>NC_091990.1:41696927-42003701 GCF_044704955.1 Pristiophorus japonicus
TTCTAGTTTAGAACAGAATTTTTTCTTCAAAAGGGGGCGTGTCCGGCCACTGACGCCTGATTTGAAAGTTTCCACAGTGAAAATGTACTCCAAACTAAAGTAGAATGGAGCCAGTGAAGATTTTTGTAGAACTGAAAAAACCTGTTCTACACATTAAAAAATCAGGCGCAGGTTACAAATTAGGCGTCCAGAACGAGGTGGGGGGGGGGAGGGGGGGAAGGGAACTCATTAAATTCGACAATAAATCCTTATTTATACTTCTACAAATATTATACAAATAAATCCAACCTGAATAAACATTTATAAGCCAAGAAAAGATTAAATAAACCATCTTCCTACCTGTGTGAAAGTGCTTCAGCCAGGGAGAATTCTGCAGCCGTTCGTGTCGCTGAGCGGGAGGGAGGGGGAGAGAGAGAGAGAGAGAGGGAGGGAGGGAGAGAAAGAGAGGGGGGAGGGAGGGAGAGAGAGGGGGGGAGGGAGGGAGAGAGAGGGAGGGGGAGGGAGAGAGAGAGAGGGGGAGGGAGAGAGAGAGAGGGGGAGGGAGAGAGGGGGGGAGCGGGTGTCGGGTCGGGTCTGGTCGGCGGGGGGGGGGGGGGGGGGGCGGGAGCAGGTGTCGGGTCGGGTCTGGTCGGCGGGGGGGGGGGTGGGGGGGGGAGCGGGTATCGGGTCTTGTCGGGGGCGGGGAGTAGGAGCTGGCCGTGGGAGGAGCCTTATTCACGCAGCCCCAGTGAGGCCATTGGGCCAGGGCTAGGGGCTGCGTGCTTCAGGCCCCTCCCACACAGTTCGGCGCCTGGAGCTACTGCACTTGCGTGCCGACTGTAGCGCGCATGTGCAGAGGTCCCGGCACTGTTTTCAGCGCAGGGACCTGCCCCCCCCCGCCCACCCCCCACAGCTCGTGCTGGCTGCGCCGAGGGCCAGAGGACCTGTAAGTAGGTGGAGAATACCGAGGATTTTTTTAGGCGCCGTTTTAGGCGCAAAAAACGGGCGCCCAGCTCGGAGGGGCGCCCGTTTTTTTTCTTGTGGAAACTTGGGCCCATTATCACCAGCAGGAAACAAATGATTACAGACCACACCAGGTTAGGTACACATGCACAGAGTGATGAACGGTACGACGCCAGTTCACACCTACAATTTCTAATATGCAGGGTTCCTGATCCCAGGGCAGCAGCAGGAGATTTTGTTTCTGCTCTGTTGAGTGGAGCAACAGTAAAGAGAGAGAAAATCATTCAACAAAAGTACCAGCTTTCCTCTATACATCAGCGTTCAATGCAGCGTATAGTATGGCATTACGCTGTCCATACCGGGAAGGTCCCAGGTATGAAACTTGAGGGGGGAACATTCCGCTGCGTCCCGCTGGGGGTCATTTTGCGGCAGGCGCGGAAGTCCCACCCCGCGAGCTAAATTGGGGTTACCAAAATAATGCGCTCCATTTCCTTCCTGGGGCGGTAGTGCGGTGGACGGGCTGGGAGCGGGATGCAGCGCTACGCACTGGGCCACGTAGCGCTGGCGTGTAGGAGGGGCTCTTCCCTTTATTAAAGGGGAAGGCCCAAGCTGCAAACTCTGCAAGTAGGAACCGGGCCTCCATGGACCACCATGCAGAGTGCCGGGCTGACCGGTACGGACACCGCGATCGAAGCGCCAACGGGCGCAGAAGACGGCAGGTTTTTAAAAAACTGGCCGCCACCTGGTCTTTAAGTATTGTCCCGCGAGCGGCCTGCCGCCCAGTTCAGGTCCCCTGAAGCTGTTGCTGGCATCGCCCGCCCACTGCAGCTTCAGGGGGTGATACCCAATTTAGGGTCCGGGCTGATAAGTAGTAATCTCGGGATTGCTACCAGTGCCACGTGATAGTCAGAGTAGGAATCGCAGGATAGCGCAGATGAATACGTGGCTTGAGCAGTGGTGCAGCAGAGTGGGATTCAAATTCCTGGGGCATTGGAACCGGTTCTGGGGGAGGTGGGACCAGTACAAACCGGACGGTCTGCACCTGGGCAGGACCGGAACCAATGTCCTAGGGGGAGTGTTTGCTAGTGCTGTTGGGGAGGAGTTAAACTAATATTGCAGGGGGATGGGAACCTATGCAGGGAGACAGAGGGAGACAAAAATGAGGCAAAAGCAAAAGACAGAAAGGAGATGAGGAAAAGTGGAGGGCAGAGAAACCCAAGGCAAAGAACAAAAAGGGCCACTGTACAGCAAAATTCTAAAAGGACAAAGGGTGTTAAAAAAGCAAGCCTGAAGGCTTTGTGTCTTAATGCAAGGAGTATCCGCAATAAGGTGGATGAATTAACTGTGCAAATAGATGTTAACAAATATGATGTGATTGAGATTACGGAGACGTGGCTCCAGGATGATCAGGGCTGTGAACTCAACATCCAGGGGTATTCAACATTCAGGAAGAATAGAATAAAAGGAAAAGGAGGTGGGGTAGCATTGCTGGTTAAAGAGGAGATTAATGCAATAGTTAGGAAAGACATTAGCTTGGATGATGTGGAATCTATATGGGTAGAGCTGCAGAACACTAAAGGGCAAAAAACGTTAGTGGGAGTTGTGTACAGACCTCCAAATAGTAGTAGTGATGTTGGGGAGGGCATCAAACAGGAAATTAGGAGTGCATGCAATAAAGGTGCAGCAGTTATAATGGGTGACTTTAATATGCACATAGATTGGGCTATCCAAACTGGAAGCAATACAGTGGAGGAGGATTTCCTGGAGTGCATAAGGGATGGTTTTCTAGACCAATATGTCGAGGAACCAACTAGTGGGGAGGTCATCTTAGACTGGGTGTTGTGTAATGAGAGAGGATTAATTAACAATCTCATTGTGCGAGGCCCCTTTGGGAAGAGTGACCATAATATGGTGGAATTCTGCATTAGGATGGAGAATGAAACAGTTAATTCAGAGACCATGGTCCAGAACTTAAAGAAGGGTAACTTTGAAGGTATGAGGCGTGAATTGGCTAAGATAGATTGGCGAATGATATTTAAGGGGTTGACTGTGGATGGGCAATGGCAGACATTTAGAGACCGCATGGATGAATTACAACAATTGTACATTCCTGTCTGACGTAAAAATAAAAAAGGGAAGGTGGCTCAACCGTGGCTATCAAGGGAAATCAGGGATAGTATTAAAGCCAAGGAAGTGGCATACAAATTGGCCAGAAATAGCAGCGAACCTGGGGACTGGGAGAAATTTAGAACTCAGCAGAGGAGGACAAAGGGTTTGATTAGGGCAGGGAAAATGGAGTACGAGAAGAAGTTTGCAGGGAACATTAAGGCGGATTGCAAAAGTTTCTATAGGTATGTAAAGAGAAAAAGGTTAGTAAAGACAAACGTAGGTCCCCTGCAGTCAGAATCAGGGGAAGTCATAACAGGGAACAAAGAAATGACAGACCAATTGAACAAGTACTTTGGTTCAGTATTCACTAAGGAGGACACAAACAACCTTCCGGATATAAAAGGGGTCAGAGGGTCTAGTAAGGAGGAGGAACTGAGGGAAATCTTTATTAGTCGGGAAATTGTGTTGGGGAAATTGATGGGATTGAAGGCCGATAAATCCCCAGGGCCTGATGGACTGCATCCCAGAGTACTTAAGGAGGTGGCCTTGGAAATAGCGGATGCATTGACAGTCATTTTCCAACATTCCATTAACTCTGGATCAATTCCTATCGAGTGGAGGGTAGCCAATGTAACCCCACTTTTTAAAAAAGGAGGGAGAGAGAAAGCAGGGAATTATAGACCGGTCAGCCTGACCTCAGTAGTGGGTAAAATAATGGAATCAATTATTAAGGATGTCATAGCAACGCATTTGGAAAATGGTGACATGATAGGTCCAAGTCAGCATGGATTTGTGAAAGGGAGATCATGCTTGACAAATCTTCTGGAATTTTTTGAGGATGTTTCCAGTAAAGTGGACAAAGGAGAACCAGTTGATGTAGGATATTTGGACTTTCAGAAGGCTTTCGACAAGGTCCCACACAGGAGATTAATGTGCAAAGTTAAAGCACATGGGATTGAGGGTAGTGTGCTGACGTGGATTGAGAACTGGTTGTCAGACAGGAAGCAAAGAGTAGGAGTAAATGGGTACTTTTCAGAATGGCAGGCAGTGACTAGTGGGGTACCGCAAGGTTCTGTGCTAGGGCCCCAGCTGTTTACATTGTACATTAATGATTTAGACGAGGGGATTAAATGTAGTATCTCCAAATTTGCGGATGACACTAAATTGGTTGGCAGTGTGAGCTGCGAGGAGGATGCTATGAGGCTGCAGAGTGACCTGGATAGGTTAGGTGAGTGGGCAAATGCGTGGCAGATGAAGTATAATGTGGATAAATGTGAGGTTATCCACTTTGGTGGTAAAAACAGAGAGACAGACTATTATCTGAATGGTGACAGATTAGGAAAAGGGAAGGTGCAACGAGACCTGGGTGTCATGGTACATCAGTCATTGAAGATTGGCATGCAGGTACAGCAGGCGGTTAAGAAAGCAAATGGCATGTTGGCCTTCATAGCGAGGGGATTTGAGTACAGGGGCAGGGAGGTGTTGCTACAGTTGTACAGGGCCTTGGTGAGGCCACACCTGGAGTATTGTGTACAGTTTTGGTCTCCTAACTTGAGGAAGGACATTCTTGCTATTGAGGGAGTGCAGCGAAGATTCACCAGACTGATTCCCGGGATGGTGGGACTGACCTATCAAGAAAGACTGGATCAACTGGGCTTGTATTCACTGGAGTTCAGAAGAGTGAGAGGGGATCTCATAGAAACGTTTAAAATTCTGACGGGTTTGGACAGGTTGGATGCAGGAAGAATGTTCCCAATGTTGGGGAAGTCCAGAACCAGGGGTCACAGTCTAAGGATAAGGGGTAAGCCATTTAGGACCGAGATGAGGAGAAACTTCTTCACCCAGAGAGTGGTGAACCTGTGGAATTCTCTACCACAGAAAGTAGTTGAGGCCAATTCACTAAATATATTCAAAAGGGAGTTAGATGAAGTCCTTACTACTCGGGGGATCAAGGGGTATGGCGTGAAAGCAGGAAGGGGGTACTGAAGTTTCATGTTCAGCCATGAACTCACTGAATGGCGGTGCAGGCTAGAAGGGCTGAATGGCCTGCTCCTGCACCTATTTTCTATGTTTCTATGTTTCTATAACGGGGCCCCAATTTCTAGGCCTTGATCTCAGCTAAGTTAGCTGATCTAAGCTCCTTCAAAAGAGCGGTCTTGAGGAGAAATGGTAATAAGCACTGTCAAAACTGGTCTGTATGCATTGTTCCAACAGTGAAATCTAATGTAATTATGTTTATAGTTCATTATCAGTAATACTGGAAGTCCTACGCCACAGCACCAGTATTCTGTGAGTCTTTGTCACTTAACCCATCAACAATTAACTCACCCAATGTTTGTCTATCAATGAGACTTTGTAACCTTAAACGGACAGAGTAACATCTTAGCTGAATACTATATTCTGCAATACATGGTATAATACATCAACCAACTTACTGTGTACAATGTCAACAGCAACTTATATTTATATAGCGCCTTTAACATAATAAAATGTTCCAAGGCTCTTCACAGGAATGTTATTCACAGGACTCTACAGCCACCCAAGAACTCATGCTAAGAGTGGAAGCAAGTCTCCCTCGATTCTGAGGGACAGCCTATGATGATGATGATAAAAAAAAATGTATCACCAAGCCACATAAGGAGATGTTAGGGCAGATGACCAATAGTTTGGTCAAATAGGTAGGTTTTAAGAAGCGTCTTAAAGGAGGAAAGAGAAGCAGCAAGGTTTAGGCAACAGAAGGCACGAGCATTTAAAATCGGGGATGTTCAAAAGGCCAGAATAGGTGAAGTGCAGAGGTCGAGGGAGATTATAGGGCTAGAGGAGTTTACAGAGATAAGGAGGGGCAAGAATATGAAGGTTTTTGTAAACAAGGATGATAATTTTAAAATAGGTGTGTTGCTTAACTGGAAGCCAATGTATGTCAGCGAACACAGGGTAGATGGGTGAGCGGGACTGGATGCGAGAATGTCGCAGAAGATCCACTAAAATATATATCTATACAATATACACACACTGTGTTGCTTCCTAGAACCAGATAGGATTTATTCCTTGCTATGACACTCAGGGAATGGCCCCTGGCCAAAGTATATAAGGCCTGCAGTCTCAGGGAGTGTGATCTGGTGCACGTAACACTGAACTCTCAATTCTGTGGAAGGAAATGTTTTTGCCAGTTTTTGAGGCAGCACTACATGTGTGCACTGACCCCATTCGAACTTGTAACATTATGCAAATGTATTATAATAGGTCGTACAACAAATTCCCCATGCTATGTTGCAGTGCAGCTCAATATTCGCTAGGTGCTTGTATAAACAGGCGCTGGGAGGCCGACTAACTGTTCGAAGCAGAACTGCAGTACTTGCAGCGAGCTTGGTTTTGTGAGGGTTACATTTAGACTGCTATTTTTCACTTGATTGACTGAGCTTTGTGTACCAGAGGGAGTGTATTTTATTTGCCTGTTGCTTGCTCCTGATTTTCTGTATTTTAAGCAATCTTTTGGTGCGCAGATCCGACAGATCATAAGAAGCTTACAGCACAGAAGGAGGCCATTCGGCCCATCATGCCTGTGCTCGATCTTTGAAAGAGCAGTCGAACTTAGTCCCTTTTAAAATTATTCATGGAATCGGCTTCCACCACTTTTTCAGGTAGAACGTTCCAGATACCGACAACTTTCTGAATAAAAATAGTTTTCCTCATCTCCCCTCCAGATCTTTTTCCAATGATTTTGAATCTATGACCACTGGTTATTGACCCACTCGTCAGAGAGGATTATTTTCACCTATTTACTCTATCAAAACCTCTCATCATCTTGAACGTCTTACCTCTTAACCTTCTCTATTCCAAGGAGAACATATTATGTCTGTAATGTCCCTATGATTGACTCCACAAGGCAATATGTTGTACTCAAACTGCAGTGACCTTGGTCCTTTATTCATAACTCCAGAGTGAGGCAGTTACATGCTGGTTCCCCTTTAATATAGCCCCTGACATCAGGGCAGGAAACCCCGGTCTCCACCAGTTGCACCCTCTAGTGGTGCCAGCATGTATATACACAGTGTGAACCTTATTGACAGTACATCAGGTAAACAAGTCTCCATCTTATGCAACTATACAGTGACTACACAGAGAGTATATCTATAGTCTGCATATATAAAAGAACAGTCCTAACTTTTCCAACCTCTCCTCTTAACTGAAGTCCCTCATCCCTGGTAACATCCAGTTAACATCTGGTGCACGCTTTTTAATGTCTTTACATCTTTCCTGAAGTGTGATCCTCCAGCTGAGGCCTAACCAGTGACCTATAACGTTCCAGCATGATCTCTTTGCTTTTATATTCTATTCCTCTAGTTATAAACCTAAGTAACCCATGTGCTTTTTGAATGCAAGATGCATTCTTGCTGCCATCAGTTGCCACCCTCATCTGCAGGCACATTACTCAGCCTGGTCATTTTATTGGGCCTGCCAGTGACTGTCCTGGGTTTAGAGGAAGAGACATTCCTGACAAAGGTGAAAAGGCAGATGTGATTGCACCTCAGCTGACTGCTGCCCATCCGCAAGCAGCCCAGCACTTTTGTGACATGGCCCAGGCATAACTACCTGGACAAGTCAAAAGAGCCCTGTCCTCACCATCAATAGGGAGGCAGTCACTGAGTTATGCCATCTACTGTAGCCTGAGCTGCAGATTACATCTAACACAGCGATAGCCCTGCTCATTGTGGTCTAAGTCAGCAACATATTGGGGGAGAAATTCAGTCGCGCCTCATTTGGGGCGGTAACCCAGGCGGAGCGATAATTTTAGCGCCTCGAAAAAGTTTGCGCCTCCCATCCAGAAATTAATCAGAATTGGTCGAAGAACTGACAGGGACGCTAAATCAGTCATTGCACACCAGAACTGATGGTGGTGGAGGGTGGGGGGGAAGGGCGCTAACAAAATGGCGCTACATTTAACTGAGCCATTACGCATGTGCCGAACTCTTATTCAGATCCCGGGAAAAGCCACATCTTAAAGGTACGGCATAGTAATACACCTATTAAAGTTTTCAAAATCACTTTTTCTCAAGCTGAACTCTGATTTCTGTCTGCTGCTGCAAACTCGGAGTCAGTGCAACGTTTACTGTGCGGTGTGTAAACGTTGCACTGACTGGCCTCCGAGGGAAGCGCTTCCTCATCCCTTTAAGTAACCACCAGTTAACGACTGGTTTGCGCCCCCGGTGATCCTCTGATGAATTTTCGGTCAGGACGCTAAAAGCTGCACTCCCGGTCGGTAACCTCTGGCCGCTAACTGAGGCATTAGACAACCGAAAATCCAGCCCGTAGAACTTTTGTACTACTGCCATGTTTCAAGCCACCTCTGATGACCTTTGGCAGATCAGACATCAGTGTACCATTGCATTAAGCAGTTCACTGAAGCCACGTTTGCTAGAGACAATCAGTGCAGTGCTGAGGGAGTGCAGCACTGTCAGAGGTGCTATCTTTCGGACGAGAGACTAAACCAAGATCCTGCCTGCCCTCTCAGGTGGACGTAAAAGATTCCACGGCACTATTTTAAAGAAGAGCAGGGGAGTTATCCCTGGTGTGCTGGCCAATATTTATCCCTCGACCAACATCATTAAAGCGATACAAAGCTAGGTGGGAAAGTAAGCTGTGAGGAGGAGACAAAGAGACTGCAAAGGGATATAGACAGGTTCAGTGATTGGGCAAGAAGGTGGCAGATGGAGTATAATGTGGGGAAATGTGAGGTTATCCACTTTGGCAGGAAGAATGGAAAAGCAGATTTTTTTTTAAAAAGATGAGAGACTAGTAAATATTGGTATTCAGAGGGATTTGGGTGTCCTTGTACACAAATCATAAAAGTTAACATGTCAGTGCAGCAAGCAGTTAGGAAGGTAAATGGTATGTTAGACTTTATTGTAAGAGGGTTGGAGGAAAACAGTAAGGAGGTCTTGCTGCAAATATATAGGGTTTTGGAAAGACCATACCTGGAGTACTTTGCAGAGTGTTGGTCTCCTTACCTAAAGAAGGTTTTACTTGCCTTAAAGGGGGTGCAACTAAGGTTCACTAAATGTATTCCTGGGATGAGTTGGCTGTCCTACGAGGAGAGATTGAGTAGATTAGGTCTATATTCTCGGGAGTTTAGCAGAATGAAAGGTAATCTCATTGACACATATAAAATTCTTAGAGGGCTTGATAGAGTAGATGCTGAGAGGCATTTTCCCCTGGCTGGAAAGTCTCAGGGGTCAACGTCTGAGGATAAGGAGCCGACCATTTAGGACTGAGATGAGGAGGAATTTCTTCACTCAGAGGGTTGTTAATCTTTGAGGTGGGCCGTGGATGTTCAGTCATTTATTATATTCAACATTGAGATCGATAAGATTGTTAAAGGAATCAAGGGATATGGGATTAGGGCAGGAAAGTGGAGTTGAGGTAGAAGTTTAGCTATGCTATTATTGAATGGCAGAGCAGGCTCGAGGGGTCGTATGCCTACTCCTGCTCCTAATTCTTATGTTCTTATTTTTTTTAAACTAGATTATCTGGTCATTATCTCATTGTTGTTTGTGGGACATTGCTGTGCGCAAATTGGCTGCTGCATTTCCTACATTGTAACAGTGACTACACTTCAAAAGTGCTTCATTGGCTGTAAAGCATTTTGGGATGTCCTGAGGTTGTGAAAGGCGCTAGACCTTCATAACAGAACCAGGCAGGTGACTTCAAGATAGGCCTACAGCAGCAATGAAGCTTTAAACATAAGAGTGCCCATAGTGCCACATTTATTTGAGAGGGCAGGCAGAAGGACACCAGGGCAATCCTTTCCTGTTTCCCAGCAATCCCAATACCAAACCAGAGCAAAAACAAAATGAGCCTGTATGTCCGCGCCCAAATTCTGGCAGAGCATACCACTGGGATCTTAAAGCGGCGCTTCCAATGTCCACACAGGTCAGGTGGAGTCCTACACTACCGTGTCAAAGGTCATCTATATCTGCCGAGTGCTGCAGAACTTTACCACCTGGACAGGGAACTGGAGGCAAGCCTGCAGCTTTGGCTGCCGAGGAGGAAGAGGAAGAAAGGGCGGAAGAGGAGGAAGGAAAAGTGGCTTAAGTTGATGCACAGCCAGTGAGGCAGAAATGTCAAGGAGCCGCTGCTAGGACATTCTCTCATACAGTCCTCCCAATAGTATACTGGTCCTATAACAACTTGTTGGCCAGAATCCGCCCCGTCTTCACCACCATCCATATTAGTCCCCCAACTCTAAAATTTATATGTGCGGTTTGTACAAAACATTATGTTCAGAAATTCCAGTTAATTTCTGTAATCCACTAATGTGTCCCTGCCTCAACGCTTGTTTCTCTGACGCTTGTCCTTGGTGATAGTGTAGGGTGTGAGTCTGCTGCTTCTTCCAAGTTCCACTTCAGTGGCAGGAGCAAGCGTGCTGACACTATGCTGCTGCTAAATGGAATGTCCCATTGCTGCTGGGTCAGGAGTTGGCCCTGCCCAATGCCGCCAGCACCTCAGCATCTGCCCTGGTCAGCTGCTGCTGTCCCCCAACACTCATTGCTCGTACCCATTGACGATTTTCTATGTGACTGAGAGGCATTCAGAATCCTCTGTACTGTGCACTTCTACCCGACGAAACTCAAAGATACTGTCCGGGGACTCTAAAGCTGTTCAGCAGCAAAAGAGAAGGAAAGATTTGTACTTTTTCTCCCCTCTAGGTTAGTGTTGACGTGTAATTATTTTTCAGACTTCAAACTGGAATTTCTCGACAGCGCTGAGCAAGCGAGGTTTTTCACTTCAGTCGTGATTTACTTTTGCTTTTGGAGCCATCTAGTGGTCCATTCCAGGACAACAGAGAGTCCCAGCTTCATGTATATTTCTCAGTGAAGTCCATTAATCACGCTGGCACTGGACTACACAACCTGGGGACAAGTCATGGTTGAGAGTAAGCAGAAACAGAACTGACATAAATTTATTCCTTTTTCCAAGTGCTTTAAAGCTGTAATCTAATCTTGGGTTGATAGGATGACTATAACAGCTCAGGATCTCAACCACCATTTCCTCTCAGATAGCTGCCGCAGGTAATGGAGGATGGCTGCACGACAGCCACTGGGAGTGGAGGAGGTGTGGACTGGAGACCCCCAATCGATACACAGCCAGCGAGGTGGTCCGCACCCCTGGGGTCGATCTGCCTTTCTTCAACCTCACTTCCGGGCTATGGGAGACTTCCTATCTTTTCCGAATTTCCACTGCTTCCCTCCCCCTCTGCTATTCTGCTGCGACCATTTACACCTCCTCTGAAGCCATGTCTCGTTTCTATACTTGTCTCATTCGCAACTCATTTCGCCTTGCACCATCACCACTTTTGTCATTTAATCATTCCTGCCCTCCACCCAGTCACAGACCTCTCTCCCTTTTGTTCTTTTCCTGGTCCTCTCACTGTCCATTTCGAACACCTTCCACTTCTGGTCAAAGGTCACTGACCTGCGCCATTAACTCTATTTCTCTCCCTACACAGATGCTCAGTGTTTCCAGTGTTTTCTGTTTTTATTTCAAATTTCCGGCATCCGCAATATTTTGCTTTGGTTTGAATACAAAGCCATTAGTTTTATCTGTGGTTAATCACTTCCACCCTCAATTAGATAGAATCAGTGATGGCTGGTTGTGTACTTGCACCACCGAGTGTAGTACTGAGTCACACAGATCAGGAAGGTCCCAGTTCTGATCCTCAGTCAGTGCCAAGTTAAGTGATCTAAACCAGAGTAGCAGTAATGCCACTACAATTGGTCCCAGTGCCCCAGGCTCAGGAAGTGGGTGGGGGAAGGGAAACAACCATGTTCCATTTCTGATCGCTATTCAGTGACCATGCTCAATAATGCACATGTTTGAACATCAGATGTAGATAGGATCAGGCTCAGCTTCAATGCCCTTAATGATACAATGATAATTGACTGCCCATTCTATGTGCTCATCCAAGTCACATTTACATAGTACCATTAACATAAAGAATAGCCTAAGGTGCTTCACAGATAAAGGCAAAGAAATCAGACATTGAGCTAGGACAAGAGGGTTTAGGAGGGTTAAGCAAAAGCTAAAGTTGAAGAGATGGGTTTTGAGAAGGTCTTTATCGAATCAAAGGGAGACGAGAAGCAGAGAGGTTAGGGAGGGAATTCCAGAGAGTAGGTTCCAGCCAGTTTTGTCACCATTGGTGGGGCAATGGAAAGAAGAGGGAAATAGACATAAAGGCATGCTCAGGATCGGACTGTTCCATAGGTATATCACGTTGGAGGAGACTGCAGAGACAGGGTGGGGCAAGGCAATGAAGGGATTTAAAGACAGGGATCAGGATTTCAAATGTAAGTCTTTGGGAGACTGGAAATCAATGTGAGTCAGTAAGGGTACGTGAAGAATGGTAACTGGGATAAAGGACCTGGAAGGAGTCGGCATCAGAGGAGGCAGTTCAAATCCGGCAAATTCCAAAACAGAAAAAACAAGGAGTGACGTCACAGGACAACAGGTAGGTGATTGGTGGGTGAGCATTAGCGTCTTTTCTCTCTCTAACTTAAACAGATAAACTAATTAATATAGCTATAAATAATCGATTAAATTAAGACTTTAACTCAGAGAGTGAGAGAAGCGGCCAGAGATAAAGGTATGCCCAACTTTTAAGATTCTATGGGCTAGAAATTCAACTCCTTACCGACATTCCGTTGCGCCATGAAATGCCGATAAAATGGTGGCCACTGCTTTTTCACCAGCTGGTGGCCGGTCCCGCGGCGGCCACCATACTGCTCTCCCCCTTTGCGCAGCCGATAACTGGCAGCGCCCTGGGAAAAATGGCGGCGTGGTGACGTCAATCGGCGTGCAACGTTGACTTAACATCACCAACGCAAACTACGACCCAAGCACTGAATTCAGTGCTGGGTTCGAAGCAGGCCCAATGAGTGTTGGGGAACCGCGTGCAAGCAGGCTGACAATGGCGATGTCTGCAGCTCTTAAAAGGAACAGACACATCATTCAGGTAAATTTGAATTAGAAATTATGGTTTGCTGCAATAGATGTGAAAAGTTTTTTAAGTGTGCAAGGAGTGCTGCTGAATGCTTGCAAGGGCTTGGTTGGTAAATGAAGGCCTTTGAGAAGACAGAACATGCTGCGAATACTCAGCAAGTTACGCAACACCATGGAGAGTAAAACAGAGTTCACGTCTCAGGTCAACATGCTGCCTGACCAACTGAGTATTTCCAGCATTTTATGCTGTTGTTTCACATTTACAGCATCCACCTACAGAGGGAAGAGAAAGATACAGAATAGGAGGAAGCTGAAGAGGAGGAATCAGACGGAAGGATGCATCCCTTTGTGGTTGGGATATCCGGGATGTAATCATTCACCTGCGGTCCTACTGGCTGGGCAGGCTGCGTCTTCTTGTTGACCCACTGGCTGGGCAGGCTGCATTTCTTGGATGTGTGAAATGAGGAAGGCACATGGGTGGAGTGGTGCTGGGGGGAGGGCCCGAAAGCAAGAGGTGCATGCCAGAAGGAGGATAACATACGAGGATACCAGCATCTTGTATCTTTTCAGCCCTACCGCTGGCCAAGGGCTCAACCATGTCCCTGCCAAGAATGGCCTGCATCATCTCCTCCAAGGGGGAGTTGAGGCTAGGAATGGGAGATTTGCCTCGTGATTAATGCAGATTGTCGGTAGGTGAGTGACTGGGGATAGTGCATTGAGCAGGGTGTGAGGCTAGTGGTGCAGTTAGTAGGAGACGGCTTTTGAAGATGCATTCACTGACCTTGACCAGTGGTCTGAGGTCATGAGGCTTCTTTGGGCACTCGAGCCAGGTCTTGGGGGCGACACTACGGGCAGTGACGGCGTTAGTGACACACTTCCACATTATTTTATCTGGAGGGCCTCCTGGCCCCAGTGGATAGAGGGCCGCTCTTGCAGTGTTGACCGCCTGCACAGAGCGGGAGTGCTGCGTCTGAGACCCTCGGGGTCCCTTCCCTGACTTGCTGAGCTATTTGTCTTAGTGCTGAAGCAATTTTCCTATTTGTTGAGGTTAGGAAAGTAATTCAGCTTTTACAGCTAAATAGTCACATTTGAGGCTTCTTTTAAATGTTGAGTATTTTTTTTAAAGGCCGAAAGGGCTGAAAAATATATTGATTCATTGCATTTTATTTTGTATTGCTTCAGTGTGCATGGCCCCTTTAATTCTCAGACCTTTCCATTGCCCACAAATTCCCTGCGAGCTCTACAGCTTCGCTCAGAGGCTGTAGGAAGCTCCAATGCCACACCTGCACAGAAATCTCGTCCTGGATCACTCCAGCACAATCACCAGAACAGCGGTGCACAGAAGGTGAGCGCTGTGCCGCCTAGCTCCATGTCCCCCAGATCAATTTGATACAATTAGTGTTGCGGCCATTTCCAGGGGCCGTTAACTGCAGTTGCCGGTGACACCAGCAACTTTCCTGGCGAACACGAATTTTTCCCCCTTAGTCTTAAGTTTATTTCTGTAAGTTAGTTAATAGTCAAATAAATAGAGGCATGGGAGGGCACCTCAGCCTCATGGAATGCACATCCTGTGCCAGTGGGGAACTCCAGAACACTTCCAGTGTCCTGGACACCACGTGTGCAGGAAGCGTCGCCGGCTGGAGGAGCTAGAGCTCCGGGTTTTGGAGCTTGAGCAGCTGCTGGCATCACTGCAGTGCATCCATTAGGCTGAGAGCTACGTGGATAGCATGTTCCAGGAGGTGGTCACTTCACAGAATAAGAGTATGCAGGCAGAGAGAGAATGGGTGAAAGTCAGACAGTCAGGGAGGACCAGGCAGATAGTGCAAGAGTCCCTCGAGTGCATTTCACTCTCTAACCGGTATCGAACTGAATACTGGTGAGGGCGATTGTTCCTCTGGGGAGTACAGCCAGAGCCAAGTCCATGGCACCATGGGTGGCTCAGCTGTATAGGTGGGGGGGGGGGGGGGAGCGGGGGGAGGAAGATCGGGAAAGCAATAGTGGTAGGGAATTCAATAGTTAGGGGAATTGATGCGCATTTCTGCAGCCGCAGACGTGACTCCAGGGTAGTATGTTGCCTCCCTGGTGCCAGGGTCAAGAATGTCATGGAACAGCCACAGAACATTCTGAGGGGGGAGGGTGAACAGCCAGAGGTCATAGTCCATATCGGTATCAACAAAATAGGTAGAAAAAGGGATGAGGTCCTGCAGGCAGATTTTAGGGAGCTAGGAAAGAGATTAAAAAGCAAGACCTCAAAAGGTAGTAATCTCCAGATTACTCCTGATGTCACAACAGAAGGATAGAGCAGATGAATGTGTGCCTGGAAAGATGGTGCAGGAGGGAGTGCTTTAGATTCCTTGGACATTGGGTCCGGTTCTGGGGGAGTTGGGACGTGTACAGATCGGACGGGTTGCACCTCAATAGAGCCGGGACCAATATCCTTGCCAAGGGGTTTGCTAATGCTGCTGGGGAGGGTTTAAGCTAAGGAGATGGGAATCAGGATATACCATTAGAAGGGAGAAACAAAGTGCACAAAGGAGTGGGAGAGGCAGCACTAGAGGAAGCAACAGTACAGTATTAGGTGGGGTCAGACTAAGAGAGAATACAAGAAGGTCTAAGAGAGGTTTACAGTGCATGTGTGTAAACGCACGAAGCGTAGTGAATAAGGTTGGTGAGCTGCAGGCACAAATTGTCACATGGGAATATGATGAGGCAATAACGGAGATCTGGCTCAAAAAAAGGGCAGGATTGGGAATTAAATATTCCTGGATACAAGGTGTAATGGAAAGATAGGGAAGGAAGGAAAGGAGGTGGGTGGCAGTATTGGTAAAGGAGAATGTTATAGTGTTGGAGAGAAAGGATGTCCAGGAGAGGTCAAGAACAGAATCTATTTAGTTAGAGTTGAGAAATGATAGAGGTGTCATTAGACTACTAGGTGCATTCTAAAAGCCACCATTGAGTGAAAAGCATATAGAGGAGCAAATTTGCAGAGAAATTACAAAGAGGTGCAAGAACTATAGAGTAGTGAAAATGGGGGACTTCAACTATCCTAATATAGAGCTCAAAATTACCCAGGAGTTGTTCCAGTCTTTTTTGGAGCAACTTGATTTTTCACGAGTATTTTAAAAATCCCCATTTTGCACATTCAATTTGCGCCAGTGTAAGTGAGTTAATTAGGATTTTTTTTAGTTTAGTTTAGTTTATTTCAAAAGGGGGCGTTACCAGCCACCTGTGCCCGTTTTGGCCATTTAGACCACTTTGGACAGCTAATAGTTACTCCAACCTAGCTTAGGCCAGCGTATGTGGCCAATTGTGGCCGCACAGAAAACCCTTGCAGAGAGTTAAGAAATCAACTTGGTAGGTACATCGGAGGCCAGCAGAACTTAATGACTTGACTAAAGAATGTGAATAGGATCAAACAGCTAGATAGGACATCATATGACAAACTTCGCAAAGTTAATTTACTATACAACAGAAACATTCATGGAAGCTTAAACTACAAAAAAAAAGACTCAAAACATATTTACATAATTTTTTCAAAATATCCAAATAAAAATAGAAGTACCTCCTGTTCGTAATTCTTAGGTTCTTATATAGGAAAGTATTTTCATCAACAGAGTTACGGAAAGTCTTGAGTAAGCTCATTAAAATTACTGGCTACAGATCAAAACTCTCCTCCTTCCCCCCACCCCCACCCCCACCCGGATCAAAACTCTCCTCCTCCACCCCCCCGGATCAAAACTCTTCCCCTCCCTCCCCCCAGATCAAAACTCTCCCCGCACCAACCTGTTTGTTGTAGCCTTAGCCCGAGAAGGCAGTGTGCCGGCCTATGCGGCAGGCCACTCGGCCTGGGATAGGGGCGGGACGCCGGGTCCCACACTGCAGCACACACAGAGGCTGGGGACAGAAGCTACTGCACATGCACGCACACTCCAACGAGCATGTGCAGAGCTGCCGGCACGGTTTCTGGCGCAGGGCCCGAGCTCCGCCCCCCCAATCGACTGGCCACGCCGCGCCAAGCCCCGGGAGAGGCAACACAGCGGCCAGAATCCGAGGAGATCTTTTCGGCGCTGTTTCCAGTCCACGAAGTCGCCGCATCTCGGGTGAGTGCGCCGATAAAACGGGTGGGCCAAATTTGAGCCCATAGACTGGGTTAGTAATAGCGTAAAGGACAGAGAGGGGGAAAAATTTCTGAAGTGTGTTCAGGAGAACTTTCCTGACCAGTGCGTTTCCAGCCCAACGAGGAAGGAGGCATTGCTGGATAGGATTCTGGGGAATGAAGTGGGGCAAATGGAACAAATGTCAGTAGGGGAACGTTTAGGGAACAGTGATCATGGTATTATAAGGTTTAAATTAGCTATGGAAAAGGACAGGGAGAAATCTAGAGTAAAAATACTTAATTGGAGGAAGGCCAATTTCAGTGGGTTGAGTATTGATCTGGCCTGGGGATATTGGAATCAAAGATTCCTTTAAAGAGATGGTTCAGGTCTAGTCAACATACATTCCCATAGGGGGGAAAAGGTAGGGCAATCAAAGCCAGAGCTCCCTGGAAGACGAAAGAGATAGAGTATAAGTTCAAGCAGAAAAAGAGCACGTATGACAGCTGCCAGGTTGAGAATACAAGTGAGAATTAGGCTGAATGTAAAAAGATCAGAAGGGAAGTGAAAAAGAAAATAAGAGGGGCAAAGAGAGAGTATGAGAATTGATTGGCAGCCAACATAAAAGGGAATTCAAAAGTCTTCTCTAGGCATATAAATAGTGAACGGGTAGTAAGAGGAGAGGTGGGACCGATTAGGTATCAAAAGGGAGACCTACGCATGGAGGCAGAGGGCATGGCTGAGGCAGTAAATGAATACTTTGCATCTGTCTTCACCAAGGAAGAAGATGCTGCCATAGTCATAGTGAAGGAGGAGGTAGTGGAGATACCGGATGGGATAAAGATTGATAAAGAGGAGGTACTAGAAAGGCTGGCTGTACTTAAATAAGTAAGTCACCAGGACCGGATGGGATGCATCCTAGGTTGCTGAGGGCAGTAACGAAATCGTGGTGGTACTGGCCATAATCTTCCAATTCTCCTGAGATACAGGAGTGGTACCAGAGCACTGGAGAATTGCAAATGTTACACCCTTCTTCAAAAAAGGGAGTAAGGATAAACCCAGCAATTACAGGCCAGTCAGGTTAACCTCGGTAATGGGGAAACTTTTAGAAACAAGAATTAGTGACAAAATTAGCCATCACTTGGACAAATGTGGATTAATTAAGAAAAGCCATCATGGATTTGTTGAAGACAAATCATGCTTAACTAACTTGATCGAGGTTTTTGATGAGGTAACAGAGAGGGTTGACGAGGACAATGTGGTTGACGTGGTGTACATGGACTTCCAAAAGGCGTTGGACAAAGTGCCACATAATAGGCTTGCCACCAAAGTTGAAGCCTGTGAAATAAAAGGGACACTCGCAACATCGATACAAAATTGGCTAAGTGACAGGAAATAGAACGTAGTGGTTATCGGTTGTTTTTCGGACTAGAGGAAGGTATACAGTAGTGCTCCCCATGGGGTCGGTACTAGGAACACTGTTTTTCTTGATATATATTAATGACATGGATGTGGGTGTACAGGGCACAATTTCAAAATTTGCAGATGACACAATACTTGGAAGTATAGTGAACAGTGAGGAGGATAATGATGGACTTCAAGAGGACATAGACAAGCTAGTGGAATGTGCGGACACGTGGCAGATGAAATTTAATGCAAAGAAGTGAGAAGTGATATATTTTGGCAGGAAGAACGAGGAGAGGCAATATAAACTGAAGGGTATAATCCTAAGTGGGTGCATGAACAGAGAGACCTGGGGGTACATGTGCAAAATCTTTGAAGGCGGCAGGGGAGGTTGAGAAAATGGTTTAAAATAACATATGGGATCCTGGGCTTTATAAATAGAGGCATAGGGCAGGACTTTCAGCTTGTTGTTGCCTCTGTTTTCGCCCCAAAGGGGCGGCAATGGTGGCCGTCAGCTCTTCCAGGTGGGCAACCAGCTTCCCGCGCCCCGCCGGGGTTTTCGGGGCCGGTTTCGGCGGAGCATGGAGCATTACTGCCCAAAAGAGGTGAGCCAGTACACAACACCCCTGGTTGCGACAATGGCTCGATTTCTGGCTCCCGCCCGATCTATAGCTCTCCGTAGAGCGCCCTGCTGGGACTGCCTGTGACAGCGGGCGGCCCAACCTGTAGAGGCTGCAGTGAGGTAAGTAATGTCGACCTCAGGTATGTGTGATTGGGTTTTTTTGCAATTTATGTGGTTATTTATTAGAAATGTTTTTGGTGGGTTTTTTCAGATTTTTTCTCCCTAGAACTTTTTAGAGCGCTCCGAGGCCGGCTGTTTAGCTGGGGATTTCCCCTTGCTCAGCCGGCCTAGCGCCCTAAGAGAGGTGTCCTCCAGTAGCGCTCCGCCCCACACTCAGGGCCCTACTGCCGAATATTGCTGACTGAGGCGCAAACTGTTCTTGGGCACAAACTTTATCGCCCCGCCGCCATTACCGCCCCAAAATGAGCAAAGCCGAAAATCCAGTTCTATAAAGTACAAAAGCAAGGAAGTTATGATGGACTTTTATAAAACACCGGTTCATCCTCAACTGGAGTATTGCTCAATTCTGCGCACCACACTTTAGGAAGGATGTGAAGGCCTTCGAGAGGGTGCAGAAAAGATTTACGAGAATGGTTCCAGGGATGAGGGACTTCAGTTGCATGGATAGATCAGAGAAGCTGGGGTTATTCTCCTTAGAGCAGAGATGGTTGAGAGATTTGATAGAGGTGTTCAAAATCATGATAGGTCTAGAGAGAGCAGATAGAGAGAAACTATTCCTATTGGCAGAAGACACAGGTTTAAAGTGACGAGCAAAAGAACCAAAGGTGACATGAGGAAAAACTTTTTTTACGCGAGTGTTTAGGATCTGGAATGCACTGCCTGAAAGAGTGGTGGAGGCAGACTCAACAGTGGCTTTCAAAAGGGAATTGGATAAATACCTGGAGGAAAAACATTTGCAGGGCTATGGGAAAAGGGCGGGGGAGTGAGACTAGCTGAGGTGCTGTTGCAGAGAGCCGGCACGGGCTCAACGGGCCGAATGGCCTCCTTTTGTGCTCTAACCATTCAATGATTCTATAAATTCCAGGATTATCACCTCCCATGGAACTGTATTTCAGCACAAGATGGCACCTTTAAGAAAGAAGCAACGATTGCTGCCTTTGACTCAGGCTTCGTGCTTTAGTGCCACGAATCCATTATTTTGTAAATGGATTATAACTGATTATAATCGCTCAACCTTCGGTGGCCGTGCCTTCAGCTGCCTGGGCCCTAAGCTCTGGAACTCCCTCCCTAAACCTCTCCGTCTCTCTTTCCTCCTTTAAGACACTCCTTAAAACCTACCTCTTTCATCTGCTGTAATTTCTTCTTGTGTGGTTCGGTGCCAAATTTATTTGTTTTGTCTTATAACATTGCTGTGAAACGCCTTGGGACATTTTACTACGCTAAAGGTGCTATTTAAATAAACATTGCTGTTGTTGTATATTGTTCATCCCTGACTATCCTATACTCCATACACAGTGCGTCTCTTAATTACACAGCACATGAACCAGAATACTTAATACAATTAACCAACTGGTCGATTAAGTGTAAAGATGATCAATGAATGGAATTGTTACTCTGCATTTTCCTACTGTCTCACATAAACTGCATGCAAATTAGTCAGGGATGGTTAAGGGTTGTCACAGTGTGGCATCCTATGATTTTCATAACCCACTGTGACCAGCGTGAGTTTGCCTAGAAACAGTGAGATTTTTAAATACTGATGCACTTTCTAGCAAGGTTCACTGGATAATGAGCAAAAGTGGGAAGCCTGGTTGATTCTCCCCCGCCCCCTCTAGACAGCAGTGCAATCTGGGACTGAAGTCTGGAGTCAAGTGGAAGAAAGCAGTGGGGTTGGGAGGCAGAGGGGGATGTAACAGACGGAAGCCTGGGTGACCATCTGGATGCTTCTTCAGCGATTTGTCAGTTTTCAAAACTGCCTCCCGTGACATTAAGCTTCCTGCGTGTCCAATTGTCGGGAACATTCTGAGTTAGTATTTCAGGTTGATGATGTCCAGCATCTTACCCTGTCCAATTGCAAAGCACATTTCTAGACCAATGAAATGCACACATTATTCTTACACATCCTGATAATTGTCACTGACGGCCTTATCCGGTGCCCCATCTCACCCACCTCCCCTCCTGTGTGAAACCCTCATATGGCACAAGGATTGATTTCTCTAATACTCTACTCTTCAGCATCCCCGCTCCATTCCTCACAACCCGTTTAATCCACCTGACCTGAAACATTAACCGTTTCTCTTTCACAGATGCTGCCTGACCTACGGAGTATTCTCAGCATTTTCTGTTTTTAGCATGCGCAGTATTTCGCTTTTGCTGTCGGGAACATTCTGTCCAGCCTTCAGAGTGAATATTGGTTTGCCTTCAGAATGTGAACTAAAGAACCCTGAAGTGCACTGCAACGCTCCTTCTAACTGGGTGGCTGCTGCATTAAAACAGTATTCTGATTGGGCCACCTTCTGAGTGGTGAATCAAATGACTTGGGCTGTAGTGCTCTGGATTAAACAGAGGTTGTGAGGAATGGAGCGGGGAAGTTGAAGAGTAGAGTATTAGAGAAAACAATCCTTGTGCCTTATGAGGGTTTCAACAGCAGAGGAAGTGGGTGAGATGGGGCACCGGATAGGGCCGTCAGTGACAATTATCAGGAGGTGGATGAATAATATGTGCATTTCATTGGCCTAGAAATGTCCGTTGTGACTGGACAGGGCAAGATGCTGGACATCATGGGCGGCAATTTCAAACAAATGGTTTACCAGATCAGTTCAAAACTGGACAAATGGAAATCTGGATATTTAACATGATATATTGCAAGTATTAGGGAAGACAAGAAGCAAATAAATTCAAGGCTGCAGACTGTTAAAGTCACCAACACATATAAAGTTTTAAATTTTAAAACAAATTGAACGTAATACAGTATGGGTGGCACAAGAGGCTAGCTCACTAGCACACTGTTCTCCCACCTCTGGAACCTGGGTTCAAATCCATCCCAGACGGCTAGAATGAAAAAAGACTTTGTCCTTTGTTAGTTGTGAGCACGAGGATACGAGGTTCAGCTTCAATCCGTTTGTCCACAGCACAAACTACCCAATGCAATTCACTTACAGACTGCGCTGAAGAGGAAACATCACACTGATACAGTAAACAGGCAGTGGGGAGCAACTTTGCAACCAGCTGTGCTGTTCTTGGATGTGTTTTTTGCTAACAATGGGCACCCAAAGTGGCCTTCATGAGATGAATACAGATGAGGAAGGACATTCAGCCCATCTCACCTAATCCATCCAACAGGAAAAGCATACAGTTCCCGCCATCAATTAGCTCTTAAATGATGCTTACAGTTCTCTCCTCCACTACTCTTTGTGGATCTTGTGAAGAAATTCTTCCTGATATCGGTCCTAAATTTGCTCATCGTCAGTTGCCGCTTGTTCTATTTTCAATTTTACCCTGAAGTGATGCGCCAGGAATACCTTTTCTGTTCCATTAAAAATCTATCTGCAAGGTCCCCCTCATTCACCTTTGTTTAAGGATAGAGGGGCCCCATTTCTCCATTCTACCCTCACAATTCACTCCTCTGATTCTGGGAACTCTTCTCTGAAGTGCCTCCAGGACTTGACAGTTTCTCTGTCAGTAAAGTGGAGGAACACCAGAGATCCATTAACTGGTCAGTGTGCTCACAGCAGACCCCATTGTATTCACGGGTGGGTCCGGCTGAAGTGTATTTTACTGGACTTTATATAATTTCTTACCCATCATAACGACTGCAAGGGTAATAGTACTGATTTCCTGCAGGATTCCCTGCCCAATTGCCAGCAGCAAACCTCCAACCAATTCGACCCAGCCCACAGCCGTTAGGAAATGGAAGGGCTCTATCTGGAGACCGAACTCGTTTAACACTGTAGCAAAATTCACAAACTCAGCCGCCTGTTGAAGAAACACAGATAAAGGGAAAGAAAATCAACAACATTGTACGGCAAGAAGCAACGAACGTTAGAAATATAGGAAGAGGCCATTAAGCGAACAAGCTTGTGTCTCTTTTCTCAGATCAACCCCAGCAGCCCACCTTCTCATGATATCCCTCAATCTCTTCATCCCCCCAGAAACACATCCAATTGTCCTTTTAACCCATTTATACCATTTCCTTAAGTGGCCTCAACTAGTAACTTATTCCATAGCTACTACACATGGGATAAATGAGTTTCACTAGACTTCCCTTCTTACTCCTGACATACTCATTTCAGATTTGTGCCCCCTGGACCCTTTGCCACAGTGACCAATTTACCTGCATCAGCATCACCCAATCCTCCAGATGGGGTCTGACCAACTTTGCTTATGTTTTGCTTTAAAACTGTTACTTGTGAATTATCATCTAAACACGAAGGAGAATAGAAGAATATCACTTGGCCATTGGGGCCCACCTCCTGCCAGCCAGCTGAAGAGCAGTATGGTGGTGGCTGGTCACTGCACCTCCACGCTCTCTACAACACAGGGCACGTTGGCCTATAGGGGAAATTGGACAATCATTGAGGCGAGGGCTTTTAGTGCCCAGGAATGGATTTGTTTCCCCATTTTGTGTACCCAGTGTAAGTATCAAGCACACCCAAGCCAGGTATAGTGCAGTCAGCAGTCGGCACTCAGCCCCAATCTTAGAACACTCCCACTACAGAAATGAAAGAAAAAGACTTGGATTTATCTAGTGCCTTTCACGACCACCGGATGTCTCAAAGCATTTTACAACCAATGGAGTACTTTTGGAGCGTAGTCACTGTTGTAATGTGGGAAACATGGCAGCCAATTTGCACACAGCAAGCTCCCACAAACAACAATGTGATAATGACCAGATAATCTGTTTTTGTTATGTTGATTAAGGGATAAATATTGGCCGGGACACCGGGGATAACTCCCCTGCTCTTCTTTGAAATAGTGTCATAGGAACTTTTACGTCCACCTGAAAGAGCAGACGGGGCCTCGGTTTAACGTCTCATCCAAAAGACGACACCTCTAACAGTGCAGCGCTCCCTCAGCACTGCAGTCTCTGGAGTGGGACTTGAATCCACAACCTTCTAACTCGGAAGCTAGTGTGCCATCCACTGAGCCACAGCTGACACTTTATCACTTGTGACGTTATCACTTCCCACAATAGCCATCCTCCTGAATCTTTCGAATATACTTTCCAATTCGATGTTAACGCGTGCCGATCAGGTGCAGGTTTATGCAGAGTTCACTCCCATTTAGAACTGAGTTTCCACTGAGCAAGCTCAGACCATGCAGAGCCATTACAGCCAGTATCCCCTTTGTGTGGGCTGGATCCAAACACAGGCCACGGCGGGGGGAATGTCCACCACAGATTCTCTGAGACATACAGATACAACATACCTGAACTGTACAATTTGTCATTCAATCTCTCCATCCATCCACCATATCACAGACCTTCTCTTTTGTTCTTATCTCCCTTCCCCCCCCCCCCCCCCCCCCTTTCCCTGCCTCTGCACTCGCCTAAAACCGGATACATCTCTAACCTCTTCCAGTTCTGGAGAAAGGTCATCGACCCGAAAAATTAACTCAGTTTCTCTCGCCACAGATGGTGCTTGACCTGCTGAGTATTTCCAGCATTTTCTGGGTTTTTTATTTCAGATTTCCAGTTTCTGCAGCATTTTGCAGGTGAACCACAGAATCATTCATTTGTTCATTTTCTGAGAATTTGAGCCACAATTTCAAACACTGAGAAACTTTCACTGAAGACAGAGAGAACAAGCACCCACGTCCTATAATTAAAGAGGTTCCATTCTTTTACCTGCGCGTAGAATATTAAGAGAAAGGATTTCCTACATTAACTATTTACTGTCTTAAATGCACGTGTAAAGGTTTGGTTCTCTATAGCTAACAGAGGAACTCTCCCTCCCGCCCCCACTTTCTGACAAAGAGCTCCCTCTGAGTGAGGAAACTCTGCTTTAGATCTCCGCTCCAGGTTACCCTCTCCAGGGCACCGGCCGGTGCCACTGGTCCAAGAGTCACTCCTGTAATGCTGCTGACCACCTTCTGAATTTCCTCTCTCCACTTTGGCTATCAAGCTGAAGTGGGGAACTGTTGGTATTAACTCATGCTGCACCTTTATATTGCACATCATATTAGCCAACCCGCACTTCTTACTGCAAAGATTTTAATTCTTCCCTTAACTCCTGTTATATATGCAGACTATAGATATACTCTGTGTAGTCACTGGACAGTTGCACAAGATGGAGACTTGTTTACCTGATGTACTTTCAATAAGGTTTACACTGTGTATATACATGCTGGCACCACTAGAGGGTGCAACTGGTGGAGACGGGGATTTCCTGCCCTGGCGGCAGGGGTTGTATAAAAGGGGAGCCACCATGCGGCTGCCTCATTCTAAAGTTTGGAATAAAGGACCAAGGTCACTACAGTTTGAGTACAACACTTTGCCTCGTGGAGTCATTCAGAAGTACATTACGGACGTAATACCCTCCTCTCCCTGTATTGACGGAGTTCCACAGCCTGCAGCTGGCCCACGAGTACCTCATCCATGTGGCCATTTTTCCAGGTGCAGGCCTGGTCTATCAGGAGCTGAAATACCCATCTCTGCTATTTCTAGTGCCCTGGTTAACACACTCAAACTAAATTCCTGTGTTTTGCTATAATTTAAATGGTTACCCACAAAGTAAAAATAGTTTTTTATTCTTTCATGGAATATGGGTGTCGTTGGCAAGGCCAGCATTTATTGCCCATCCCTAATTGCCCTTGAGAAGCCACCTTCTTGAACCGTTGCAGTCCGTGCTGTTAGGGAGGGAGTTCCAGGATTTTGACACATCGACGATGGAAGAACAGCGATATACTTTCAAGTCAGCATGGCTTGGAGGGGAACGTGGAGATAATGGTGTTCCCATGCGCCTGCTGCCCTTGTCCTTGTCCTTCTAGGTGGCAGAGGATGCGAGTTTGGGCGGTGCTGCCGAAGAAGCCTTGGTGAGTTGATGCAAACACGTCAACCAGTGTGCTCAGAGATGCACACAGAGGAATGTCAAATTAAAGTACTGATTAATTTGTCAATAGTGAGGGTCATCACGTTTCCAGCATGGGTTGCCAGAGACAAACAAGGAGCCAATGACGCAAACCACGTGGCAGAGTTGAAACTCCTGCACGTTGAGTGCAGATCACATCCTGTGGGACAAATTGCTGTATTACACGAGGTCAGTGAGTTGAAATAAATCCCATCTGCTCCCAGTACCTCGTGCCTGACCTCGCTTTGAACTCATGAGGGAGGGAGACAGATTAAGGGATGCAACCAGGCAACCCATTGGGCTGCTGGGAAAATTGGAGCATCTAAAAGGTACAGTGGTCACATGAGTAGAAGTCTTGGAATAGTGTTGTCCCTTTTTAATTTTCTAATATCTTTTAACACGTCAGCCTTTCCAAAAATACATATGTATATATAGGTGGCGAGGAAAAGAAAAGTACAAAGGGGACAAAACCGCGACAGGCCAAAAGTAACCCAACGTCGAGGTATTAAACGGAGGCTGCGGGCTAGTGATGGAGCAACGCAGCCTTCGACCCCACTTTCTGGTTAGGGAAGTGGGCGTGATGCTACAGACAGGAGTGCGAGGAGGGCACCTCCTACAAGGTAGCAGTTCACCGTGCCCAACAGGAGGTGGCAGACCAGCCGGATGCTATGTACGATAGCCTGCAAGACCCGGGGACAGAAGCGGGAGAAGATGGCGGACTATGAAAGGAACCCAGCAAGCTGAGATTGCCCAACAGTACCACGTAGCAAATAGTTGGTGCAAAATTACATCATACAAAATGTTGCCTTTCAACCCATCCCACATGAATTGCTTGCCCACATGAAACTCCCACATAATCTTTATTGCTCAATAGCCTTGATGTTAACCCTCCATCCCCACAGTAGGCAGGAGGTTGAGGGGGCGGGGTTAAGCTCTAAACAAACAGGAAACAGGCCCCCAATCCGCCGTGTACGTGACCATTGCCGTTTTTCCGGCGGCGGACAGCAAGGTCTGCGAAAGGGAGGCAGGAACTGCTCCAAAAGGCAATTGTGGGTCAAGGGGAGCAGGGTTGCTCCACAAGCCCCTCACGGAAGCCTTCGGCCTCTCTTCTGCCGATCGTGGCCATTCTCTAACCCCTCCTGCCATCACATCCGATCCTCCCCGAAATCTGTAGCCTGCCCCAGGATCACATCCGATCCTCTCCCCCTCAAACCCCCACCTCAAGCGACGATTTGCAGCCTGACCCGTGATCACAATTGGTGGGGACCGACTGACCCATAGGGTCCCTGGCTGCGGCCTTCAGCCGCTGGTTTTCCCGCCCAGCAGCCAGACAGCTTGTCAATTTGGCCAGCTGCCGGGCAGAAAACAGAAGTAAAATATTATAACAAGGTCCTGCCATTATATTTGTCAGGACCTCCACATCCCAGCCTTGCCGGGATTCCCCCACCACTGCTACCGTGCTCCCCTACACCCTCCCAGTGAATATCGGGGCCAATATTTCAGCAGGGCGCACATTCAATCTGCATCAGACAATGGAAAGCCTTGCCACGCTCACGCCTTCCAAGAACTTCACACATTAAACCACCGTAGCACAAACATGATGACTTATGGACACCCACGATGGGCTTTTGGTTGGGCACTGGGCAGCCATCAATGACCTGGCAGTATGGGAAATGCAGTGCAGTGGGCAACTGTGTCATGCTATTCCGTGTGAAAGGAGGCCGATGCATCGGGCACCTGTTTGATCTGTGGGCACTACGTTGACTGATATTGCAGTGTTTCGAGGGACTAGCGACGATGATGGTTTTCTGTAATAAGGCACAGTTGAGGGCTGAACCCACCCTGTGCTGCAATTTGTTCGCGGGCGTGCTTGCTCCAGATGGCAAAAGCTCAGCAACTGGCATTCTGCTGAACGACAGGAGGTTGAGGCCGTGTCCTCAGACATTGGCAGCTCGGTGAGCCAAGGTCTGCACATATGTTTGGGGCCTGCTGATTTCTTAGCAATCCTTGTTTCATCTTGTACCATATAAACCACTAAAAAAAACAAATTTAGCACAAGGAGTAAACAAAATCATTTGTTTTGAAATGTTAAAAATTTGAATGTCATAAATATGAAATAAATCTTTAATAACGCTACACTAAAAAAATTAGAAAAAAATAAGCACAAAGTTTTTGCCACTTTAACGAGCTCCTGTGTGCATAAAGCTTCTGTTGATCCCATTCCAAACAAAGGGAAAGAGCAACGCTGGCACCAATACTGCCTTTTGGTTTTATGTGCTCCTCTAAATAAGGCTGAAACCTGAGGCAATGAGACTTGTTCATGACTTGTGCCCAAGTTCTCAGCGCTACAGGCTTTGCCCATCGCAGAAGGCCACAAGCTTTGTCTCATTGCAGTAAGCCATGGGCTTTGCCCCATTGCAAAAGGCCACAGGCTTTGCCCCATCGCAGTAGGCCACGGGCTTTACCCCATCACAGTAAGCCATGGGCTTTGCTCCATTGCAGAAGGCCACAGGCTTTGCCCCATCGCAGTAGGCCACGGGCTTTGCCCCATTGCAGAAGGCCACAGGCTTTGCGCCATCACAGAAGGCCATGGGTTTTGCCTCATCACAGTAAGCCATGGGCTTTGCCCCATCGCAGTAGGCCACAGGCTTTGCCCCATTGCAGTAGGCCAAAGGCTTTTCCCCAATCATATTAGGCCGCTCGGATAAGTGATGAGTTAGCACCAGTAGTACAGCAATACTGCTGGGCCACAGGAGCACATTATCTACCCACAGGTGCCAATTCCACCCCCCCACCCCCCCACCGCCCCACTGCCCCCACCTAATTCATGGGTGATCTCGCTAACTACAGTGCCTCAACAGTTGCTCTGGCTGAATTTGGGCTATCTTAGCACCGAGCAAGGATCAAATCAGAGACTTTGCTGGCCAGTATGCCTCAGCATGCAGGGCACCCTCATGGAGCTGCTTCTGGTGAAGATTCACCACGGAGATTTTTGACAAACAATAAAGTGAGTGCAGTAATCAATCCACGGAGATCATTTACATTAAAGAAGTTCCTTTTCTCACTCCAACTGAGCAATAAGTAATGCCCTCGAGTCTCCTTGGTGCAGGGCCAACCCCAACTCTGTAAATCTGTCTGGATTGAAGCTCAAAAAGCGAAGTGGTAATCAATAGTTATATCTCAGTTAAATGAACTGCTGCCAAAAGCTCCAACAGCACTCTTAGCCATAGAACTGCTGACAAACAAATCTATGAACAGTCGAACTTTGAATCCACCAATGTGAGGCTTATACCTTCACTGGTCATTAAGAACCTCAAGCCTTAAAATTATGCATATGAATATTAGTGTTCCAACATTCAAACACATTCATATGAAACTCAGCCTTCTCTTTTAATGGAATGGAGAAGGTAATTATTTGGACGCTAATAAAGCTAGATATAATTTCAAAGCCGAGTTTTAATAAACAACTCTCATTTCAGAGGCTACTTGCATCACTCTTGGAATCACTTAGATTTACTCCCACTCGTGTGGGGACCATAGCTCATGAATAATTCAGTCTGTTCTCTTCGACCATAATTTCACACCTCCGCAAATAGTACACCAGGGGGTGTTTAAGAATGAGCTGCCCGAATTTGGATTCAAACCTGGTGAGGTAAACCAAACTTTTTATTAAAGGGGAAACTCCATGCTGCAAATAACTTCAATAGACAAAACACTCACCCAATGCCTAGTCTTTTTTTCATTGAATTTCAGTTGAACAAAACAACCTTTGTGGTAAATATTTGCCATACTGAGAGCAGCTACTTATTGCGATAGGGAAATGATCATAAGAGCAAGCTTACGTCACCAGACAGACCATGTCACTCATTGCTGTTGAAACAGCATATCTTTCAACAGAGTGCGAGATATAATCATTAACAAGCACAGAAACATGAACTCTGCTTCTGTTTAACCATTAGTCATACTCGCTTTTCCAGAAATCTCCAAATTAAAAGGCTTCCCCGCTCACTTGCGCTTGCTCTCTTCCTCTTTCCAGCAATAAAAGAACATACAACTGGTAAAACACGCAAAGGCAGTACACTGCAGACCATATACAATTCACGGAAAATATTACAATTAATGCAGTTACAGCATTTATTTGATTCAAGTCTTCGGGGGCAATTTTGCTGGATACCTCAGGCGCTAAAGAATTAACGAGGTGGCCAAGATGGGGTCTTAAGCTGCAACCCTGGTTTAGCCCATGTTTAGCGTAAGATACCACCTTGGTAAAGGTGTTGGAAGCTTGCACTAGGAACAACCGCCCGTAGGCTTGTTAAGGGGCTGACTGACAATTAAAGTGTCTGCTAGCGTTCATTAAGGGGACTGCCTGCCATTTTGGTGTATAATGCTGCATTTAATGACCTCTCCTACAGCGATCAGCTGAACAGCAGTAAACAAGTAATAGCTTTGGGAATTTTGAGCATTACTTAAAAGGTATATCATTTTTTGCTGTTCATTTGCTACTTACTGGAGGAGGTTTGAAGAGGACTTTTGAAACACATCGGGAGATTTTCTGGGACACTTTGTCAAGACTTCACCAATGCTCTATCAGCATTTATTCTGGAAATTCTCTGAGAGCTATACCTAAAGAGAGTGAGTGCTGTGCTACTCTACCTTATAGGAGTTACCAGGAGAAAGGGAGTGCTTGGTCATGGGCAGTGAGCTCGGGGTCCCCCTTGGTCTGGATAGGTGATGAGGCCAGACCGAGCACCACCAGCTGCTACAGGAGAGACAGGAGGGTGAGGTGCATTCCTTCCCCCCTGTGAGTACAGGACATCCCTCCTCTGGACCTCCTCCACCAGGACCTCCAGTGCCGCCTCCGAAAACCTGAGAGCCCTCTCACACAGCCCCTGAGCCATCCTGAAAGCTGCCGCTGCGTGTTAGCCAGCCCACTCCAGACCTTCAGTGGAAGGTGAGTGCAAGGAGCTCACATATACTGCTCCACGAAAACTGTGTCTAATCGGTACCTGAGTGCTAAACCTGCAGGGGTCTGATTTAGCGCCTCTAGGCAAGATCAAATTATGGTCATCAGCAATTAGGACCAAAATTGTGTCCTTGAACCAAACTTTCAACAGGCATGCCTTATTAGCACAGCACCCATATAGCGGCTGTTTTCACCTTTTCACCAAAATAACCCCCTCAATCTGTAAATCTATGCAGAATGCTAATAATAAACTGCTCCGATCATTCAAACGTACGCCACGTTCTAACAAATCTGGTGGCATGGCCAGATGACCTCCTTACTCAAAAGGTAGAGGGTGAGCCCACAACCATGTTACAAAGTGGCATTTATCAACAGGGAGTGAGGACAAAGGCAAACAGATGGCACTAGATGAGAAGAGACTGCCGACCATATGGAAAGCAGCAAACAGTGCCACTAAGTACTGGAAAATCACAGAGAACAAGCAAAGGAACGGAAACAGCTGCAGCCAGATGGACTAAAGTTTCCTTCAGGGGGCGCACAGCTGTGAACACCAAATGAACAATAGGAAACATGTGGGAAATCAACAGATCAGGTTACCTATTTCCTTTCTTTGCTTGCTGAGGTCCCAAGCACTATCCCGGTACAGGTTGGACCTCCATTATCCGGGATGCCCTTATCCAGCACCACCCCTCGTCCGGCATGATTCCGGCAGCCGGGGGCGCACGCGCAGAACGCGGCCGACCTCCACCCCGACTTTGGGGCCGTGCCGACACTCGGCCCGCCAACACCCGCTGGGGCAGCGCCAACACCCACCGAGACTTCGGACCCTCCCCTCTCGGCCACTGACCTCCCCTCATCCGGTAGAATCCCTTATTCGGCACAGGCCAGGTCCCGAGTGCCGGATAAGAGCGGTTCAATCTGTATTAAGTTTACATTAAAGGAAAAGAAATAAGACCAGTTATTATAGATACACAATGATGGTCAGATAACGGTTTGTTTTGGCAAAACACATTTGAGACTGTTAGGAGGTAAAACTGCCCCGATTGGGGGCAGTAACCTGCTTGGGGCGGGGCTTTCTGCACCCGGCGTGGAAGTCCCGCCCCAGCCGATGAATTGGGCTTACCTCCCCGCAAAGAAAGTAGAGCGCAATCTCACACGCTCCACTTCCTGATGGGGCGGGACCAGCGGCGCTAACAGGGCGCGATCGGGACATCCCTCCCCTTCACTTAAAGGGGAGGGCCGCTGCGCGCTCTGCAAGGCCTCTGATGGTCTCCACTGGACCACCAGGGCAGTGTGGAACCGGGCCTGCAGCCCGGCACCCAAAACAGAGTGCTGGGCTGCACGATGGAGGCCCGGACCACGCTAGGCAGCCATTCTAGGAGCCGACCAGAGAGTCGGCAAAACATCAAAGATGGTGGCGCAAACGTCAGTCAGCCAGCAATTTCCTCCGCGTGGCGCTGAGGTGTCGCCGCACACGGCGATGACGTCTACGCTGGTTGTGCGTCATTCCAGGGTGCTACCCATGGGGTGCAGCACTGCTGTGACAGCGCCTCCGGGCAATTTCCCAGGAGCCAGTAGCACCCCCCCACCCCCCCAAAAAAAAAATTCCGCCCCGTCAGCGCCCCCCCCAGAGGCACTAACGAGCATCGCAAAAAGGGGCAATAATATTTATAGAAAATGTGTAAATAGGTCACAATAGAAATTGCAGCTGTGCTACATACCCATTTTATAAATGAAAGGCTAATAGTAAAAGCTTTGGGGTCAGATGTCAGTAAACATGCTCGATTATCAAACAGTCTGAAGGCTCTAGATCACGTGGTTAGAATCCCATTGGAAATACACGCAGAATCCTTGAACACAGATTTCTGTGTAGAATTGGGTTATACTGACATTGCCAGTTAAACCTGCTGACAAATAGCCCAAAATAAGTGCCAGGCTACCACTCAGCTAAAGTGCCTGAGAAGCTTTTCCATGAAAGGATGTAAAGGAGTACAAGTGGCCCAGAATCAGGCTGCTCACCAGATGGGCAGTCTGCTGAGAGCAGTGACTAAAAGTGATATTTCAGTATGTGTGAGTCAGCACATCAGAGACACAACATGGGAATCCATGACTGATGAGAGTTGCTACAAAATGAATAAAACCAGTTAAGACATTGGGCTAGAAATTCATCTTGGGCAGTGATGCATAACGGGCAGTGTCAGTATTCCAGATAACGCTGCGTATAATGGCCAGCCAATCCAATACCGCCCGCTTTGTCCCACCGCCCGAGACAAATTTCTAGGCCACTGATCCTTAATGTGTATTAAAAAACTTAACATAAAATGTAGCTTTTACTTTAAGGAATGTGGAATTTATTGGCTAAAGTGCTGTGTATTGAACGGAAAAAGTATTTGAATGCACAGAGTGTGATGTTACTCCTATAATATGTGTCATCCATTGAGAAACTCTCCAGAAGACAATTCTAACGTTGGGACACAGAGACTAAAGCACCTTAAAGAGATGAGCGATACAAGATTAGGAAACTTACAGACAGAAAAGGTACAAGAAATGATCCATTCTACATGAAGCAAAGTGCAAAGTCCATAAGCATCAAAAACTCCCAAAATTGCCAAGAAGTATTTCCAATTTAAAATAATTGCCGATTACTCCATCAGCCTCTGAAATGGTCACTCACTGACTCAATCACCAAATACAGGGCCAATAATTTCGCACAGAACTATGTCAGATAATGGCCCAAGTCTTGCAGTTCTCACAAGGCCAGTTACAAAGCTAAATTTCTGTTGCAGCCTGATGCAGTTCAGATTCTAGGAGAGGTGATACCAAGGTGACCTGCCCAAGTTGCTCTCCTATTTTGATATTTCTTCCTCAACAGTTGGCCAAACCCTCTGATGTGTAAAACTGCAGTGCAAATATACACAACAGTGCCATCAATGTATACTCTCATAAATGCTGCATTAAGAAACTGTGCAATGACACCTATAGACTGCTGTACAACCTTTCTCTTTAAAGAATTTTCAAAGAATATGTTTTTACCTTGACTCTTAATGATTGGCTGCCGTGATGTTTGGATTTGCAATGACTGTCATTAATTACTGGTGTTGGGGCCGAGTTGCTTCAGTATACTCGCATCTATTTTCCAAATGCACTGATGTACTGAACAGCTCAACATGTACAGTGGGCCACAGGAAGAGGCAAATCATAGATCTGCCTGGTCTATGGAGAGCAGGTCATTTGCTTTGAGGAGTGCCAGTGATGATGGCAGAACCACTCAACACAAGAGAAAAAAAATCACTTCAGATCCAGAGGTCAGCCATCTGGGAATGGTTAAGGAGAAGCTAAGGAGGGACTGGTAAACTTAACGATTCCCAGCCCACACCACCTCCTGAAGTATAATAATTACTTAGAGAGACACTCCAACTCTCTTTATCTCCACTGCACTGAGATCTTTCTTTCTTCTCTCCCCTTTCTCGATTCCCCTTCCCCTGCTTTTCTCTTCAGCAGCACTGAGCTCTGAAGATTATTATGGTCACAGAAACTTATGGGAAAATCTATGCTGAGCCATAGGAGGGAAAATTAGGAGGGATTTTACCAAAAGCTTAGTCAACGAGGTGAGTTTAAAGGAAGGTCTTAAAAGGAAGAGCAGCAGAGGGGTTTAAGGCAGGAATTCCAGAGTATGGGGCCTAGTCAGAGCTGCCAATCATGAGGCCAGAGGAATGTGGGGGGGGGGGGGTAAATGCACAAGAGGCCAAATGATTAGAACAGAGTTTGAAGGGAGGGCGTGTAGGACTGAAGGTTACAGAGGAGGGGTGAGGCCATGGAGAGATTTAAACAACACCATGCGTCTATATTGTACCTTTAACCTAGTAAAACATCCCAACGTACTTAAACACAATAATTTTAAATTTGAGGTCAATTCAAAAACAGTTTGGTAAACTCTCAAATTACAAATATGTATATTGATTAAAAAAATGAGACAAAAAAAAATCAAAAACAGATGGAGCCCTATCTTTAATATGGCACGGTATTACACATCTTTTCAGCCCATAACTGGGAGTAAAGGTTTCTGCCCTTGCTCAGATGTCTGCTTTTAGTTTTGCCAGTGGCAAGAACTCGAATTTTGTGGGTAGACGGCCAAATTTCCACGACCGGTGAATTTAAATCACATTGCCCAATAGGAAAGATCCCCGGCACAGATCCAAGTCTGTTTCTCCACGTGGCAATGGCTCAGCCACAAACCCCTGTCTAACAATCACCATTACAGCTGGTTAGGTGCAATTTAAGCAGCAGCTCCATACTGAATTTATCTAATTGCATCTCACAGGGGAAGGACATACTCCTTTTATGAAAAGGGGAGAATTTACACATACTCTTGAAATACAAATGTGGGCAACACTGGAGGATATTGCAAGTTAATGACTACACCAACTTTTCCTTTTCTGGTTTTATTTGCAGCTTCGTTGCAAACTGGATAATCTTAAATTCCATCCTATTTTTGACTGTAAACATCACTATCTCGGTTGCCAAAGTCGTAACAAGAACAGGAATGCAGCTGCAGGAGCAAAGTGCGTATTTTTCAAAACAATATATGGTGTTCCCACACAAGGGGAAATGTTTGCATGCAAACTCAGTTCCTGGAGCAGCCCACTGCAAAACTCCTGCTGTTTCACTGCCCCTGTGAGCACTGTTTGAGTGACAGGTTCACTTTGAAAGAGTTTTGCACAATATCCAATCCCAGGATGGCGTTGACTTAGCTGACCAAAATGTCAGGTGGGATGCTATAATTGACAGCAGTGCCTTTGGTTGGAGGAGGGAAACATATCTAACCATGGTTCCTACTCCTGGACTAGTGTCCAATGACTCTGGCTGAGTTTGTAAATGTCCAGTGAAAAACAGGATTGAGCTTGGTGCCCTCCACAGCTAAACAGCCACTGGCACTCATTTTTTGTGCCACACATGAAAAAGTGAGCCAACATCTTCGGGGACAAAGGATAAACTTGGCCTTTCGTATTTAAAAAATATCTCAAACGTGCCTTGTGCAATGTTGCGATGAGGAACTCACTGTTCCAAGACTGCACCCTACCATTCTGTGGCTGCGCCTCCGATATAATGGGTCACTGTGCCAGCTCTGCACAATGAAAATCCAGGTATTACAGATGAACTACCTGTAGTACCCCCAGACAGACACATGTATGAGGAGAAGCCAATCAGGAATGGCCCTGGAAATACCCAATCCCAAGGCTTTCTGAGAAACAATCGCAAGAAGGAGTACAATAATCCAAGCAAAAATTGCTGGGTCTCTCTTTTCTTAAGCACGCGACAAAAGACAGGACCTCTCTCTACAAAGGAGCAGGCCTTATGCTTTGCCAGAGGGAAATGACGTATATATTTCACTTCAATCCTCTCTTTCCTTATCCTCCCTCTTTCCCTTATCTTCTCGTCCGCTCTCCTCGTTACTTTCACCCATGCTTTCTGGGCCGATGTTGGAACTATTGATATTTAGCTTGTCTCTATCCGTGCAGCAGAGCTGGTGTCCAGTCGTCTTGGTTAATCCTTGCCACTGGACCTAGCTCTGTCAAGCCCGTGTGGTGGCTGGTGTGCAACGCCACCACACATTAAAAAAGTCCACGAACAGGCAATTTCCACCCTTCAACATGTAGTTGGTGACCTGGAATATTAGGTCCTTCATTGAACCACCTGTGAACTCATCCCTTTTTGGCGTGGCAGCAAGTCATCTTCGATACAAGGGACTGCCTATGGTGATGGTGAGCCGCCATAATCAAGCTCTGGTGGCACAGACTTATGCTATGCTCACCCTACATTCTGGACCTTTCGCCCGTGTCTTTCTCCTGTGTTTCTCCTAACTCTGGTCATGCCTTCTCATTCTGTCCATGAGACCCACCTCCTTGTTATCTTGACCCCCTTCACACTAAACTGCTGACCACCCAACAACCTTTCCTGGCCTCCATGCTCGTTGATATTGTAAATGCTTCCCTCTTCTCCGCTGCTGTCACCTGCCATTCCAAAACTGCCGCCATCACCCACCCGTCAAAAAACCTACCTGAACCCCTCTGTCCTGCAAACTACCAACCCATCTCCAACCCACCTTTCTTCTCAAAAGAATGTGCTGTTGCCTCCCAAATCCGTATCTATCTTTCCTGCAACTCCAAGTTTGAATTGCTCCAAATCAGGATTCTGTCCCTGCCACATCACTGAAATGGCCCTAATCAAAGTGTGACCGTGATGCCTTACCCTTTGTCATCCTCCTCGATCTCTCTGCAGCCTTTGACACATTTGACCATACCATCCCTCTCTCCATTATCCAGCTCATGGTATGCCCTTGTTTTGTTCCACTCTTACCTATCTGATTGTAGCAACAGTATCGCCAGCAATGCCTTTTATTCACACACCTGCATTCTTACTTTCAGAATTTCCCAAAGATCTGCCGTTGGACCCCTCCTCTGAAGATCTAGAGATAGGTGCTCAGCTCACACGTACACTAATGACACCAGTTCTATCCCTCCACCATCTCTCTCAATCCCACCACTACTTCTGTGCTGTTAGACATCTAGCCTTGGATGAGCTGCAATTTCCTCCAGTTACATATTGGAATGAGCACAACCATCATTCTCCATAAATTCCATACCAGAGCCACTGATTGCATCGCTCTCCCACCAGTGTCGCAGCCTGAACTGGATGTTCACAATCTTGCCATCATAGTCGGTCCCAAACTGAGTTTCCGACCCCATATCTTCTCCATTACAAAGACTGCCTACTTCCACCTCCATAACACTGCCCGCCTCCATCCCCTGTCTCAGTCCATCTGCCACTGTAACCCTCAAACTTGCTTTTGTTACCTCCATATTCAACTGTCGCAATGCTTTCCTGGTCGGCCTCTTATGTTCCACCCTCTGTAAACATCAGCTCACCTAAAACTTTGCTGCCCATATTCTAACCGGCACCAGGTCCTGCTCAGCCACCACGCTTGCCCTTGCTGACCTACACTGGCTTCCAGTGCCCCAACATCTCCAATTTAAATTTCTCGTCCTCATGTTTAAATCCATTTGCGGCCTCGCTGTAACCTCCTCCAGCCCTATAACACCACAGAACTCCCTGTTCCTCTGACTCTGATCTTTTGAGCAGCCCCCATCCCTTCGCTCCAACATTGGTGTCCATGCCTTTAGGCCCCACACTCTCGAATTCCCTCCCTAAACCGGTTTACCTCTCCACCTCCCTCTCCTCTTTTAGGATCCTCCTTAAAACCCATTTCTTCAACCAAGGTTTTTGCTCACCCCTCCTAATATCTCCTTCTTTGGCTTGGCATCCATCTTTCTCTGATCGCTCTTCCATGAAGAGCCTTGTTTTAAAAAGGAGGTGCTGTAAATGCTCCACCCCTCTGATCACTTTCGAAAGTCGCCTTGGTCCACTTCCCTCTAACCACTAATGTACCTCTTTTTTTTATCCTTTAAGAGCCTTGGGAGATTTACTGCTTGAAAAACTCTATTAATGCAACTTCTCAGTGGTGCTGGTCATTGACATTTACCCATTGCCTCTCAGTTATTTTTCATTGTTTCTCACTCTTTTTCAAAAACAAGCAAAATTGCTGATGGTTAGATCCTGAGTCCCTGGACGGTGTGCACTCAGAGAGCTGCACTCACATGTTCATGTTAAAGACATCGCCGCCCTCACTCCAAAATGTGAAACTCACTCGGTGCAAACTGCGGGCTGCAATAAGCCCCAAACTCCGTTTGAAAATTGCAAAGCACCTGGGAACATTATGGTTGCAGTGAATGCAAAATTCGACACGTTTACAGAACAGGAAAGTTGCACATTCAGGCTGATCGGGTCATTGGTTTTAAAGTGTTGCACAAACCTGCACCTTTCTATTGCTCGATCCTGATTCTTATATATTTGTTTTTCACATTGCACCGAGAGCTTCCCAAAATTCACCAGCTTCACCGCCCCCCCCCCCCCCCCTCCGGTCATTAATTTAGCGCCAAATATGTCACAGCAATACCGAGCGCTACAGCAGCCCCGGGGTCGGCTCGGTGCGCCCCCCTCCCCAGCGCTCAAACCCACCGACTGGGCGTACAGCCCGGCGGAGATCCAATCCGTCAGCTTCATTATCCCAATGAGCATGAAGGCAAGCCCCAGAACGACGCGGAGAATCGTGAACACAAGCACCATGATCGGCGACTCAGCAAAGACACCCGCAACAAGGTGCAAGGGTTCTTAAAAGGACACACACGCGCGCGCTCTGCCCACCAGCCACTGGCTCTGCAACCACTGGCCCAGCCCACCAGCCACTGGCCCTGCCCACCAACCACTGGCTCAGCCCACCAGCCACTGGCCCAGCCCGACTCTGGGCATCTGGCCCTCTCTCACCCCTCACTGCAAGTCCACTCATCCGCAGCAACTTTTTTTTCTGGTTTAAAATGTGACATACTTTTTCATGCATCTAATTTTTTAAGTAAGCATTGCTCCCTGTTTTTTTTAATAGGTTTTCAATGTGTTACACTTTTCTAATAAATCTCACTCCTGATGTTCACTCCTCCTCTTACGTTGACTGTTCTACTCACAGCATGTCCATATGTTTTTCAGTACACGCTGAACATGCTAGCATTGCCACCCATCTGGATTTTGGCTGGTCAGTTTCAGACTTCGTTTTTTTATTCTTATTTGTTTAAAAAAATTTAAAACCAGTTATCAGCTGCCTCCTCCGCCCCCCCCCCCCCCCCCCCCCGGCAACACACACACACACACACTATTTACAGTATGTTCACTGCTACAAAAAGGGCCAGAACTTGTGGCCCAGCTTCCAATTTAGAACTGGGATCTGATCCTGGAATCATCCAACTCCTCCAGTTCGTTAGAGTCAGAGCAGGAACACGACATCAGCCTAAGAAACAAAATCAAATTAAATATCAGACATCGCCGTCAAAAAAAGTATAAGAAATAAGCCTGGATTTTCCTCTTCAATACAATCTCAGAAGGTATGCACTCCATGGCCCCATCCACTGCGATTTAGTGTTGGAAGAAGTTCAGTGACTTTACCGGATCAGGCTAGGTAAACAGTATCAGCCACACCTTTCAATAGTCTGCATTAAGCATGTTTGCCACTTACAATCACTTCCCCTCATTGAAGTGCTTCAAGAACATACCATTAATGTCTAAGAGTACCACAGTCCCCTTTAAACGCCAACCGTCACCTGCAAATGGCCCTTGGCTGGGTGCCACTGAAAGCCTCACTTGGTATGTAATTGCTTCTTTTGTGCACTTCATTATGGTCTGCGTGTCAACACGTGGGCTTGACTGTATCCCATGATAATCAGAGGGCATTCACAGTGTTTGCATTTTTCTTAAGAAAAACATTCTAACGAGCGAGATTGGTGACAGGTGGTGGAACCCCAATCTCTTCCCACTCACACCTTACACGGAGGAAGTGCCGGAACTCCAGGGAAAATATTCGGACGCAAGGAAGTCAGAGGACATGTGTTGGTTGCAGGTTTGTTGTGACATTCTGCACCTTTTCTCATGCCATTGGGCCATACATAAACTGTCAACAAACTCGATCATGAAACCCTCATAGGCTGTGAATTCTTCTTCTCAGCAACTCTTTCTAACCTCTGCTTCTCCTCTTGATGTGACAGCCAGAAAAAGCAGAGAAGGAAGATGAATCAGGCATCTCTGCTTCTAGTCCTGTTGATGCTGCATCACATGTGCCATCACTCACTCTGCTAAGAGACAGCCACCCAAGGGAAATTAGAGAGTGAGCCAATGGGGAATGCACACAGTGATGTACAGAGCACAAGTGGGCAGGAGGAGTTATTGGTGAAAGATGGGGAGGAAGACATTGCTGACAGGAGAGTCCAGAGTCATAGAAACATAGAAGCATAGAAAATAGGTGAGGAGTAGGCCATTCGGCTCTTCGAGCCTGCACCGCCATTCAAGATCATGGCTGATCATTCCCTCAGTACCCCTTTCCTGCTTTCTCTCCGTACCCCTTGATCCCCTTAGCCGTAAGGGCCATATCTAACTCCCTCTTGAATATATCCAATGAACTGGCATCAACAACTCTCTGCGGCAGGGAATTCCACAGGTTAACAACTCTCTGAGTGAAGAAGTTTCTCCTCATCTCAGTCCTAAATGGCCGACCCCTTATCCTACGACTATGTCCCCTGGTTCTGGACTTCCCCAATATCGGGAACATTCTTCCCACATCTAACCTGTCCAGTCCCGTCAGAATCTTATATGTTTCGATGAGAACCCCTCTCATCCTTCTAAACTCCAGTGAATAAAGGCCCAGTTGATCCAGTCTCTCCTCATATGACAGTCCGGCCATGCCTGGAATCAGTCTGGTGAACCTTCGCTGCACTCTCTCAATAGCAAGAACGTCCTTCCTCAGATTAGGAGACCAAAACTGAACACAATATTCCAGGTGAGGCCTCACTAAGGCCCAGTACAACTGCAGTAAGACCTCCTGCTCCTATACTCAAATCCCCTAGCTATGAAGGCCAACATACCATTTGCCTTCTTCACCGCCTGCTGTACCTGCATGCCCACTTTCAGTGACTGATGAACCATGACTCCCAGGTCTCGTTTCATCTCCTCTTTTCCTAATCTGCCGCCATCCAGATAATATTCTACCTTCGTGTTTTTGCCCCCAAAATGGATAACCTCACATTTAACCACATTATACTGCATCTGCCATGTATTTGCCCACTCACCTAACCTGTCCAAGTCACCCTGCAGTCTCCTAGCATCCTCCTCACAGCTCACACCACCACCCAGTTTAGTGTCATCTGCAAACTTGGAGATATTACACTCAATTCCTTCATCTGAATCGTTAATGTATATTGTAAAGAGCTGGGGTCCCAGCACTGAGCCCTGCGGCACTCCACTAGTCACTGCCTGCCATTCTGAAAAGGACCCGTTTATCCCGACTCTCTGCTTATCATTGCTTATTGGCTTAAGATTTCAGGACCCAGATTTTATAAGTCCTGCTTTTAAAAGATACAGATATCTGTACATCAACAAACATATATGCATGCACGGGGAATGGTTCCTGATAACGTGCAGCAGATGGCAGGTCAATGGAAGGAATTCACTACCTGCAACCCTGGCACCATGGGTTCACAGCAGGAAAGACCGCTTGAAGTGTGTCGCAAGCTCCAGGCCGACTCCAGGCAGAAGCCCTCACAACAGAAACCATGAAGACAGTGTCAGCTTTTGCCGTGGATGCTCAGGTTTCTGCTATAGAGGCTTTGGGCACAGATTGGAGAGGATTGTTTCTCCTGGCTTCGATAAGCTTGCCAACCATTTCTCAGGACTTCACTGAACTGATTGGTACCATTAGGTTTGCTTTCCCACCAATCAGTGGCCATGCAGAGTCAGAGTCCAGCACTTCCGTAAAACATGCATACATTCTGCTGTCTCTCAAGAAAGCAGCATATACATGCCATCCTCCTCAGATGCCTACATATGTGGCAGAAAGGAGGTAGAGCCAGACTGCCCAGGCACAAAATGCAGTCTGCTGCAGGTCCATCTCAGAATGTAACTTCCTTCATGATAAGGGCAACTTCAATCCTGTTATGTATGTGAACCTCACCTGCGCATAAGACTTGCCATTAGGGGGCACACCTGTAGGAGACTTATGGGTCACCTGTGTACCTTGGAGCAAGTAGGTATAAAAGGCAGTCCACCACGCTTCTGCCTCACTTTGGAGTTATATTAAAAAGACCAAGGTCACAATGGTTTGAGCTTACAACACAGTCTCGTGGAGTTATTCTGAACTTAACAACTGGTAACGAGTTACAGATCACGAACTTTCACGTGGAAATAGCTGCTGTTGGTATTTTTGAGAGATTTGTTGAGGGTGATGATTGGGAAGCCTTCGTTGAGCGTCTCGACCAGTACTTCATGGTGAATGAGTTGGACACGGCTGAGACGGAGGCCAAGCTCAGGACAATTCTCCTCACCACATGTGGGTTGTCGGTATATGGCCTCCTCAAAGATCTATTGGTCCCAGACAAACCAACGGACAAGACTTACACAGAGCTGTGTGCGCTGGCTTGAGAACACCTCCAGCCGAAGGAGAACATCTTATTGGTCAGGTATCGCTTTTACACGCACCATCGCTCCGAGGGCCAGAACGTGACGAGCTTTGTCGCTGACTTAAGACGCCTTGTGGGACCGTGCGAATTTGCAGGATCTTTGGGGAAAATGTTGCGGTATTTTTCGTGCTCGGAATTGGCCACGAGGTCATCCTCTGCAAACTACTGTCTGCCAAATCCTTAGATCTGAGCAAGGCCATCACGATAGCCCCGGCCTTCACATCCCCGAGCGACAACACGAAACAGATATCTTCACAGAATCGAAGTTCACCGGCAAGTACTATGCATAAAATAATGCCCTCAGCAGACAGAACTGTACATAGTAGGGCCTACACAACCGCAGAGGCTAGGTGTAGGGTGACTCAGAGGCCGCTGGGAAGTGCTAATGTGAATCCATTAACACCATGCTGGCGCTGCAGGGGCAGTCACAGAGCACATCAATGTCGATTCAAGCACTACACGTGCAAGGGCTGTGGAATAATGGGGCACCTCCAGCGAAAGTGCAAGCGACCTCGGACTCACCACTTGGCAGAGTCAGCAGAGAGCGACCGATCCAGCGCGGATCACGCTGAGCGAGCAGAGAGGCAACTCAACCGGAGGATGAGGAGAAAGTGTATGGGATACACACCTTCACCACCAAAAGCCCCCGATAATGTTAAAAATCAAACTTAATGGCATTCCAGTCTCCATGGAATTGGGCACGGGGGCGAGTCAATTGATTATGAGCCAGAAGGCTTTTGAGAAACTGTGGAGTAACAAGGCACAGAGGCCAAAACTGAGCCCGATTCACACAACGCTGCACACTTACACTGTTATTGGCAGTGCGGCAGTGAAAGTATCGTATGACGGAAGGGTGCATGATTTACCACTATGGATTGTTCCAGGCGATGGCCCAACGCTGTTCGACAGGAGTTGGCTAGGCAAGGTCCGGTGAAACTGGGACGACATCAAAGCACTGTCCTCGGTGGATGGCGCCCCATGCGTCCAGGTGCTAAACAAATTCCCGCCGTTATTTAAGCCAGGCATCGGCAACTTCACAGGTGCCAAAGTGCAGATCCATCTTATTCCTGGGGCATAGCCCATTCATCACAAGGCCCGAGCAGTTCCATATATGGTGCGAGAGAAAGTCGAAATCGAGCTGGACAGACTTCAATGAGAGGGAATCATATCGCCAGCCGAGTTCAGCGAGTGGGCCAGTCCAATCGTGCCGGTACTAAAGAGCAATGGGATGGTCAGAATCTGCGGGGACTACAAGGTGACGCTCAACCGAGTCTCATTGCAGGACCAGTACCCGCTACCCAAAGCGGAGGACTTATTCGCAACGCTAACAAGGGGAAAGTCGTTCACCAAGCTAGACCTAACCTCTGCTTACATGACTCAGGAGCTGGTTGAACCATCAAAGAAGTTGACGTGCATCAACACGCACAAAGGACTATTTGTGTACCACAGATGCCCTTTTGGGATTCGCTCAGCGGCGGCCATCTTCCAGAGGAACATGGAGAGTCTGCTGAAATCGGTTCCATGCACAGTGATGTTCCAAGAAAACATCTTGATCACTGGTCGCACACCACCGAACACTTGTACAACCTGGAAGAGGTTCTAAAGCGACTGGATAGAATGGGACTCAGGCTGAAACATTCCAAGTGTGTTTTTCTGGCTCCAGAGGTCAAATTTTGGGGAGAAAGATTGTGGCGGGCGGCATCAGACCCACGGACTCCAAGACGGAGGCCATCAAGAATGTACCCAGACCACAAAACATGACGGAGCAGCGTTCGTTCCTGGGACTCCTCAACTACTTTGGTAACTTTCGACTGGGGTTGAGCACTTTGCTGGAACTGTTGCATTTGTTGCTACGCAAGGGTGATGACTGGGTTTGGGGTAAATCTCAAGAGACAGCCTTTAATAAGGCCAGAAACCTGCTGTGCTCTAACAAGTTACTTGTATTGTATGACCTATGTAAACGCTTAGTACTAGCATGTGATGCGTCATCGTACGGGGTCGGTTGTGTGTTACAGCAAACAAATGTGTCAGGCAAACTGCAACCGGTTGCACATGCGTCCAGCAGTTTAGCCAAGGCTGAAAGAGCCTATAGTATGGTTGAGAAAGAAGTGTTGGCTTGTGCATGCGGGATTAAGAAAATGCACCAATATCTATATAGTCTCCGGTTCGAGCTCGATACCAACCACAAACTGCTTACTTCACTGCTCTCAGAAAGCAAAGGTATCAACACCAATGCTTCGTCCCGCATCCAAAGATGGGCACTAACATTGTCTGCGTGTGACTCTGTAATCCGCCACAGACCAGGCACTGAGAACTGCGCTGATGCCCTCAGTTGGCTGCCATTGCCCACCACCGGGGTGGAAATGGTGCAACCCGCAGACTTGCTTCTGGTAATGGATACTTTTGAGAGCGAGGGGTCACCCGTCACGGCTCACCAGATCAGGACCTGGACCAGCCAAGACCCCCTGCTATCACTAGTAAAAAGCTGCATCCTTAATAGGAGCTGATCGGCAGTTCCCGGGGAAATGCAAGACAAAATTAAACCTTTTCACCGACGCAAGGACGAACTGTCAGTCCAGTCAGATTTTCTCCTATGGGGGAATCATGTGATTTTGCCCAAAAAGGGCATGGAAATGTTGATACACAACCTACACAGTACCCACCCAGGCATAGTCATGATGAAGGCTATCGCGAGGTCGCACGTCTGGTGGCCCGGCATTGACTCCGAATTAGAATCATGCGTACACCAATGTAACACTTGCTCACAGCTGAGCAACGCACCCAGGGAGGCCACACTGAGCCTGTGGTCATGGCCCTGCAAACCGTGGTCCAGGGTCCACGTAGATTTCGCTGGCCCCTTTCTAGGGAAGATGTTTCTAGTAGCAGTGGACGCTTACTCAAAATGGATTGAATGTATAATAATGTCATCATGTACGTCCACTGCCACCATTGAAAGCCTCATGTTCGCTACCCATGGTTTGCCTGACAACCTTGTCAGTGACAATGGACCATGTTTCACCAGCTCAGAATTCAACAAGTTCATGACCCGCAGTGACATCAAGCATGTCAGGTCTGCCCCATTTAAGCCCGCATCCAATGGCCAAGCGGAACGGGCAGTCCAAACAATCAAGCAAAGTTTAAGACGTGAAACGGACAGCTCCTTGCAGACACGGTTATCTTGGGTCCTGCTTAGCTACCGGACGCACCCCCACTCACTCATCGGGGTTCCCCTGCGGAATTGTTAATGAAGAGAACACTCAAAGCCAGGCTCTCCTTAGTCCACCCAAATCTCAATGATCACGTACCCGGCAGCACGGGCATAACGTGTACCATAATCGTGCGGCGGCCTCGCGTGATATTGAGGTCAATGATCCGGTGTTTGTTCGAAATTACGGTCACGGTCCCAAGTGGATTGCTGGCACTGTCTTAGCCAAGGAGGGGAATAGAGTGTTTGTTGTGAAAATGTTGAATGGGCAAACGTGCAGAAAGCACCTGGATCAGACCAAACTGCGATTCACGGACCACCAAGAACAGTTTGAAGAAGACCCTACCATCTACGATCCACCAACACACACCCAACAACTGACCTCGCTGTCAACCACGAGGATGAACTCACCTTGCCCGACAATGATCAGACCAGCCGAGCTGCCATGCAGCGATGATCCAGACCATCTCTCCAATGCCAGGATTTCAACTCAGGCGATCGACCAGGGAACGCAGGCCGCCAGATCGCCTCAATCTGTAAATAACTTGTACTCAAGACTTTGGGGAGAAGTGATGTTATGTATGTGAACCTCACCTGTGTGTAAGACTTGCCACTAGGGGGCACACCTGTGGGAGACCTATGGGTCACCTGTATACCCTGGAGCAAGCAGGTATAAAAGGCAGTACACCACGCTGCTGCCTCACTTTGGAGTTATATTAAAAAGACCAAGGTCACAATGGTTTGAGCTTATAACACAGTCCCGTGGAGTTATTCTAAACTTAACAAATCCTAAATGGTTCCTTGAGCTCATAGGCAGCATCATCATCATAGGAAGTCCCTCGAAATCGAGGAAGATTTGCTTCCACTTTCAAAGTGAGTTCTCAGGTGACTGTACAGTCCAATACGGGAATTACAATCTCTGTCACAGGTGGGACTGACAGTGGTTGAACGAAAGGGTGGATGGGGAATCTGGTTTGCCGCACGCTCCTTCTGCTGCCTGCGCTTGTTTTCTGCATGCCCTCAGCGACGATACTCAAGGTGCTCAGTGTCCTACTGCATGCTCTTCCTCCACTTAGGGCGGTCTTTAGCCAGGGACTCCCAGATGTCGATGGGGATGTTGCACTTTATCAAGGAGGCTTTGAGGGTGTCATTCAAACATTTCCTCTGCCCTTCTGAGGCTCGCTTGCCGTGTAGGAGTTCCGAGTAGAGGGCATGCTTTGGGAGTCTTGTGTCAGGCATGCGGACAATGTGGCCCGCCCAACGGAGCTGGTCGAGTGTGGTCAGTGCTTCGAAGCTGGGTTTACATAGCTTGTCCTAGAGGCTGTGTCCTAGAGTCCTAGAGCTACACAGAAGCCAGCTATCCTATGTACTCCTGCTACTCAGGTAGCACTTACAAGAAGCACAACATTAGGTTTAAGGGGTCACTCATCATACAATTGCACCAAGGGCAGCTTAGAGGAAAAGCATTGAGGGCACACGCACACACGCACACATACACACACACACACATACGTACATAAAACTAGGGCGCACTAAATTTGATGTGCGTGAAGACATAGGTCCAGTAATTGGGTATCGTCCCGTTTGGGGGCGGCAACACTCGGGAGGCACGAGACTTTGCACCAGGCATAGAAGTCTTGCCCGTCGCGATAAATTCAGGTTACCGCCCCAGGAAGGAAATGGAGCGCTTTGCATGCCTCAGCAGCACTACACACTGGGCCGCGAAGCGCTGCCACGTACGAGGGGCTCTTCCCTCAATTAAAGGGAAGGGTCCAAGCTGCCGACTTTGCCAAAGAAGAAACCACCTACCTGGACCACCGGGGAGCGGGAGTGCCACGTGACTCAAGCAGAGCACCGGGCTGAGCGATCGTGGCACCGAACTCGTCAACAAACTGCGACCGGAGCGGCAACGAAAACAGTACATTTTTTTTCACAGCAGCGGGCCACCTCCCCTTTAATTTTCACCGCCCCTCCCCCCGTAGCGGCCGCTGCTGGCACATGGCCCCTGAAGCAATCGCTGTTATCACCCCCAGGGGGCGCTAACGGGAGGCACAAATGCACCTAATTTTTCCCCCATTGTCTTTAGCAAAGTTTGGAAGTGGCTTTGATGAGATGACGTGTGAGTTGCTGTAGATGTAGAATGGTCTGTAGATTATGGCACCTTTGTGTGGTGGGAAGGGGAAGGCGTGGACAGGACTGTTTATGCAGTGGGCAAATACTGTAGTCAGGAAAAAAATTCTCATATCAGAATGACACCAAAGTCTCTTTTAGCTGGCGAAAAGGTCACCCCCTGTATCCTCTTCGTGCTGCTGCAGCTCATATATCTGTTATCAATGTTTCTTTATCACCAGGCCTCTTTGTAGGACAAAGTTGCACATTTTACTGCACAAAAACAATAATCCTGGAAATCTCAGTCAGATCTATTAAATGCATCCCCAGACTGATCCAAGCAGGATTGTTATATTTCTGGAATACGTATTCTAGTTGATTGTTGATAATTCAAAGTCATTTCTGTGCGAAAAGAATTGAATTAGCCGATGATTTGAAATCGGAAACATAAATAACACAGCAAAGTAAGCATTTAATGCTATAAAAATTATCCCCCACCTGGGACAGGGCAGCAGGTGCATAGGAACAGCATCTATTTCAAGGGATCCTCCAAGTCACACATCATCCCGACGTACAAATATATCACCGTTCCTTCATCGCTGCTTGGTCAAAATCCTAGAACTCCCTACCTAGCAGCATTGTGGAAGCACCTTAACCACACGGACTGCCCTGGTTCAAAAAGAAGGCCCACCATCACCTACTCAAGTGCATCTAGTGATAGGCAATAATTGCTGGCTTTGCCTGTGATGCCCCTATACAGGGAATTTTTTTTTTTTAATTATTAGATAATTTGACTTCGGCAACTCTGAATTCAGAGTAGATTGTATTATATAATAATCTATTATTCTAATAAAAATCTTAAGTATGTTGGCATATTCGATTTACTTCATGCCATCACTTGTGCGAGCATTTTCCATTCAGTTTTGCTATATACAACAACAATTTACATTGATGTAGTGCCTTTAATGTAGAAAAATATCCCAAGGCGCTTCAACACAGTCAAAATTAAACAAAATGGATGCCAATCGAAAGAAGCAGATATTAAGCTGGACCACAATCTTGATTAAAGAGTTGTGTATTGAAGTCTTAAAAGTGGTTGGTTTCAAGAGGGAATTCTAGAATGAGGGGCCAATGTGTCGAAAGGCCACCAATGGTGTGGTGAAGGGAGGAAGGAATGTAGGAAGGGGCTAGTGTCAGAGGAATGGAGAATTCTAGGGGGGGGGGGATTGTAGGGCTCGAGGAGGTTAGAGATAGGGAGGGGCTAGGCCATGAAGGGATTGAAATGTGAGAATTATCATTTTAAATTGGAGGCATTGGAGAACCAGGAGCCTTTGTTGGTCACCAAGGACAGGAACAAGTGGAACTTGGTGCGCGATAAGATACAGGCAGCAGATTTTTTGAATGTTTAAAGATCATGAAGGATGAGAGACCAGTCAGGAGTGAATTGTTATAGTGAATCCGGAGGTGACAAAGGCATGAATGACAGTTTCAGAAGCATATGGGCTAAGGCAGGGACAGAGGCAGGCAATGATATTGATGTGGAAGTAAGAGATCATTGTGATAGAGAGGATGCAAGGTTTAAGCTCAGCTCAGGGTCACATAGGATTCCCAGGTTGCAAACTGTCTGCTTCAACCTAAAACAGTAGCTGGGGAAGGGGATGCAATCAGTGGCAAGGATATAGAGTTTGTGTGAGGGCTGTAGATGATGGATTTGGTCTTCCCAATCTTTAAATGGTGGGAATTGAGCTCATCTCGACTGGATGTCAGACAGTCTGACAGCGAAGAAACAATGGAGGGGTCGGGAGAGGTAGTGGGGAGGTTGAGGTGTGCATCTCAGCCTATGTGGAAGTCGACCCATGGCTTCTGATAATGTGGTCAAGGCATAACAAGTATATGAAGAAGAGAAGGGAGCTGTTGTGTATGGAGAAAAAGTCAGACTCAACACTGTGAGCTCAAAGTAAAGTGTGACCTTAGTCTTTTATTGCAGGTCTCCAGAGTGCCTCTCCAAACTGTGAAGCCTCCTTAAGTACCTGTGCTCCCAAGGGATTATGCGATCCCTTGGAACTCCAGGGAATGAGCCCTCTGGTAGCTGTACAGAATAAATACAAGTATACATATATAACTCCCCCCCCTCCCCCCAGCAAAGTTAATAGTGTAACTATTTACAATGTGAGTCGATCTGGGGCCCTTCTTGCCGTGGTTGATCGTCTCGGTGTGAAAGCTGGTGTTGTTGAATCATTTGTTGGGTCCTCGCTGGGCTCCTGTGCAGCTGGCCTTGCTGGGCTACCTGGTGTGTTGGGCCCTGCATGGCTGCTATGGATGATGGGTTCTGCTTCGTGGTCAACCATGGTGCCAGTTGCCACTGGTGTGTATGTTGGGGGATCAAAAAAGGTAGGGTCCAAGGTGGGTTGCTCAGGATAGTCCGTGAATCTGAGTTTGGTTTGGTCCAAGTGTTTCCGGTGAATGAGTCCTTTTGAAAGTTTGACCCGAAACACCCTGCTTCCCTTTTTGGCCACGACAGTGCCGGGAAGCCACTTGGGATCTTGTCCATAACTTAATACAAATACAGGATCATTGATTTCAATCTCACGTGACACATTTGCGCTATCATGGTATGCACTTTGTTGAAGCCGCCTGCTCTCTACCTGTTCATGTAGATCAGGGTGAACTAACGAGAGCCTTGTCTTAAGTGCTCTTTTCATCAGCAATTCAGCAGGTGGGATCCCAGTGAGTGAGTGGGGTCTCGTAGCTAAGCAGGACTTGGGGTAGGCGAGTCTGCAGTGAGCCTCTTCAAGCCTTGCTTGATGGTTTGCACTGCTCTCTCTGCCTGACCATTCGACGTTGGTTTAAACGGGGCAGATGTGACATGTTTGATCCTGTTACGGGTCATGAATTCTTTGAACTCAGCACTGGTAAAACATGGCCCGTTATCGCTCACCAGGACATTGGGTATGCCGTTTGTGACAAACATGGCCCGCAGGCTTTCAGTAGTGGCAGCGGACATGCTAGCCGCATTATCTCACATTCAATCCACTTGGAGTACGCGTCTACAACCATAAGGAACATTTTAACCAAGAATGGGCCTGTATAGTCGAGGTGTACCCTAGACCATGGTTTGGAGGACCAAGTCCATAAACACAGCGGCGCCTCCCTGGGTACATTGCTTAACTGCGAGCATGTATTACATCTGTGAACGCAGGACTCTAAGTCCGCATCGATACCAGGCCACCACACGTGGGATCTGGCTATCACTTTCATCATTACGATGCCTGGGTGGGTACTGTGGAGGTTATTGATGAAGGTGCCTCTGCCCTTCTTGGGGACCACTACTCGATTGCCCCACAGAAGGCAGTCTGCCTGTATAGATATTTCATCGTTGCGCCGCTGGAACGGCTTTATCTCTTCGTGCATTTCGACTTGGACACTGGACCAGCTCCCGTGAAGCACACAGCTTTTGACTAGAGATAATAAGGGGTCCTGGCTTGTCCAGGTTTTGATCTCCCGGGCAGTGATGGGTGATTGCTCACACTCAAATGCTTCCATAACCATGGCTAGATCTGCGGGCTGCGCCATTTCCACCCCGTGGTGGGCAATGGCAGCCTACTGAGAACATCGGCACAGTTTTCTTTGCCTGGCTTGTGGCGGATGGCGTAGTTGTATGCGGGCAACTTGAGCGCCCATCTCTGGATATAGGCCGATGTGTTGGTATTTATCCCTTTACTCTCGTAGAACAGGGATGTAAGTGGTTTATGGTCAGTTTCCAATTCGAATTTTAGCCCAAACAGGTATTGTTGCATTTTCCTTACCCCATTGACAAATGCTTCTTTCTCAATCATGCTGTAGGCTCTTTCAGCTTTCGAGACTCCTGGATGCATAAGCAACCGGTTGCAGTTTTCCGAAATCATTAGCTTGTTGCACACCCGACGCCATATGACGATGCATCACATGCTAGTACCAAACGCTCACATGGATCACACAACACAAGCAATTTGTTTGAGCAGAACAATTTTCTCACTTTTACAAAGGCATTTTCTTGGCTTTTGCCCCAAACCCATTCATCCCCTTTTTGTAGTAAGACATGCAGTGGTTCTAACAGTGTGCTGAGACCCAGTAAGAAGTTACCAAAGTAGTTCAGGAGTCCCAGAAACGACCGCAGCTCCGTCATGTTCTGTGGCCTCAATGCATTCTCGATTGCCTCCGTCTTCGCGTTGGTGGGCCTGATGCCGTCCGCCGCAATCTTCCTTCCCAGGAACTCCACTTCAGGTGCCAGGAAAACGTACTTCGAGCGTTTTAACCTGAGCCCCACGCAGTTGAATCAACTGAGAATATCCTGCAGATTCTGCAGATGCTCGACTGTGTTCCGACCTGTGACCAAGATGTTGTCCTGGAAGACCACGGTGTGCGGGACAGACTTCAGTAAGCTTTCCATGTTTCTCTGGAATATAGCCGCCGCCAATCAGATTCCAAACGGGCATCTGTTATAAACAAAAAGACCTTTGTGCGTGTTGATGCAGGTGAGGGCCTTCGATGATTCCTTCAGTTTCTGCGTCATGTAGGCTGAAGTCAGATCCAGCTTCGTGAATGTCTTTCCTCCTGCCAGTGTTGCAAAGATGTCGTCGGCCTTTGGTAGTGGTTATTGGTCCTGCAGGGAGAAACGATTGATAGTTACTTTGTAATCGCCACAGATTCTGACGGTGCCATCTCCTTTGAGGACTGGGACGATAGGACTGGCCCACTCGCTGAACTCGATAGGGAAACGATGCCCTCTCTTTGCAGCCAGTCTAGCTCGATCTCTACCCTTTCTCTCATCATGTACGGTACTGCTCTTGCCTTATGATGGATGGGTCGCGCCCCCGGAATTAGGTGGTTCTGCACTTTTGCTCCTTGAAATTTCCCGATGCCTGGTTCGAACAGCGAAGGAAATTTGTTTAAGACCTGGGCACACAAAGTGTCGTCAGCAGGCGATAGCGCTCGGACATCGTCCCAGTTCCAGCGTATCTTTCCCAGCCAGCTCCTGCTGAGCAGCGTGGGACCATCGCCCGGTACCACCCAGAGTGGTAGCTTGTGCACCGCTCCATCGTAGGAGACCTTTACGGTAGAACTGCCGATTACAGGATTCAGTTCTTTTGTGTAAGTTCTTAGTTTCGTGCGAACTGGAGTTAAGACTGGCCTTGAGGCCTTGTTGCACCACAACCTTTTGAAAGTCTTTATCCCATGATGGACTGGCTCGTGCCCTTGGTAACTCCATTGATACCGGGAGTCCATTTAGTTCAACATTCAGCATTATTGGGAGACAATTCGTGGTGAATGTGTGCACCCCATGTACCTCTGCCTCCTCGATCTGAGGCTCTGGTTCGTCGTGATCCTCCGTGGATCTGTCCTCCTCTGCAACATGGTGGTTTGCAGGTTGAACAGGTTTTGCATCTCGCCTGGACACTCGTTGGAGGTGTCCCATTGTTCCACAGCCTTTGCAAATGTACTCTTTGAATCAACATGAATGGAAATGATGATCACCCCGCAGCGCCAACAAGGTGTTAAGGGCCTTGCATTCATCACCCTTGATGGTGGACTCTGAGACATCTGTGGACGTGTAGCTGCACGTTACGCATGTATATGTACGTTACGATTCGAAAACAACATCACTTTGTTCACAGTTGTGTGCTGAGAGATTTGCTTCGTATTATCACTGGTGGCAATGAACACCTGGGCTATTGCTATGGCCTTACACAAGGTTGGGGTCTTTACAGACAAAAGTTTGCGAAGTACGGTTTCGTGGCCAATGCCAAGTACGAAAAAGTCTCTGAGCATGTGCTCCAAATGTCCTTCAAAATCGCAATGTCCTGCAGGGCATCTTAGCTCAGCAACATAACTCGCCACTTCCTGGCCTTCAGACCTTTTGTAGGTGTAAAATCAGTACCTCGCTATCAGAATGCTTTCCTTCGGGTTCAAATGCTCTCGGACCAGTGTGCTCCGTGGGTTTCGCAGGAGTGAGCAGATTCTTCATGAGGCCATACATTGGTGCCCCACAGACGGTGAGGAAAATCGTTTGGCAGCGCTCTCTTCCCCATCTAGCTCGTTTGCCACGAAGTATTGGTCGAGTCGCTCCACGAAGGTTTCCCAATCATCTCCCTCCGAGAATTTCTCCAGGATGCCCAGTGTTCTCTGCATCTTTGGGTTCACTATCTGTATCTCGTCGTCAGTTGTTGTGTATGGAGAAAGAGTCTGACTGAACACTGTGAGCTCAAAGTAAAGTGTGACCTTAGTCTTTTATTGCAGGTCTCCAGAGTGCCTCTCCAACCTGTAAAGGCTCCTTAAATACCTCTGCTCTCAAGAGATTATGGTATCCCTTGGGACTCCAGGAGATGAGCCCTCTGGTGGCTGTACAGAGTATATACAAGTATAAATATATAACAGGAGCGATGAAGGAGCAGGGGTAGGAAAAGAAGTCATTGTTGAAGATTATCTGGCTACGATTGGAATAAAACAAGAGCAGTCCCACTGAGCTGGACTACAGAGGAGAGGCATTAGAGAAGGATGGTCTAGTTGACCATGACATAGACTGCAGAGGTCGAGGTGAATGAAGTGCGAAAATGCATCATAGTCACGGGGAGTGGCATTTTGTGATTGGATTAGGGCTGTTTCATTGCCTTGGCAGGGGCATAAACCTGATATTCAAACTTGGAGTTGCAGGAAAGATGTGAGCATGGATTTGGGAGACTCCCAAAGCAAGCGCTCTACTCGGAACTCCTTCACGGCAAACAAGCCAAAGGTGGGCAGAGGAAACTCTCAAAGCCTCCCTGATAAAGTGCAACACCCCCACTGACAGCTGGGAGTCCCTAGCCAAAGACCACCCTAAGTGGAGGAAGTGCATCTGGGAGGGCGCTGAGCACCTCGAGTCTCATCGCCGAGGGCATGCAGAAATCAAGCACAGGCAGCGGAAAGAGCATGCAGTAAACCTGTCCCACCCACCCTTTCCCTCAACGACTATCTGCCTCATCTGTGACAGGGACTATGGTTCTTGTAGTGTCAGTTACCTAAGGACTCATTTTAAGAGTGGAAGCAAGTCTTCCTCGATTCCGAGGAACTGCCTATGATGGATGAATGACCAGATTATCGCTTGTTGTTATGTTGATTGAGCAATAAAAATTGGCCAGGTCACCGGGGATAAGTCGCCTGTTCTTCTTTGAAATGGTGCCACGGGATCTTTTACATCCACTTGAGAGAGCTGACAGGGCCTCGGTTTATCGTCTCATCCGAAAGACTGTACCTCCAACAATGCAGCACTCCCTCAGCACTGCACTGGAGTGTCAGCCTAGATTTTTGTGCTCAAGTCCCTGGAGTGGAACTTGAACCCACAACCTCCCAACTCAGATGTGAGAGTGCTACCCACTGAGCCACAGCTGACACTCAAAGAAACAGGAGCTGGGCGATGTTCCCCTTAATTGTAAATTTGGGTGCGCAGACCCTGTGAGGCCTATTCAAAGTTTCGCATGTGTGCAAAATTTCACATTGTAGAGGCCAGTCCCGGGCTGCATTGCCGTGCAGCTTAGGGGGAACATTGGAGGTAGGTTTCATGATCAAGTTGAGCTCGGAGAGGGCATGAGGTAGACAGGAGAGAAAATAGAGAAAGATGCAAGATTTGGGTTAGGGTAGGGGAATCTTAGGGGAAGTTTGGCCCGATGAGCTCAGGGAACTAATGAAAGCAACTGAGGCAGCTGAACGTTCGTCTCGATCTTTGTGACAAAGAAGTCCATGACCTCCTCGCACTTGTTGTTGGAGATTAGGGTGGAGGAGGCAGGGGAGAGGGAGATACCAATGTGACCTGCCCGTGTTGCTCTCCTATTTTGATATTTCAGATTGCCACCAGTCTTTCCTTTGGTCTCATGGATAAGATGAGCTCGAAGAACCACAAAGGTGCATTATTACCGAGCCACGGGCAAATTGGCATAGGGTCAATAGAATCAGGAGATGAATGCGTGGCTCAGAGGTTGGTGTGGGAGAAGTGGGTTTCGATTCGTGGGGCACTGGCACCAATACTCGGGAAAGAGAGAGCTGTTCCATGAGGACGGACTACACCTGAACTATGCTGGGACCATTGTTAGAAACATAGAAACATAGAAAATATATGCAGAGTAGGCCAATCGGCCCTTCGAGTCTGCACCGCCATTCAATGAGTTCATGGCTGAACATGCAACTTCAGTACCCCATTCCTGCTATAGATATTCTAGCGAACTGAATAACTAGGGAGGTGGACAGGGCTTTAAACTAAATAAGGGGGGAGAGGAGGGGGAGAAGGACGGTCGCAGTATAGAGCAATCTATAATGCTAAAGAGAAAAGAAAAGGAAGCAATGCAAGAAAGTGGTTGTGGTAAGGATAACCAGATTATGTCAGGAAGGACGTTCTTGCTATTGAAGGAGTGCAGTGAAGGTTCACCAGACTGATTCCAGGGATGGCTGGACTGTCATATGAGGAGAGACTGGATTAACTGGGCCTTTATTCACTGGAGTTTAGAAGGATGAGAGGGGATCTCATAGAAACGTATAAGATTCTGACGGGACTGGACAGGTTAGATGCGGGAAGAATGTTCCCGATGTTGGGGAAGTCCAGAACCAGGGGACACAGTCTTAGGATAAGGGGTAGGACATTTAGGACTGAGATGAGGAGAAACTTCTTCACTCAGAGAGTTGTTAACCTATGGAATTCCCTGCCGCAGAGAGTTGTTGATGCCAGTTCATTGGATATATTCAAGAGGGAGTTAGATATGGCCCTTATGGCTAAGGGGATCAAGGGGTATGGAGAGAAAGCAGGAAAGGGGTACTGAGGTGAATGATCAGCCATGATCTTATTGAATGGTGGTGCAGGCTCGAAGGGCCGAATAGTCTACTCCTGCACCTATTTTTTATGTTTCTATGTTTCTAAGGGACAGAGTATACAAACAAAAGAGTGCACTAACAAATAGGGTCCCGGTAAGAAAAAATAGCGAGAAGACAAATAGGGCTATAGTGCAAAATAATGTTAAGATGTCTAATAATGTTAAAAAGACAAATTTTAAAGTATTGTATCTGAATGCACGAAGCATCTGTAATAAGGTAGATGAATGAACAGCGCAAATAGATGTAAACAGATATAATATAGTTGCAATTATGGAGACATGGTTGTAGGGTGACCAGGGTTGGGAACTGAATATCCAAGGATATTTGATATTTAGGAAGGACAGGCAAAAAGGAAGAGGGGATGGTGTGGCGTTGTTAGTAAAGGATGAAATCAGAGCAATAGTGAGAAAGGATATTGGCTCAGAAAATCAAGATGTAGAATCAGTTTGGGTGAAGCCAAGGAGCACTAAGGGCAAAAAGCATTGGTGGGAGTTGTCTAGGCCTCCAACAGTAGTGGTAGTGTAGGGAAAGGCATCAAACAGGAAATTAGAGATGCATGTAACAAGGATATTATAGTAATTGTAGGTGACTTTAATCTACATATAGACTGGCCAAACCAAATTAGTAATAATACTGTGGCAGATGAATTTCTGGAGCGTGTATGAGATGGTTTTTTAGACCAGTATGTTGAGGAGCCTACTAGGGAACAGGCTATCCTAGATTGGTTATTGTGCAATGAAACAGTCTTGTTGTGTGGGGTCCTTTAGGGAAGAGTGACCATAACATGATTGAATTCTGAATTAAGATGGAAAGTGAGGTAGTCCAGTCAGAAACTAGGGTCCTAAATCTAAACAAATATGGCCAGATCAACCATGATCTTTTTGAATGGCGGAGCAGGCTCGAGGGGCTAGATGGCCTACTCCTGTTCCTAATTCTTATGTTCTTATGTTCTTATGTTCAAAGGAAATGAATTGGCTATGATAGATTGGGAAGATTCATTAAAAGGCATGACGGTGGATAGGCAATGGCTAATATTTAAGGAACGAATGCATGAATTGCAACAGTTATACATTCCTTTCTGCCATAAAAATACAAAAGGAAAAGTGGCCCAACCATGGCTAAAAAAATAAATTAAGGATAGTATTAGATCCAAAGAGGAGTTATACAAAATTGCCAGAAAAAGTAGCAAGCTTGATGATTGGGAACAGTTTAGAATTCAGCAAAAAAGGACCAAGAGATTGATTAAGAGGGGAAAAATAGAGTGTGAGAGTAAACTTGCAAGGAACATAAAAACCGACTGCAAAAGTTTCTACAAGTACGTAAAAAGAAAAAGATTAGTGAAGACAAATGTAGGTCCTTTACAGACAGAAACGGGAGAATTTATCATGGGGAACAAGGAAATGGCAGAACAATTAAATACATACTTTGGTTCTGTCTTCACGGAAGAGGACACAAATAATGTCCCAGAAATGCTAGGGAACCAAGGGTCTAGTGAGCAAGAGGAATTAAAGGAAATGATTATTAGTAAGAAAATAGTACTGGAGAAACTAATGGGACTGAAGGCCGATAAATCTCCAGGGCCTGATGATCTGCAGCCCAGAGTACTAAAAGAGGTAGCCATAGAAATAGTAGATGCATTGATTGTCATCTTCCAAAATTCTATAGATTATGGAACAGTTCCTGCAGATTGGAGGGTGGCAAATGTAACCTCACTATTTAAAAAAGGAGGGAGAGAGAAAACAGGGAACTACAGACCGGTTAGCCTAACATCAGTAATAGGGAAAATGCTAGAGTCTGTTATAAAGGATGTGATAATGGCACACTTAGATAATATCAATGGGATTAAACGAAGTCAACATGGATTTATGAAAGGAAAATCAAACCTACTGGAGTTTTTTGAGGATGTAACTGATAGAGTAGATAAGGGAGAACCAGTGGATTCAGTGTATTTGGATTTTCAGAAGACCTTTGATAAAGTCTCACATAGGAGGTCAGTGTGCAAAATTAAAGCACATAGGATAGAGGGTAAGGTATTGGCATGAATTGAAAATTGGTTAACTAACAGGAAACAGAGAGTAGGAATAAACGGGTCTTTTTCAGGGTGGCGGGCAGTGACTAGTGGGGTACCACAGGGATCAGTGCTTGGCCCCAGCTATTCAAAATATATATAAATAATTTGGATGAGGGAACCAAATGTAATATTTCCAAGTTTGCTGACGACACAAAACTAGGTGGGATTGTGAGTTGTGAGGAATATGCAAAGACGCTGCAAGGTGATTTAGATAGGTTGAGTGAGTAGGCAAACACATAGCAGATGCAGTATAACGTGGATAAATGTGAAGTTATCCACTTTGGTAGGAAAAACATAAAGACAAAGTATTATTTAAATGGTGATGGCTTGGGAAGTGTCGATGTACAGAGGGACCTGGGTGTCCTTGTACACCACGCATTGAAAGCAAACATGAAGGTGCAGCAAGCAGTTATGAAGGCAAATGGTATGTTGGCCTTCATTGCAAGAGGATTTGAGTACAGGAGCAAGGATGTCTTACTACAGTTATACAGGGCCTTGGTGAGACCGCACCTGGAGTATTGTGTGCAGTTTTGGTCTCCTTACCTAGGAAAGGATATACTTGCCATAGAGGGAGTGCAGCGAAGGTTCACCAGACTGATTCCTGGGATGGCAGGACTATCGTATGAGGAGAGATTAGGTCCACTAGGCCTGTATTCACTAGAGTTTAGAAGAATGAGAGGGGATCTCTGTCATGTATGTAAGCTTGGGGTTATTAGCCACGAGGGGGCGCCACTGTCGGAGGTCATTGGGCTGTATGCACGTCTGTGCAGGTATAAAAGACAAGCTATCATGTAATGTATTCACTTTGGGCCCTAATAAAGTAGAGTCAGGTTCGTACCTTTGTTAGTTTACAGTATTCAGTCTATCGAGTTATTACGTACTTAACATTTGGCGACGAGGTAACATAAGAACCTTCACATGCAAAAATGAGCACAGTTGGGATTCTGGAGAGATTCGTGGAAGGAGAGGACGAGGCAGATTTTGTAGCTCGCCTGGACCAGTACTTCGTGGCCATCAAAATGGGGGAACCCACTGATGCAGTAAGGCGCAGGGCGGTCTTCCTCACGGTTTATGGTCCGAAAATCTATGGACTCATAAAGAATCTTCTCTCACCCGCAAGTCCAATGGACAAGGACGATGAGGAATTGTGTGCTCTGGTACGTGACCATCTCAAACCAGAAGAAGGCATCATCATCTCACGATATCGATTCTACAAGCACGTTTGTTCTGAGGGCCAGGATGTGTCGGAATTCATTGCCGACCTCAGACATCTAGCTGGACCGTGTAAGTTCGAAAATGCATTGGGAGACATGCTGCGGGACTTCTTTGTAATTGGCATCAACCACGAGGTGATCCTGCGTAAGCTACTGGCGGCGAAGATGCTGGATTTGAGCAAGGTCATCACGATTGCCCAGGCATGCATGACGATGGACAAAAACATAAAGCAGATATCATCAAAAAATCGAAACTCGGCAAGTGCTGTAAACAAGATTGTATCGCCGTTTGGCAGAGCTGCATATGACAGGGCCTACTCGACTGCGTATGCGAAACCTGTGGCTGCCCAAAGTCTGCAAACAGGAATGAATCCGATTTCACCGTGTTGGCGTTGTGGGGACAATCATTGGCCTCATCAGTATTGGTTTAAACAGTACATTTGTAAAGGCCGTTCGGGACTGGGGCATCTCCAGCGCATGTGTCCGCAACTGAGCAAGCGTGCTGCGACACACCACGTGGAGGATGATGACCTGTATAGCGCGGATCCGGATATGCAATCCGAGATACCAGAGGAGGAAGTGTATGGACTGTATTCATTCCTAACAAAGAGCCAACCGATAATGATTAATGTGAAACTTAACGGTGTGCCGGTACCGATGGAATTGGACATGGGTGCGAGTCAATCAATAATGAGCCAGAGGATATTCGACAAGCTGTGGGACATTAAGGCTGTGAGGCCTAAGCTGAGTCCAGTCAATGCCAAGTTGCGTACGTACACTAAAGAACTTATAACGGTGATTGGCAGTGCAGTAGTCAAGGTGTTGTATGATGGTGCGGTTCATGATTTACTGTTATGGATTGTTCCAGGCAATGGTCCAATGATGTTTGGCAGGAATTGGCTAGAAAAAATCAAATGGAATTGGAACAATATCAAACGTTGTCGTCAGAGTATGATACTCCATGTGCTCAAGTGCTGAGAAAGTTCCCCTCGCTGTTTGAACCAGGCATCGGCAATTTCACGGGAGCCAAGATGCAGATCCATGTGGACTTGGATGCAAGACCCATCCATCATAAAGCTCGGATGGTTCCGTACATGATGAGGGAGAAGGTTGAAATCAAACTGGACAGACTCCAGCTTGAAGGGGTCATATCACCTGTTGAATTTAACGGATGGGCCAGCCCATTGTTCCTGTGTTGAAGAATGATGGAACGGTCAGGATTTGTGGAGACTACAAGGTTACGATTAACCGAGTTTCAAAACAGGATCAATACCCGTTACCGAAGGCTGATGACCTTTTTACAATGCTAGCCGGGAGGAAGTCGTTCTCTAAACTGGATCTGACGTCGGCCTACGTGAAACAGGAGATGGTCAAGACGTCGAAGAAACTTACGTGCATCAACACTCATAAAGGACTGCTTATCTACAACAGGTGTCCTTTTGAAATTCAATCGGCTGCAGCCATATTTCAGAGGAGCATGGAGAGTCTACTGAAATCTGTCCCGAGAACCGTCGTGTTCCAAGATGACATCCTGGTCACAGGTCGTGACACCGCCGAACATCTGAACAACCTGGAAGAGGTTCTACATTGTCTGGACAAAGTGGGACTCAGACTGAAACATTCAAAGTGTGTCTTCATGGCACCGGAAGTCGAATTCCTGGGGAGGAAAATTGCTGCTGACAACATCAGGCCTACGGACTCGAAAACCAAGTCCATCAAAAATGCACACAAGCCTCAGAATGTGACGGAGCTGCATTCGTTCCTTGGTCTACTCAACTACTTCGGTAATTTCCTACCTAGATTGAGCACTTTATTAGAGCCACTGCACATGAGGCAAATGAAGAGACGACAACAGGATTTGGGTTGCATCTCAAGACAGAGCTTTTGAGAAAGCTACTAACCTGCTTTGCTCGTACAAGCTGCTAGTACATTATGATCCATGTAAGCGTCTAATATTGGCCTGTGATGCTTCGTCATATGGAGTTGCTTGCATGCTCCAACAAGCTAACGAGTCAGGTAAACTACAACCTGTTGCATATGTTTCTAAAAGTTTGTCAAAGGCGGAAAGGGCTACAGCATGGTAGAAAAAGAAGCATTAGCCTGTGTGTATGGGGTTAAAAAGATGCATCAGTACCTGTTTGGTCTTCGGTTTGAACTGGAAACGGATCACAAGCCACTCATTTCATTGTTTTCGGAAAACAAAGGTATCAATACTAATGCATCATCCCGCATCCAGAGATGGGCACTGACATTATCTGCCTATGAGTATGTCATTTGCCTGGCACCGAGAATTGTGCCGATGCACTGAGCCGTCTGCCGTTGTCCACACCGGAGGTGGAGACACCACAACCTGCAGACCTACTGTTAGTCATGGATGCTTTTGAAAGTGAAGGAACCCCTATCACGGCTCAACAAGTAAAGACCTGGACCAGCCGGGACCCGATATTATCGGTTGTGAAACATTGTGTCCTTAGGGGTGATTGGTCTGCCATACCCAAGCAAATGGGTGATGAGACCAAACCTTACAACCATCGCAAAGACGAACTATCCATTCAGCCAGATTGTTTACAGTGGGGTAATCGTATTGTTATGCCTAAGAAAGGCAGAGAGAAATTTGTACATGATCTACATAGCACTCATCCCAGTATTGTCATGATGAAAGCCATTGGCAGGTCTCGTGTATGGTGGCCTGGAATTGACTCTGATCTAGAATCATGTGTGCATCAGTGCAACACTTGCATGCAGCTAAGTAAAGCACCAGTGGAATCGCCGCTGAGTCTGTGGTCATGGACATCTAAACCATGGTCCAGGATTCACATCGACTTTGCAGGTCTCTTCCTGGGAAAGATGTTTTTAGTTGTGGTGGATGCATATTCCAAGTGGATAGCACGTATAATCATGTCATCCAGTACATCCACAACTACCATTGAGAGCCTTTGTGTCTTGTTTGCCACTCATGGTCTGCCCGACATCGTTGTAAGCGACAACGGACCTTGCTTCACTAGTCTGGAGTTTCAAGAGTTCATGAAACTCAATGGTATCAAACATGTGAGGTCAGCACCATTCAAACCCGCATCTAATGGTCAAGCAGAGCGTGCAGTCCAAACCATCAAGCAGAGTATGAAACGTGTAACTCAAGGTTCACTGCAGACTCGCTTGTCGTGCATATTGCTTAGTTACAGGACAAGACCCCACACACTTACCGGGGTCCCCCCTGCTGAACTATTGATGAAGAGAGATCTCAAGACCAGGCTCTCTCTTGTCCACCCTGATTTGAATTGCAGAACACTAAAAGGCAAAAATCGTTAGTGGGAGTTGTGTACAGACCTCCAAACAGTAGTAGTGATGTTGGGGAGGGCATCAAACAGGAAATTAGGAGTGCATGCAATAAAGGTGCAGCAGTTATAATGGGTGACTTTAATATGCACATAGATTGGGCTAGCCAAACTGGAAGCAATACGGTGGAGGAGGATTTCCTGGAGTGCATAAGGGATGGTTTTCTAGACCAATATGTCGAGGAACCAACTAGGGGGGAGGCCATCTTAGACTGGGTGTTGTGTAATGAGAGAGGATTAATTAGCAATCTCATTGTGCGAGGCCCCTTGGGGAAGAGTGACCATAATATGGTGGAATTCTGCATTAGGATGGAGAATGAAACAGTTAATTCAGAGACCATGGTCCAGAACTTAAAGAAGGGTAACTTTGAAGGTATGAGGCATGAATTGGATAAGATAGATTGGCTAATGATACTTAAGGGGTTGACTGTGGATGGGCAATGGCAGACATTTAGAGACCGCATGGATGAATTACAACAATTGTACATTCCTGTCTGGCGTAAAAATAAAAAAGGGAAGGTGGCTCAACCGTGGCTATCTAGGGAAATCAGGGATAGTATTAAAGCCAAGGAAATGGCATACAAATTGGCCAGAAATAGCAGCGAACCTGGGGACTGGGAGAAATTTAGAACTCAGCAGAGGAGGACAAAGGGTTTGATTAGGGCAGGGAAAATGGAGTACGAGAAGAAGCTTGCAGGGAACATTAAGGCGGATTGCAAAAGTTTCTATAGGTATGTAAAGAGAAAAAGGTTAGTAAAGACAAACGTAGGTCCCCTGCAGTCAGAATCAGGGGAAGTCATAACGGGGAACAAAGAAATGGCAGACCAATTGAACAAGTACTTTGGTTCAGTATTCACTAAGGAGGACACAAACAACCTTCCGGATATAAAAGTGGTCAGAGGGTCTATTAAGGAGGAGGAACTGAGGGAAATCTTTATTAGTCGGGAAATTGTGTTGGGGAAATTGATGGGATTGAAGGCCGATAAATCCCCAGGGCCTGATGGACTGCATCCCAGAGTACTTAAGGAGGTGGCCTTGGAAATAGCGGATGCATTGACAGTCATTTTCCAACATTCCATTGACTCTGGATCAGTTCCTATCGAGTGGAGGGTAGCCAATGTAACCCCACTTTTTAAAAAAGGAGGGAGAGAGAAAGCAGGGAATTATAGACCGGTCAGCCTGACCTCAGTAGTGGGTAAAATGATGGAATCAATTATTAAGGATGTCATAGCAGCGCATTTGGAAAATGGTGACATGATAGGTCCAAGTCAGCATGGATTTGTGAAAGGGAGATCATGCTTGACAAATCTTCTGGAATTTTTTGAGGATGTTTCCAATAAAGTGGACAAAGGAGTACCAGTTGATGTGGTATATTTGGACTTTCAGAAGGCTTTCGACAAGGTCCCACACAGGAGATTAATGTGCAAAGTTAAAGCACATGGGATTGGGGGTAGTGTGCTGACGTGGATTGAGAACTGGTTGTCAGACAGGAAGCAAAGAGTAGGAGTAAATGGGTACTTTTCGGAATGGCAGGCAGTGACTAGTGGGGTACCGCAGGGTTCTGTGCTGGGGCCCCAGCTGTTTACATTGTACATTAATGATTTAGACGAGGGGATTAAATGTAGTATCTCCAAATTTGCGGATGACACTAAGTTGGGTGGCAGTGTGAGCTGCGAGGAGGATGCTATAAGGCTACAGAGTGACTTGGATAGGTTAGGTGAGTGGGCAAATGCGTGGCAGATGAAGTATAATGTGGATAAATGTGAGGTTATCCATTTTGGTGGTAAAAACAGAGAGACAGACTATTATCTGAATGGTGACAGATTAGGAAAAGGGAAGGTGCAACGAGACCTGGGTGTCATGGTACATCAGTCATTGAAGGTTGGCATGCAGGTACAGCAGGCGGTTAAGAAAGCAAATGGCATGTTGGCCTTCATAGCGAGGGGATTTGAGTACAGGGGCAGGGAGGTGTTGCTACAGTTGTACAGGGCCTTGGTGAGGCCACACCTGGAGTATTGTGTACAGTTTTGGTCTCCTAACTTGAGGAAGGACATACTTGCTATTGAGGGAGTGCAGCGAAGATTCACCAGACTGATTCCCGGGATGGTGCGACTGACCTATCAAGAAAGACTGGATCAACTGGGCTTGTATTCACTGGAGTTCAGAAGAGTGAGAGGGGACCTCATAGAAACGTTTAAAATTCTGACGCGTTTGGACAGGTTGGATGCAGGAAGAATGTTCCCAATGTTGGGGAAGTCCAGAACCAGGGGTCACAGTCTAAGGATAAGGGGTAAGCCATTTAGGACCGAGATAAGGAGAAACTTCTTCACCCAGAGAGTGGTGAACCTGTGGAATTCTCTACCACAGGAAGTAGTTGAGGCCAATTCACTAAATATATTCAAAAGGGAGTTAGATGAAGTCCTTACTACTCGGGGGATCAAGGGGTATGGCGTGAAAGCAGGAAGTGGGTACTGAAGTTTCATGTTCAGCCATGAACTCATTGAATGGCGGTGCAGGCTAGAAGGGCTGAATGGCCTGCTCCTGCACCTATTTTCTATGTTTCTATGTTTCTATGAACAATCATGTTGAATACAGACGTCAAAGTCAGCAGTGATATCATGATCGTGCTGCTGTGTCACGTGACATTTCTGTTAACGATCCTGTGTATGTGCTAAATTATGGTCAAGGTCCCAAGTGGATCGCCAGTATTGTTACGGCCAAGGAGGGTAACAGAGTGTTTATCGTCAAGCTCAAGAATGGGCAAACATGCAGGAAACATGTTGATCAGATAAAGCTGCGTCACACGGATGAACCGGAACAGTCTGAGGAAGACACAATCAGTGACCAACCAACCTACCCTCAGTCATCAGAGGACTCCGCTGACATCAATGAATCTGGACTTTCAATCCCTGACTTGGTCATTGCCACTCCCCTCAGATCGGCTACCCAGCCCCCGGTCATAACAGACTCAGAACGCTCCCCCAAGGCTGGAGTTGAACTGAGATGATCAACTCTGGAGCGGAAAGCCCCGGACCATCTCAATTTGTAAAAAGACTGTTACTAATATCTTAAAGGTGGATATTGTCATGCGTGTATGCTTGGGATTACTAGCCACCAGGCACGACTGTCGGAGGTCATTGGGCTATAGGCACATGTGTGCGACCCAGGTATAAAAGTCAAGCCTTCTTGTAATGTAATCACTTTGGGCCCGAATAAAGCAGAGCCAGGTTCGTACCTGTGTTACTTTACAGTATTCAGTCTATTGAGTTACTGCATACTGAACAATCTCATTGAAACGTATAAAATTCTGACTGGGTTGGATAGACTGGATACGGGGAGAATGTTTCCCCTGGCTGGGAAGTCTAGAACAAAGGGTCACAGAGTCTCAGGATACAGGGTAGGAAATTTAGGACCGAGATGAGGAGAAATTTTTTCACTCAGGGTGGTGAACCTGTGGCATTCTCTACCACAGAAGGCTGTGGAGGCCAAGTCACTGAATATATTTAAGAAAGAGATAGATAGGTTTCTAGAAATAAAAGGCATCAAGGGGTATGGAGATAAAGCGGGAATATGGTGTTGAGATAGAGGATCAGCCATGATCATATTGAATGGCAGTGCAGACTGGAAGAGCCGAATGGCCTACTACTGCTCTTATTTTCTATGTTTCTATGAGAGAGGAAGATCACACGGTTACACAGTTTTGCACCATGCCTTCATCGCAGAGATACTTTCGGTTCAAACCAAGCGTATTCCTATAAGGAGGAAAGATGGGTCTCCCAAAGCAAGAGCTCCCTGGATGACAAAGGAAATAGAGGGTAAAATAAAACAGAAAATGGAGGTTTATGACAAATATCAGGTGCAGTAAAAACACATGCAGAATACAGAGAGTGCAGGGGGAATTGAAAAAGGATACAAGAAGGGCAGAGTGAGAGCATGAGAAAAAATTAACATGCAATATAAAAGGGAACCCAATAACCTTTTATTTGGAGCATTGCTTTTCTTGCTATATATAAATGAGTATAGGGAGTACAATTTCAAAGTTTGCGGATGATACAAAACTTGGCAAAGTAGTAAGTAGTGAGCAGGGTAGTGGCAGACTTCAGGACGACATAGACAGACAGGTGAAATGGGCAGAAACATGGCAGATGCAATTTAATGCGAGTAAGTGTGAATTGATGCACTTTGGGAGAAACAACATGGGCCCTGAATTTGCAGTCGGAGGCTTCCCGCGGGGAAATGCCTCCGATCCACAAATAAAATTCCCACGTACCTGGTGGTCCGGGAGGTACGGAGACTCGCAGCCCGGGGCCTCTCTGGGTACCCGTGGGGTAGAGACCCATGTATCTCAGGGCCGCAGGCGGTTCGCAAGTGCCCCTGGGATCACGTGGGCTGGCCCCACCAATGATAGAAGGGAATCATCATCCATGCTTATGGCGATTCCATTTGTACAAAAACCGACCGCATAAGTATGAATGGGAACACCCCAAAAAATACCTCTCCACTTCAATTTTTTTTTAAATCACATTTAAAATGTCATTTAATTAAATATTTTAAACAAAAATTTAATTTTTTGAAACATAAATTAACATGTTTTAAAGGGGCTAAAAATAAACTTACCTTATTTCACAGGTTTTTAATGTATAAATTATTGACATAATTTTATTTTTCTGATTTAAAAAAAAATTCTTACGCTGGTAAAAACCGGCTATTACCAGGCATAAAGCATTTCACAGGCATTCCCTGGGCAGAAGTAGCCTAACTCTCCGCCCACGAACGCTCTTTTTCCGGGGATTCATACGATCTGTCAAGAATTCTTGACAGATCGCGCAAGTTCCGGGTTTTGGCGCATGCGCAGTGCATGCCTAAACCTAGAAACTTGCGCGGCCCTTAGGGGCACGTGCGCACTTTGTACACGCCTGTAGGGGTCACAAATTACGGCCCTGAAGAGACAGTATAATCTAAAGGGAGCTATTTTGAGGGGAGTGCCAAAGCAGAGAGACCTGGGGGTGCATATTCTTTGAAGGTGGCAAGGCAAGTTGATAAGTCAGTTAAGAAAGTATATGGGCTAGTTGGCTTTTTAAATAGGGGCGTTGAATACAAAAACAAGGCAGTCAGGCTAAATCTTTACAGATCACTAGTTAGGCCTCCGCTGGAGTGTTGTCTACAATTATAGGCATCATACTTTTCGAAGGAAGTCAAGGCCTTGGAGAGCATACACAGGAGATTTACCAGGATGATACCATAATGGAGGGACTTCAGTTACATGGAGAGATTGGAGAAGCTGGGATTGTTTTCCTTAGAGCAGAGAAGCTTAAGGGAGACCTAATAGAGATACTCAAAATTATGAGGGGTTTTGATCGAGCCAGCAGGGAGAAACTATTTCCTCTGGCAAGTGGGTCGGTGACCAAAGGCCATATTTTTAAAATAATTGGCAAAAGAACTGGAGGGGAAATGAGGAGAAGGAGTGTTAGAATCTGGAGCACACTACCTGAAATGGTGGTGAAATCTGATTCCACAGGAACTTTCAAAAAGCAATTAGACATGCATTTGAAGAGAATTAATTTGCAGGGTTATGGGGATAAAACTGGGATGTGTGTCTGAATTGAACAGTTCTTTCAAAGAGCCAGTGCAGGCACGATGGGCCGAGTGGCTTCTTAGTGTGCCGAAAGATTCTATGATTTCATTTTCCAGCAACCTTTACACTACTTCTTCCAAGTTGATAATGAATTGGATATTACAAGGGATAGTGACATCACTTTCTGTGCCCCCTGATCATTTCAGTTCATTTGCTTTCAACTGGCCTGTTTCCATGGGAACCACATTATGTCACTAAGATGTTTATGTCAGATTTTAATGAGACAAAGAACTAGCCCTGGAGTTCCTACCAACTGCTGTGGAATATAACCGGATTTGATTCACACGAGTGCAGCCTACAGCAATTCCAAACCCATTACCAATAGATGGTCACTGCCTTCACTTGCAACCGAAGAAACGCACAGTTCAATTCAAGCCAGCAGACCTTATGTTATAGTGCAGCATCATATAGGTGTCGAATAAATTCTTATTTCTAGTTCCATATCCTGAAAAAGAGTATACCATTAATACAGCCTCAGAACTGTGTTGCAATCTTTTATATCTCAACCATCCTTTTATTTCCAGTCGAAGGGTAGAGTTTTTAAAGTGAAGTGTTTCATGATTTTATAACATTCAGGGAAGGGAAGTAACTAACTAAGGATGTTATTGAGCCGCTGATCACATTTGCCAATTGAAATTTTTACTCTTATCTTCGGTTTCACTTTGATAAGATTAAGGAAGTTCATCATGTTGTGTGGTACTGAAGCAAACAGACCAGGAAAGAACATAAGAACATAAGAATTAGGAACAGGAGTAGGCCATCTAGCCCCTCGAGCCTGCTCCGCCATTCAACAAGATCATGGCTGATCTGGCCGTGGACTCAGCTCCACTTACCCGCCCTCTCCCCGTAACCCTTAATTCCCTTATTGGTTAAAAATCTATCTATCTGTGATTTGAATACGTTCAATGAGCTAGCCTCAACTGCTTCCTTGGGCAGAGAATTCCACAGATTCACAACCCTCTGGGAGAAGAAATTCCTTCTCAACTCGGTTTTAAATTGGCTCCCCCGTATTTTGAGGATGTGCCCCCTAGTTCTAGTCTCCCCGACTAGTGGAAACAAGCTCTCTGCCTCTATCTTATTTATCCCTTTCATTATTTTAAATATTTCAAAAAGATCACCCCTCATCCTTCTGAACTCCAACGAGTAAAGACCCAATCTACTCAATCTATCATCATAAGTGATAGAGAATTCAATCAGGCTGCATTTAGACAGGTTGAGAAAACACAGACTCCCATGTCTACGTGCGACTGAGCACATTGCATTAAGTCATCAATCAACTTGACATTTTAGGACCTTTGGGTAGCAAGCCAATTAAAGGTTAAAAGACTATCAAATGAGCCAATAAGGTCAAAGAAGGCGAGTTCTTTTCTGTAAATTGAAACAGGTATAAGTACAGCCATTTTGGCCATGTGGTCTCAGAAGGACAAAGACCTAGCTTAAAGCCAAGAGCTTGTCGCTGCTGCCAAAATAAAGTTACATTAAAACTACAATCGGAGTTCATATTTCATTGGAAATTAAGAGATCTAACAATTTTGGCGTCACGAACAGGATCGCTGAGGGAAGAAACTGAATTTTGGACATCGGACCTACATACTGAGGTAAGGACTCCTCTTTATAAAAGTCCTCGGTCAAAAGTCTAAATTCGCCTCTCCTTCTACGCGATTCCGAAAGCCTCCGGTTTGCGAACCCTCCGGTTGATAGTTGGCTCGAGGTCCCATAGACGTCTAACTTCGGCGGTGTGTTAGTTAATTAATCACCGACCCACTGATCGGCTAGAAAGCCTATGACTCGAGACCCCAGTAAAGAAATCAGTATTATGGCAGCAGGAGATAAGAGCAAAGAATTGCCTACAACTGTTAACGGTGGGCAGGCACCACCTGAGGTTTTGATAGATGAAATCCTCGAACAGTTGAAAGAATACACAGAGCAACAATTCAACTTATCTAAAACCTTATTAAGATCGAACAAAAGTACGGAACCTCCAAAGGACAATGGTCCTTGGACGAGATTAAAAGGGTCTGGGGAAAAACGACCCGTATGAAAAATAAAGAGCGAACTAGATGGTCCCTAGCCGTTATGGGCCAGATCCGAAAGCGGAATGAAATTATAATGCGTTCCCAACATGATCGAGAACTGACCAGTACAAAGGGTCAATTGCAAGCTGTTTGTGCGCAGCTGCGACAGAAAAAGCTTGAACTTGAAAAGCTGGAAGCGGAAGTTAAAGATCTTAAAGGTGAAATTAAAGAATGGAAAAAATCATTTGGTCAAGAGACAGTAATAGGAAAAGAAAAATGTATCAGTCAATTCCCAGGGTACCCATGTTTGGATAAATTAAAAGTGCAAACCCGAGGACACGACTGAGGAATAGATACGGATTCTGAATCCTCTGACGATACAGGGTCGGAGGATGAAGAATTAGGGGTGCGCTTTGCCCCGTTTAAAAAAAGACGAATTGTAGTCAAATCAGAAGAGACTGCGGATGAGGGCGGAACCAAAAAAACGAGGAAAAGGGTGTATGCAGAATACTTAGTTCATGATCCGGCAGACCCAGAGAAAATTGATAAATGGTCCAAGGAATTGCCCAATCCAAAGAAAGGGGAGTAAAAAAGTGGGACCAATTGGACCGCTTAAGAAATATATATCAACTTCATCCCTGGGACGGAGTGCAAATTTTGACCATAATGGTGCCAAAAACACAGGGAAGAAAATTGCACGACAAGGTAGAAGAAGCTTTGGGGCAGGATGAGCAAGAATTAAACGCAGGATGGGAGGCGATTAAACACTGGCTGCAAGCCTTCAGTCCAGCTAAGACAGACTGGGGAAAAATTGCAGCCTGCCAACAGAAAGGAACAGAGGAGGTCCTGGAGTACGACAAGCGGTTTAGATGCACTTGGCTAGAACATTCAGGTATGAATAATACGGATGAGGAAATGGATGAACAAGTGTTTGGACCCCTGTAAGCAGCTTTTGTGGCAGGTCAAAAGCCAGAACTGTCCAAAATGCTTAAGGTAGTGTTACTGGACTGGGAAGGTAGAGGAACTACCTTTGCAGCATTGGTGGATCGATGTAACCAATTAGATCGGGATGTGGGAGCTAAAGTCCGAGCTGTACAGGCTATGGGATGGAAATCGCAGGATTCCGATAAACAGTTATTAGGAAAATTACCTGGAAAATATCATTATTGTGGAAAAGAAGGTCACTTGGCAAGACGTGCAGGGCAAAACAGCAAGGTCATGGCTGGGGAAGAGGACGCAGCCAGCGATACAATTCAGCCAACAATCCAGGCTTATCACAAGATAACTACCTCATAGAAGCATTTAAGCGACTGACAATACAACAACAGAAGGAGTTACTTGGGATAGCAAAAAACGATTAGAGCCCACCCTGGCCCCCCCTCCTCGCACTAATACAACAAAGGGGAGATGGGATATATATAACTGTGAGGGTGGGCGATAAGGATGTGGACTGTCTTTTAGACACAGGGGCGGAATTAACATGCTTACCCCTACAATATGGAGACTTTTTGTTGTTAGATGGTAGGGCACGTACAGCCTATGGAGTTGGGGGCCATAAAATGGAAATTAAAAGGACAACACCGGTACTGATAGGGCTGGGTCCACATGAACTAACCACGCCGGTCTGGATAGGCCCAGTAGATCAACCCCTTTTGGGAATGGACGTTCTAATCCAAGTAGATTCATCGTTGCATTTTGAGGATGGTCGGGTGACATGGTCAATTAGAACTTTGAAGAAAGAAGAATTGAAGGAACACCCGATATGGGCTAAAGATAAGAACAGTTGTGGCCTACTCCAGCTGGAGCCTGCGTCATTTACCGGGACCAAGCCTCCATACACTAAACAGTATCCCGTCAGTCCAACTGCCATTGCGGGAATCTTACCGGTTATTCAGCAATTGGAGAAACTAGGGGTGCTTATTAAAACGCATTGCTCCTCCAATAGCCCCGTGTGGCCGGTACAGAAATCTAATGAGACTTGGCGTTTGACTGTTGATTATAGGAAAGCTAACCAGTGTATTGATCAAAAAGCTCCTTTGGTCGCAGATCCCTCCACCATTTTTAATGCACTCAAACCGGAACATAAATATTTCTCGGTTATACATATGGCCAACGGATTTTGGTCGGTTTGCTTTCACGGTCCAAGGACAACAGTATACTTGGACCCGGTTACCGCAGGGTTTCCACAACAGCCCTATGGTATTTCACATGGCTTTACAAAGCCATTTGCGAGAATTACCTCCCCTGTCATCCACAGTCATCCAATATGTAGACGATATCCTGCTAACTTCAAACACAGAAGAACAGCATGAACAAGATTTACGAGCTTTGCTGGACCACCTTTGGCTGAAAGGACATAAAGCCAGCATCGACAAAGCACAAATATCCCAAGAAGAGGTTGTATATCCTGGGACAAAAGATTTCACAAGGAAAGAGAGAACTTACCCAGGATAGAACTGCAGCCATTCAGGCTGCTAAAAAAAAACACCACTATTCAAGAACTAAGGTCTTTTTTGGGATTGTGTAACTTTAACAGAAATTGGATTGACTCCTTCACACAGCTTGCTCAGCCACTGAATGATATTTTAAAGGGGAAACATGCCTCTAAAGAAGCCATCACTCTCACTAAGGAACAGCAAGAGGCCTTCCTGAGTTTGAAAAAGGCTTTGTGTTCGGCACCAGCTCTGGGAATCCCCGACAGTGGTAAGCCATTTACCCTGTTTGTCCATGAGAAATAAGGATACATGACAGCTATACTGACACAAGAACATGGGGATCGGCAAAGACCTATTGGCTATCATTCGGCAAAACTGGATGCGGTAGCCCTCGGATGGGGAAGTTGCCTAAGGGCCATGGAAGCTACATGTCGAACGGTAATGATCACTGCGGGTCTAGTCCTCGACCAAAAACTGATTGTCAAGTGTCCCCACACCGTACATGCTTTGCTGTCTATGAATAGAATGTCTCAGGTGACGGCAGCTAGATGGACCCGCTGGACAGCAGTTTTAGAAGTTCCTAATCTCCATATCGTCCAGGACAACCCGGTTAATCCCGCAACTATGCTCCCGATGTCAGAATCGAGGGAGCAAGAGGGGGGAGAATGTGAAGAGCATGACTGCGTGGAGATTTTAAAAGAAACAAAAGAAGCAGCCTTAGCAGCAGAGGAGCCTCTGCACAACCCAGACCTCATCCTGTTTACAGATGGTTCCTCCTTTGTTGACAATGGTACCACAAAAGCAGGATGGGCAGTTACAACCTTATATGAGATAGTGGCAAAAGGATGTTTACCCTCAGGAACGTCAGCACAACAGGCTGAGTTACGGGCCTTGTCAGAAGCATGTTGAATAGCAGAAGGACAGACAGCTAATATCTACACAGATTCGCGTTATGCTTTTGGAGTCGCTCACGACTTTGGTCTGTTATGGCGGAAAAGAGGATTCCTCACTGCTGCTGGTACACCTATCCGAAATGGAAAAGAAGTCCGAGACTTACTGGAGGCCATACAATTACCTCAGGAAGTGTCCATCCTGAAGTGTAAAGCCCATACCAAGGAAAATACCACAGAAGCACAGGGAAATGCCTTAGCCGACCAGGCAGCTAAAGATGCCGCCTCACAGGGCGTTCCCCAGAAGAACCAACACAGATGTGCAGATTGGAAGCACTCAGGACTCTGACACGAGACCTTCAAACAATGCAAGGCGAGTGCTCCCGAGAGGAAAAATGGACATGGATTGAGGCAGGAATTAAGCGATGTGAAGATGGTGTCTGGAGACAAAGAGTTACCGACAAGCCAGTCGTGCCACAAGCGCTTATGCCTTTTTTAGCCCAACAGATCCACTCGTGGGGGCACTTGGCCTCACAACAGATGACGGCACAGTTCCAGAAAAGCTGGTGGGGTCAGGGATTTAAAAAACATGCCCAGCTGGTAGCAGACCGCTGTGTGGTCTGCCAGAAAAATAATTCTGGACCCATCACAGTAATGCCCCAACTGAGGCCCCCTGCCCCTGTCGGACCATTCCAGCATCTGCAGGTTGATTATATATCTCTCCCTTCATGCCAAGGATACACTAACATTCTTGTCATGGTCGACAGATTCTCGAGATGGATAGAAGCTGTCCCAACTAAAAGAGCCACAGCCAATCACACTGCAAATGTCTTGTGTAAGGATTACATTCCCCGATGGGGAGTCCCGAGTAGCATTGACTCAGATCAGGGAACACACTTCACAGGTGCTGTCTGCCAAAAAGTCTGTAGGTTACTGAACATTACGTGGGATTTACACTGTCCTTATCATCCACAATCATCAGGACAAGTAGAACGAATGAATCGAACTCTGAAACAACGGCTTGCCAAATATCACCAAGAAGGAACACCATGGCCCCAGACACTACCAATAGTGCTATGTAGAATTAGGGCAACCCCCAACAGAACTACAGGTCTAAGCCCATTTGAAATTATAACAGGAAGACCCATGTCGCTGCCAGGAACTATCGATTTACGGAAAGTTGATGTTCACTTAATGAGTGACACTTTGTTATCATACTGTCAGAACTTAACCAATGCTATTAGTTCTGTTTCCCGACAGGTATCGGCAGCTTGGGGTAATCCACCCGAAGGAGGACACGACATCATCCCGGGAGTCTGGGTGTATGTGAAAAAGTTGCATAAAGAACCTTTGGGTGCCAAGTGGGAGGGACCTTATCAAGTGTTATTGACCACCCAGGCAGCTGTTAAAGTCCAAGGAAAGAAAGCCTGGATCCACGCTTCACACGTTAAACGAGCACCCGTCACTGAAGCTGAAATCTAATTAGGACAATTACTTTTTGCGAAAATGTATAAATTTACTGTATTACTGACTGTCGGTATTCTAGGCATAGGCCTACTTCTTACTAGCCGACCCTCTGCACCAAAGGGAAATAGTAGGGTACCAAGGGAATTACATGTAAATACCTTTTTATATATGTCATACATTTATGCCAAACAAGGTAACATTTCTAGTTGTTGGGTGTGTGCGCATATTCCTATTCACTCAAAGGGAGGGATTCCCTTGAGGCCAGTTCCCTTGAATATCTCGGAAATGGCTGAGTGGATAATTAATCAAAACAAAACAGGCAAGGCATTTCAGGATACGGAAAACTGGGCACGTAAATGGAAGTCAGCAGGTTACAATCTGATTACCTTTGAAGGGGGATACCAACTATGCTACAATAATTCCAAACGGCCCCCATTTTTTGTTATCACTAATACAACGGGAATAGGAAGACCGGGGGAATTGGTCTGTCTGATTAGAAACATCAAAGGAGGCCAAAATATGGGGTATAGTAACTGCTCCCGAAATTATAATATAATCAAGCCACGGAACCGTCGAAACTGGGCCAATGTGGGAATTTTTAACGTAACGGGGATTCTGAATAAAACAGATGGAAAAGCCTGGGCAGGCCTACTCTTGGCTGCCCCAGAATTGGATGGGATCCTGCTATTTAGCCTACATTGTGCCTTATATGTATCATATAAAGTCACTGTTGGAGCATTTACACCGTCCTAAGAGAGCTATCACAGAAACAGAGAGGTTCTTTGCCATTCTGATCCCCAGGCATGGGACCGCCAGACTGGCAAGGGAATCCATTAACATGGCATCCGTTGTGGAACGGGTAGCCAATGATACCTCAGAGGCCCTAGTTAAAATCAATGCAGAAATGGTAGCAATCCGCACAGTAGCCTACAGAATAGTCTGGCCCTTGATTACATTCTGGCTGAAAAGGGAGGTACTTGCGCCCTACTCGGAACATATATCCCAGATAGCTCCGAAGAAATTACCTACTTAGTGGAGCATATCCAAAAGGAGGTAGAAAAACTAAAGCAACCCCCATCATTCACTTTGTGGAGCGGAGCCATTGAATGGCTAGGTTCAATGGGAACTTCATTGGTGTAAGGTTTAATTCTATTTGTTGTAATTATTTTACTTTTATATTATTCGTTTATATTGATTAAATGTTGTTGCAACCAAGCGGCTGTCGCTGCTGTCCCACATGTGAGACATCTTGTAGGTTCCAGCAGACCGTCTGTACGTGGCACAGGGGTATGTTATGCTTAAGGGAAGGTTGTTTACTGGTTGAATTAAGATATTGATTTGGATTAAATTGGAATAAGGTTAATTAACCAACTAAAACCAGACTTCCATTGTGGCCACGATGGAACTCGGGTTGGTGTAAATTTGTGTGGAAGCTACTATCCAGACATGTGGCGAAACACATCAACAAATTTTAGAAGGAAACTCTATTAACATGTATGAAATTATTTTGTAGAATGTTTAACCAGTGATACCTGATGTTTTATGATTCAGTTTGTGAAAGAATCAAAGGGGGGGTTGATAGAGAATTCAAACAGGCTGCATTTAGACAGGTTGAGAAAACACAGACTCCCATGTCTGCGTGCGACTGAGCACATTGCATTAAGTCATCAATCAACTTGCATTTTAGGACCTTTGGGAGGCAAGCCAATTAAAGGTTAAAAGACTATCAAATGAGCCAATAAGGTCAAAGAAGGCGAGTTCTTTTCTGTAAATTGAAACAGGTATAAGTACAGCCATTTTGACTATGTGGTCTCAGAAGGACAAAGACCTGGCTTAAAGCCAAGAGCTTGTTGCTGCTGCCAAAATAAAAGTTACATTAACACTACAATCGGAGTTCGTATTTCATTGGAAATTAAGAGATCTAACATAAGGTAACCCCCTCATCTCCGGAATCAGCCTAGTGAATCGTCTCTGTACCCCCTTCAAAGCTAGTATATCCTTCCTAAAGTAAGGTGACCAAAACTGCTCGCAGTACTCCAGGTGCGGCCTCACCAATACCCAAACAGTTGCAGCAGGACCTCCCTGCTTTTGTATTCCATCCCTCTCGCAATGAAGGCCAAGATTCCATTCGCCTTTCTGATTACCTGCTGCACCTGCAAACTAACTTTTTGGGATTCATGCACAAGGACCCCCAGGTCCCTCTGCACCGCATAATGTTGTAATTTCTCCCCATTCAAATAATATTCCCTTTTACTGTTTTTTTTCCCAAGGTGGATGACCTCACATTTTCTGACATTGTATTCCATCTGCCAAACCTGATCCCATTCGCTTAACCTATCTAAATCTCTTTGCAGCCTTTCTGTGTCCTCTACACAACCCGCTTTCCCACTAATCTTTGTGTCATCTGCAAATTTTGTTACACTACATTCTGTCCCCTCTTCCATGTCATCTATGTATATTGTAAACAGTTGTGGTCCCAGCACCGATCCCTGTGGCACACCACTAACCACCGATTTCCAACCCGAAAAGGATCCATTTATCCCGATTCTCTGCTTTCTGTTAGCCAGCCAATTCTCGATCCATGCTAATACATTTCCTCTGACTCCGCGTACCTTTATCTTCTGCGGTAACCTTTTGTGTGGCACCTTATCGAATGCCTTTTGGAAATCTAAATACATCACATCCATCAGTACACCTCTATCCACCATGCTCGTTATATCCTCAAAGAATTCCAGTAAATTAGTTAAACATGATTTCTCCTTCATGAATCCATGTTGTGTCTGCTTGATTGCACTATTCCTATCTAGATGTCCCGCTATTTCTTCCTTAATGATAGCTTCAAGCATTTTCCCCACTATAGATGTTAAACTAACCGGCCTATAGTTACCTGCCTTTTGTCTGCCCCCTTTTTTAAACAGAGGCGTTACATTAGCTGCTTTCCAATCCGTTGGTACCTCCCCAGAGTCCAGAGAATTTTGGTAGATTATAACGAATGCATCAGCTATAACTTCCGCCATCTCTTTTAATACCCTGGGATGCATTTCATCAGGACCAGGAGACTTGTCTACCTTGAGTCCCATTAGCCTGTCCAGCACTACCCGCCTCGTGATAGTGATTGTCTCAAGGTCCTCCCTTCCCACATTCCCGTGGCCAGCAATTTTTGGCATGGTTTTTGTGTCTTCCACTGTGAAGACCGAAGCAAAATAATTGTTTAAGGTCTCAGCCATTTCCACATTTCCCATTATTAAATCCCCCTTCTCATTTTCTAAGGGACCAACATTTACTTTAATCACTCTTTTCTGTTTTATATATCGGTAAAAGCTTTTACTATCTGTTTTTATGTTTTACGCAAGTTTACTTTCGTAATCTATCTTTCCTTTCTTTATTGCTTTCTTGGTCATTCTTTGCTGTCGTTTAAAATGTTCCCAATCTTCTAGTTTCCCACTAACCTTGGCCGCCTTATACGCATTGGTTTTTAATTTGATACTCTCCTTTATTTCCTTGTTTATCCACGGCTGGTTATCCCTTCTCTTACCACCCTTCTTTTTCACTGGAATATATTTTTGTTGAGCACGATGAAAGAGCTCCTTAAAAGTCCTCCACTGTTCCTCAATTGTGCCACTGTTTAGTCTGTGTTTCCAATCTACTTTAGCCAACTCTGCCCTCATCCCACTGTAGTCCCCTTTGTTTATTCATAGTACGCTCGTTTGAGACACTACTTCCTCACCCTCAATCTGTATTACAAATTCCACCATACTGTGATCACTCATACATAAGAACTTAAGAATTAGGAACAGGAGTAGGCCATCTAGCCCCTCGAGCCTGCTCCGCCATTCAACAAGATCATGGCTGATCTGGCCGTGGACTCAGCTCCACTTACCCGCCCGCTCCCCGTAACCCTTAATTCCCTTATTGGTTAAAAATCTATCTATCTGTGACTTGAATACATTCAATGAGCTAGCCTCAATTGCTTCCTTGGGCAGAGAATTTCACAGATTCACAACCCTCTGGGAGAAGAAATTCCTTCTCAACTCGGTTTTAAATTGGCTCCCCCATATTTTGAGGCTGTGCCCCCTAGTTCTAGTCTCCCCGACTAGTGCAAACAACCTCTCTGCCTCTATCTTGTCTATCCCTTTCATTATTTTAAATGTTTCTATAAGATCACCCCTCATCCTTCTGAACTCCAACAAGTAAAGACCCAGTCTACTCAATCTATCATCATAAGGTAACCCCCTCATCTCCGGAATCAGTCCAGTGAATCGTCTCTGTACACCCTTCAAAGCTAGTATATCCTTCCTTAAGTAAGGTAACCAAAATTGCACGCAGTACTCCAGGTGCGGCCTCACCAATACCCTATACAGTTGCAGCAGGACCTCCCTGCTTTTGTACTCCATCCCTCTCGCAATGAAGGCCAACATTCCATTCGCCTTTCTGATTACCTGCTGCACCTGCAAACTAACTTTTTGGGATTCATGCACAAGGACCCCCAGGTCCCTCTGCACTGCAGCATGTTGTAATTTCTCCCCATTCAAATAATATTCCCTTTTACTGTTTTTTTTCCCAAGATGGATGACCTCACACTTTCCGACATTGTATTCCATCTGCCAAACCTGATCCCATTCGCTTAACCTATCTAAATCTCTTTGCAGCCTTTCTGTGTCCTCTACACAACCCGCTTTCCCACTAATCTTTGTGTCATCTGCAAATTTTGTTACACTACACTCTGTCCCTTCTTCCAGGTCATCTATATTGTAAACAGTTGTGGTCCCAGCACCGATCCCTGTGGCACACCACTAACCACCGATTTCCAACCCGAAAAGGACCCATTTATCCCGACTCTCTGCTTTCTGTTAGCCAGCCAATTCTCGATCCATGCTAATACATTTCCTCTGACTCCATGTACCTTTATCTTCTGCGGTAACCTTTTGTGTGGCACCTTATCGAATGCTTTTTGGAAATCTAAATACACCACATTCATCGGTACACCTCTATCCACCATGCTCATTATATCCTCAAAGAATTCCAGTAAATTAGTTAAACATGATTTCCCCTTCATGAATCCATGTTGCGTCTGTTTGATTGCACTATTCCTATCTAGATGTCCTGCTATTTCTTCCTTAATGATAGTTTCAAGCATTTTCCCCACTACAGATGTTAAAGTAACCGGCCTATAGTTACCTGCCTTTTGTCTGCCTCCTTTTTTAAACAGAGGCTTTACATTCCGAGAGGATCTTTTACTAGGAGATCATTTATTATTCCTGTCTCATTACACAGGACCAGATCTAAGATAGCTTGCTCCCTTGTAGTTTCTGTAACATACTGTTCAAAGAAATAATCCCGTATGCATTCTATGAATTCCTCCTCCAGGCTACCCTGTGCGATTTGATTTGACCAATCGATATGTAGGTTAAAATCCCCCATGATTACTAGCCATTCCTTTTTCACATGCCTCCATTATTCCCTTGATTATTGCCCGCCCCACCGTGAAGTTATTACTTGGGGGCCTATAAACTACGCCCACCAGTGACTTTTTCCCCTTACTATCTCTAATCTCCACCCACAATGATTCAACATTTTGTTCATTAGTGCCAATATCGTCTCTCACAACTGCCCTGATATCATCCTTTATTAACAGAGCTACCCCACGTCCTTTCCCTTCTTGTCTATCTTTCCGAATTGTCAGATACCCCTGTATGTTTAATTCCCAGTCTTGGCCACCCTGCGACCACGTTTCTGTAATGGCCACCAAATCATACCCATTTGTAATGATTTGTGCCGTCAACTCATTTACTTTATTTTGAATGCTGCGTGCGTATAGGTAGTGTTTGATATAATCCCTTGATATAATCAATCCTTAATCCATGCTGAGTTTGCAGCTTGCAATCAGGCCCACCATATCGGGTGGGTGGGGAAAGGCTACAATTATCCTCCCTTAGCTGTGGCTCAGTGGGTAACACTTTTGCCTCTGAGTCAGAAGGTTCTGTGTTCATGTCCCACTCCAGGGACTTGAGCACAAAAATCTAGGCTGACACTTCAGTGCAAAAAAGTGCTGCACTGTCGGAAGTGCCATCTTTCGGATGAGACGTTAAACCGAGGCCACGTGTGCTCTCTCAGGTGGATGTAAAAAATCCCATGGCACTATCTCAACGGAGAGCAGGAGAGTTATCCCCAGTGTCCTGGCCAATATTTATCTCTCAATACATAACAAAATGCAGATTATCTGGTCATCATCACATTGCTATTTGTGGGAGCTTGTTGAGCACAAATTAGCCATCGCGTTTCCTACATTACAACAGTGACTCCACTCCAAAAGTAGACGAAGGGCCATCGACCTGAAATGTTAACTCTGTTTCTCTCTCCACAGATGCTGCCTGACCCGTTGAGTTTCCCAGCATTTTTTGTTTTTATTTCAGATTCCAGCATCCAGTATATTGCTTTTGTTCAAAAGTACTTCATTGGTTGTAAAGTGCTTTGAGACGTCTGGTGGTCTGAAAGGTGCTATATAAACCCAAATCTTTCTTTTTTCTTTTTCCCTCATTGAAACAGCCAGTTTAGGCAGAAACATCTGCCAAGTTCCTCCTCCTGAATACGTCTCCGCAAGATCCTGCAAATCCCCTGGGAGAACATACGCACCAACGTCAGTGTTCTCGATCAGGCCAACATCCGCAGCATCGAAGCACTGACCACACTCGACCAGCTCCGTTGGGCGGGCCACATTGTTCGCATGCCCGACACAAGTCTCCCAAAACAAGCGCTCTACTTGAAACACCTACACCGCAAGCGAACCCCAGGTGGGCAGTGGAAATGTTTCAAGGACACCCTCAAAGCCTCTTTGATAAAGTGCAACATACTCACTGTCAACTGGGAGTCCCTGGCCAAAGACCGCCTGGGAGGGTGCTGAGCACCTTGAGTCTCGTCGCTGAGAGCATGCAGAAAACAAGCGCAGGCAGTGGAAGGAGCGTGCGGCAAACCAGACTCCCCACCCACCCTTTCCTTCAACCACTGTCTGTCTCACCTGTGACAGAGACTGTATTTCTCGTATTGGACTGTCCAGTCACCTGAGAACTACTTTTAGAGTGGAAGCAAGTCTTCCTCGATTTCGAGGGACTGCCTATGATGATGACCTTCCACTCCCTCCTCCTGGAAAATGTGCATGTGTTTACCCAAGATGAAGACAGGATTGTTGTTAACAGTGATGGTCCTCACAGCCAACCATGCTGCTAATATTCACAACACAGAAGAACTGGTATTCAGGTGAAAGACCAGAGGGCAGCTGCAGACCTGTATTCTAGTCAAGCCACTGCCTTCAAGACACTCACGGGTGAGTATGCTAGAGTGCTCCAATCTTGTAAATACAAAGCAAAATATTGCCGATGCTGGATATCTGAAACAAAGACTGAAACCCTTGGAAACATTCAAAGGATCAGGCAACCCTTGTGCAGAAAACACAAGTTAACATTTGAGGTACGGAACTTTTCCTCACAACTCCGAGCTCTGTTCCAATTCTAAGAAAGGATTCCGTCTCTGAAATCCAATGTGTGTTCTCTCGACAGACAGCTGCCTGCTGTGCTGAGTGTTTCTGTTTTTGCTCCAATCCTGTTCCTGTCTCCAAATGCCTTCTGCAGGCCAGTCAGACTATGTCGAGGACATGGAGGAACATTTGAACTCAATTTCACATTCTACCATTTTTGGATGCTTCAGATCGGTCATCTTCGAATCTTTTAGTGAAGACCAGTGTGGTAATGCAGATTTTTCTGTGTGGGTCGGTCCGGGAACTGAGCTTGTCTGGCCCTTCCAATACGATGATAACACCCTGTGAATGCAGAGTTGTGTGCAAATGGTTCGAACCACAAATGGATAGAAATGGACAGGATACTTCTAAAGTTTTGGGAACCATACATCTGCTACGCAGGAGTCCTCAAGTGATGCTGAGGACAGTGCAGAACAAAGGACAATGTGGAAAAGATACAACAATCATTTTACATTAGTTATAATTTAATCAAAGATTTTTAGCACCCTCAGTGGCAAAATGCACTGCCCGTGTCACTGGGCCACACAGGTCAGTAAGATCTGACTGTCAGTTCCCAGTCTGTCCACAATTAACTGATCATGGCTGTAGTGGCAGTAGAAAAGCTATAACTGACCTCAGCAAACTTAGATTGAGTGGTGGGACGGAAGGGAGGGTGGCATTGGGGGATGGGGGGGAAGGGGGACGGAGAGAAGGGGGCGTGGAGAGAAGGAGGGGAGGAGCGAAGGAATTGGAGTTCCTATTCCATATTGGTAGAAAATGAGCATTTGACAACCTTATAAGGATAAAATCAGATTTGACTGCTAGTCTCCCATAGTCAATTTGCTAATACTGTGTTCTTTTTACCATTTTTTCTCCACTTCATGAAAAGTGCTTTGGGACATTTTCTACATTTAAAGACACTTTTTAAAAGCAAGTTTTGTTGTTGTTGTTGACAAACCTTCATTCCACACTTTTGTTACCTCTAGACTTGACTACTCCAAGGCGCTGCTGGATGGGCTCCCACATTCTACCCTACGTAAACTCTACATCATCCAAAACTCTGCAGCACGTGTCCTAACTCCCACCAAGTCCCGTTCACCCATCACCCCTGTGCTCGCTGACCTACATTGGCTCCCGGTTAAGCAGTGCCTCGATTTCAAAGTTCTTGTCATTGTTTTAAATCCCTCCATGATCTCGCCTCACCCCTCCCTATCTCTGTAATCTCCTCCAGCCTCACAACCTCCCCAACATATCTGCGCTCCCCAAATCCTGCCCTCTTGAGTATCCCTGATTATAACTGCTCAACCACTGGTGGCCGTGCCTTCAGCTGCCTGGGCCCTAAGCTCTGGAATTCTCTCCCTAAACCTCTCCACCTCTCTTTCCTCCTTCAAGACACTCCTTGAAACCTACCTCTTTGACCAAGGTTCTGCTGTAATTTCTTCTTATGTGGTGTCAAATTTTTTTTTTTGGCTTATAACACTGCTGTGAAGCGCCTTGGACATTTTACTTTGTTAAAGGCACTATATAAATACAAGTTATTGTTGTTGTACTGTCTAGACACACACATGTGGCCAAAATACTGGAGAGCAGCTGGCACCTGTGAACCGTAAATCAGCATGAGTCAGTGATAGCACGAGCAAAGGACTGTAAACCGAGATAAAAATTGTTAGAGCCTGGCCCACATATTCACCCAGTGACTATGAATGGGGGAGTGCTCCAGGCTGTATCACGTAACTAGAGCCGATTTGGTTTATTTGCTCCATTGATCTGTCCCAACACAGTAACTTCAGTACTTCTTTCAGTAGTCTCTGCTTAAACACAAACACTGGAGGGAAAAAAAAACAACTGAAAGATTTTTTTTAAATGTTCAATTTAATCATACTTTTGGTTAATTATTGATTCTAAAAGCTGTTTCCGCCCCGTCGCTGTAACCTAGCTACTAACTCCGCCCCTCCCCTGCCACGGTCTCAGGCTCAAAGCAGACTGTTTGCAACCCTGGTGTTCTGTTTGAGCCTGAGCTAGCTTCTGAACCCGTATTCACACCATCACAAAGACCATGTTCTTCCACCACCATAACATCCCAGTCTCCATCCCTGCCTCAGCTCGTCTGCTGCTGAAACCCTCATCCATGCCTTTGTTCATTGACCTACATCGACCTCCAGTCTGGCAATGCCTCAATTTTAACATTCTCATCCTTGTTTTCAAATCCCTTCATGGCCTCGCCCCTTCCCATCTCTATAATCTCCTTTTCGCTCCTTCAGTTCTGGCCTCTTGCGCTTCCTCAATTTTCTTCACTCCAGCATTTGCGCCCATGCCTTCAACTGCCTAGGTCCTAAGCTCTAGAATTCTCTTCCTAAACCCCTCCCGCCTCTATCTTCCTTTAAGATGCTTCTTAAAAACTAAATTTTTGACCAAGCTTTTGGTCACTTGTCCTATTATCTCATATGGCTGGGTGTCAAAGTTTGTTTGATAATGCTCGTATGAAACACCTTGGAATGATTTACTATGTTAACGGTACTATATAAATACAAGTTGTTGTTGTCATCGTATCTTTGGCGGAAAGTCCATTTACATGTGGGGTTTCGACGAAGTTGAAGCTGATGACCTCATGGTGCTCTTCAAATTCTTTTAAATTCTCTTTTTAGTTTATCACAATCCAGCAATTTGAGCAGCAGTCAGTGGGCACTAGTTCCTGACAACGTTCTGCATTCTACGAAAGTTAATTTGAACACATATTACCTGACAATTTATTTTTTAAATTCTATCTTCCCCACCCCTATTTGTTAAAATACCCATCAGCCTAAATTTCGATGTACTGGCATCATGAACAATTCTCTAATAGAAAGGATGAGCAGACATATGACAGTGGAACTCGCTCAAATATTCAACTGCATGGCGCATCACAGCCAAGCCCAATCGTCCTCATCAGAGACCTAAATATGCACACTTTCCACTGGAGGTTGCTGGCAATTAAGACTGGGAACCGTTGACTGATTAAGATCAATTAATGCAGCACAGGCATTAAACCTGGGACCTTCTTGGTCTGCCTGGCTCAGTTTTGTAACATTCATCAGCTAAGCCTGATAAAGTAATTTTGACTATTTTCAGTTCCCGCAGGCCTTGGTGCCAAATGGTATTGTTCACTTTCTGCTGAGTCAGGAACCTAGTTTCTTTCTTTTTTGAAGACTTAAAGTTAAACCTACTCAATAAATTAACAATTGAGTGTGAAGTAGTTCCTTCTTAAATTATATTTGGCTTGTGGCTGCTTCAACATATAACAAATATTTCCCTACATCCACCCCAATAATCCCTGCAAAGTTCACAAGGAAAAAGAGTTCATTTTAGTTGATGATACATTTCTTGGCGATAAAAGCAAAACAACATATATTAGAATATTTTCTTTTTTAAATCTGAAATGATAAAAACTAGAATGAATCTATATTGAGAATACTCAAGAGCAGCAGGTGAGAACTGTAGACCATAAATTATGTCACAAGTGAAGACAGCCTCAAAACACAATAATGAACAAATCTTGAAATAGTCATGAGTGGAATTTACACACTTATTGAAATCGGTCAATGGGTCAGAAAGTGAGCACCTAGCCATAGAGATCAGGAAGGTCCTGGGTTTGATCCTTGGTCTGTGGTGAGTTAACATTTTAGCTGGGGTTGCATTCGCTTTGATCATTGCATTTTGGACCCCTTCTGAAATTGTGTGAGTAAGGATAAGGATCAGGCTCACTGTGATATTCTCCTTCCCTCTGGTTAAATAGCCTGATGACACTTATTGTTAAGGCACACACATGAATAATGGTCACCTGGGCAAAGTACTGAAGGGCCCCACAGAACCCTCTCCCAACAAGGACATTACAAATCAACTTAGTTCAGTTACATTATATGAAGAGAATGGATTTATTGGAACCCTTTCAGTATTAATTTAATTCTATTACATGCTGCAAGGATAAATTTCATCTTTGAATGTGAAGCCAGCAAGCCATCTATGACAATTAAATTAAAATGAAATGCAAAGTACATTTTGAGTAATTTGAACACCCAAAAGGCTAAATAATTTCAACTGACATCACCAAATCATCATTGGTTTTCTGGACTGTTTCAGTTGGATGTTAATTTATGTATTCTGGTAATTTTCCTAATTTCATATCCCAATTGTAATTCTTTCTTCCTCCTGCTTGTTCTCCTTCAGGTGGGAGTCAGGATAGTCTAGGTTATGGACTTCTCCATGTGTGTTGCAAATCACTCATTTTTACCCCATGATGGAGCATCCCACTGCTCCAATTAGTCCAACCAATTATCCTAACAAAACTTGTTCTTAGTTCAGTAATTGTACTTCAGTATACTCAGTACTTGGATTTGTTGAATGCTCTTTTGCAACAGCTGTTGTGTCATAGATGGCTTGCTGGCTTCACATTCAAAGATGAAATTTATCCTTGCAGCACGTAATAGAATTAAATTAATACTGAAAGGGTTCCAATAAATCCATTCTCTTCATACAGTGTAACTGAACTAAGTTGATTTGTAATGTCCTCAAGAAACTGTCATCTGCGGATTCAGAGTCTAAGCTATCCTCAGTTACTATACTCTTAGGCATGTAGATGTAAACCTCAGGTTTAGATTTGTCCAGCAACTTGTCCAGATTTGGGAGCAATGGCAGCTTATTCACAGGTGTCCTCAAACAATGGACGCCAACTGAAGCCAAACTCTCCACTGGAGATTTTCTGTCACATTTAAAAATCAATGGTGTGAAATTTTTGAGGTGATCCTGTGGACCCCACAGGCACTGTTGTCCTGGCTCTGAATTTCTGGAGTATGGTTCTAGTTATAAGTCTTGTTGAGCTGCAGACTTCTGTGCATGAATAGAAGGACATAAGAACATAAGATTAGGAGCAGGTGTAGGCCATACGGACCCTCGAGCCTGCTCCGCCATTCAATAAGATCATGGCTGATCATCGTCCTCAACTCCACTTTCCTGCCCAATCTCCACATCTCTCAATTCCCCGAGAGTCCAGAAATCCATCTATCTCAGCCTTGCATATACTCAAAGACTCAGCATGAACAGCCCTCCATGGTAGAGAATTCCAAAGATGCACAACTCTCTGATTGAAGAAATTTCTCCTCATCTCAGTCTTAAAACGGCTCTCACCAAAGTCACAAATAACATCCTTTGGGATTGTGACCAAGGCAAACTATCCCTCCTTGTCCTTCTTGACTTGTCTGCAGCCTTTGACACAGTTGACCAGTCCATTATTTGCCAATGCCTCTCCACCATTGTCCAGCTGGGTGGGACTGCACTCACCTGGTTCCATTCTTATCTATCTAATCATAGCCAGAGAATTATCTGCAATGGTTTCTCTTCCAGCCCCCACATCATTATCTTTGGTGCCATCCCCCCTCCCACCAAGGATCTATCCTTGGCCCCCTCCTATTTCTCATCTACATGTTGCCCCTTGGTGACAGCATTCGAAAACACAGCATCAGTTTTCACATGTTCGCTGATGACACCCAGCTCTACCTCACCACCACTTCTCTCGACCCCTCCACGGTCTCTAAATTGTCAGACTGCTTGTCCGACATCCAGTTCTGAATGAGCAGAAATTTTCTCCAATTGAATATTGGGAAGACCGAAGTCATTGTTTTCAGTTCCCACCAAAAACTTCATTCCCTAACCACTGACTCTATCCCTCTCCCCAACTTCTATCTCAGGCTGAACCACACTGTTCGCAACCTTGGTGTCATATTTGAATCTGAAATTAGCTTTCGGTCACATATCCACAACATAACTAAGACCGCCTATTTCCACCCCCATAACATCGCCCGTCTCTGCCCTTCCCTCAGCTCATCCGCTGCTGACGCCCTCATCCATGCCTTTGTTATCTCTAGACTTGACTATTCCAATGCACTCCTGGCTGGCCTCCCACATTCTACCCTACGTAAGCTAGAGGTGATCCCGCTCACCCATCACCCAGGACCTACATTGGTTTTCGGTTAAGCAATGCCTCGATTTCAAAATTCTCATCTTAATTTTCAAATTCCTCCATGGCCTCACCCCTCCCTATCTCTGTAATCTCCTCCAGCCCCACAACTCCTCCGAGATGTCTGCACTCCTCTAATTCTGCCACCATGAGCACCCCTGATTATAGTCGTTCAACCATTGGCGGCTGTGCCTTCTGTTGCCTAGGCCCCACGTTCTGTAACTCCCTGCCTAAACCTCTCCACCTCTGTAGCTCTCCTTCCTCCTTTAACATACCTCTTTGACCAAGCTTTTGGTCATCTGCGCTAATTTCTACTTATGCGGCTCAGTGTCAAATTTTTTATCTCATAATACTCCTGTGAAGCGTCTTGGAATGTTTCATTATGTTAAAGGTGCTATATAAATACAAGTGGTTTTGGTGTTGTTGTTCAATGAACTATCCCTTATCCTGAGACTAAGCCCCGAGTTCTACACTCTCCAGCCAGGGGAAACAACCTCAGCATCTACCCTGTCAATCCCCTTCAGAATCTTGTATGTTTCAATGAGATCACCTCACATTCTTCGAAACACCAGAGAGTATAAGCCCATTCTTCACAATCTCTCATCATAGGACAGCCCTCTCATCCCAGGGATCAATCTGGTGAACCTTCGTTGCACCACCTCCAAGGCAAGTATATCCTTCCTTAGATAAGGAGACCAAAACTTTGCACAGTACGCCAGGTGTGGTCTCACCAAGCTCCTGTACAATTGTGGCAAGACTTCCTCACTATTATACTCCAACCACCTTGCAATAAAGGCCAACGTGCCATTTGCCTTCCTTATTGCTTACTGTACCTGCATGCTAGCTTTCTGTCTTTCTTGCACAATAACACCCAAATCTCTCTGAAAACCAACATTTAAAAATTTCTCACCATTTTTATTCTTCCTACCAAAGTGAATAACTTCACATTTCCCCACATTATATTCCATCTGCCACCTTACTGCCCACTCACTTAGGTCTATCTATATCCCTTTACAGACTCTTTGGGGCCAAAATTGCCCCTTTCCTTAAGGTCTATTACCACTGCAGCGTGGAGTGGCCGCCGACTTTTCGTGGAATGGCTGCTGCAAGACGAATTACCCTCCTGAGTTTTCCCAACGGTGCCCCGATCCCCTCCCTACCGCTCCACTGCTGCCAATCTGTGGTAAGCACGTCATCACCGTGCGCACCTCGTGCAGGGCTGAGGTTTTGCTGAGGTGATGGCGGGTAGCATACTGTGGGATCGAATCGAGGACACTGGTGTCAAAGGCAGAGTCTCGATTAAAGAGATCTCCAAAGTGCTCCTTCCAGCGGGTCCTGACTGTCTCTGTGTCCTTAATGAGTGTTTCCCCATTCTTGATTAGCAGTGGGGTGGGGCCTTGGGTGCTTGGGCTGTAGGTGGACTTGACAGGTGAAAAGGCGATCCATTAGCTCAAGAACAACAAGGCATCGGGAGTGGATGGAATCCCCGCTGAGGCATTAAAGTATGGCGGAGAGGCACTATTGGCACGAATGCATGACCTCATCTCTCTCATCTGGAAGGAGGAGAGTGTTATGTCTTTAGATGCTCTGATAATGAGTCCACGAGGCAATGTGTTGTACTTGAACTGTAGTGACCTTAGTCCTTTATTGATAACTCCAGAGTGAGGATCACACCTGGTGGCTTGCCTTTTATACTAGGTCAGCACATGTGTACAGGTAATCTACAAGTCTCCGACTGCGGTGCCCTCTGGTGGCACACCTTGTAATAGTACAAGCAGTAACCATGTAGGATACATGTCATCACTCTCCCCCAAGCCTTTAATGCAAATCGCCTCTGCATTGACTGTGCTCTGGGCTTAGCTCTATCTGGTTGACCCTTGGCGGGTCGTTTCCATCTTGGGTGAGTGGGTGCTGTTTCGTTGGCAGTAGAGTGCTGGTACATTCTGTTTGTGTGTCCATGACCACTCCACTGCAGTGTGGAAGGTGCATTCGGGTCGTCTCAGCTGGATCATCTCCACGCAGTCATGCTGAGCGGTCTGTGACTCGGGTGCTGTGCTGGTCTGCTCTCTGGTGTCAGGTCCACCCTCAGGTGAGGGCTTGCTTTGCCTCTGAGAGTGAAGGACGTCGATTGCTGGAGGGATGAAATCTTCCCAACTCCAATGGATCTTCTCCATCCACCTTCTTCCGAGTAGCATTGGTCCATCGGCAGAAACAATCCACAAGGGCAACTTGTACACCGCCGCATCATGGAATACCTTTACATCCACACTACCAACGACTGGGATAAGTTCATCGGTGTAGGTGCGCAGCTTTGCCTGAATCGGGACCAACTTGGGTCATTCAGCTTGATTGTCCCATAGCCTCTTCATTCATTACTGACTGGCTCACCCCCGTGTCAACTTCCATGAAGACTGGAACGCCATTTATCTCGACTTCCATCCTCAACAAGGAACACTCGGTGGTGCAGGTAAACATGCCATATACCTCATCGTGGGGCTGAGCTGCCTCTCTGACTATCGTTTCATAATCCGCGCTGCATTAATGGCCATCTGCAGACTTTTCATCAACACAGTGAGTCATATTTCTTTTACACATTCGCTGGAGGTGGCCCTTTGTGCTGCAGCCTTTACACACATAGTCTTTAAAACGACACTGGTGAGCCCTGTGATTCCCTCCACAACGCCAGTATGGAGCTACTCGGTTAACCCCCTCGGCGGACTCTGAGTTAAGGGACTCGGGGGCCTGTTCTCTCTTCCCTGAGAAGGATCACACTCTACAGTCCAGCATCTAAAAGGCGCCATTCTGTGCACAGTACTTGCCGGGTTTGAGTCCTGAGGATGATTCATCTGCCTGGAGCCGCAGGTCGAGGTCATGAATGCCTGGCTCACAGAGATGGCGTTCTGCAGTCTGACTGCGATATCCGCAGACAGTAGCTTATGAAGAAGGCCCTCATGGCCGATTCCAATGACAAAGATATCCCGCAGCGCTTTGGTGAGGTGGTCACCAAAATCACATGATGCCGCCAGCCTCCTGAGGTCTGCAGCATATTTCGCGATTTCCTGGCCTTTGGGCCATTGGTGGGTGTAGAACCAGTATCTGGCTGTAAGGATGCTCTCTTTGGGCTTGAGTTATTCTTGGATCAGCGTTACAAGCTCCTCGTACGTCTTGGTCGTAGTCTTCGCTGGTGCCAGCAAGTCCCTGACGAGGTCATAGATGGTGGGCCCACAACTGGTTAGCAGGAGAGCTCTGCGCTTATCAGCCAGTGTGGCCGGATTGTCGCCTGCCAAGTCGTTTGCTGTGAAGAAATGGTCGAACCTCTCCACAAAGGCGTCCCAATCATCACCATCAGCGAACTACTACAATGTACCAATTTTCATGTGAAGGTCCGTAATCTCGGCGCCAATTATTATGTCTTTAGATGCTCTGATAATGATTCCACTAGGCAATGTGTTGTACTTGAACTATAGTGATCTTAGTCCTTTATTGATAACTCCAGATTGAGGATCACACATGGTGGCTTGCCATTTATACTAGGCCTGGCACACCTGTACAGGTAACCGACAAGTCTCCCACTGCGGTGCCCTCTGGTGACACACCTTGTAATAGTGCAAGCAGTAACTGTTGTGTATCTGTAAAGCATGCATTCCCATGTTTTGCCACCAGGGAGCTCATCCCCTGAAGTCCCAAGGGATCCCAGCATCCCTTGGGACTTCAGGGGATGAGCTCCCTGGTGGCGGAATATGGGAGTGCATGCTTTACAGATACACAACATCAGTTATTGTGTTCCTAACACAGATGAGGCTGCACACAGGGAGGTTAAAGTAACAGTGACCTCAGTCTTTAATAAGACACTCCAGAGTGAGGAACAGGCCTTAGGAGCCGGCTTATATACAGTGCTCCCAAGGGATGCTGGGATCCCTTGGGACTTCAGGGGATGACCTCCCTGGTGGCGGAACATGGGAGTGCATGCTTTACAGATACACAACATCACTCCCCCCCGCTAAAGTCAAAGTGAAAACTATTTACAAGGTGAGGTGGTCGGGAGCCTTTCTTTCCCTGGTGGACCGCCTCAGTTCAAATATCTGTTCTGGTGTGTTGGCTGTGCCCTCGCTGGGCTGGCGTGTTGTTGGCCCTGCAGTGCTGCTAGGTGAGCCTGGCCTTGCTGGGCTGTTGGGCGTGATGGGTTCGATTTCCTGGTCCGGCGTGGTGTCGTTGATCCTTTGGGTGTGTGTTGTGGGCTCGAAAAAGGTGGTGTCTGCTGTGGGTTGTTCAGGGCAGTCTGTGAACCGCAGCCTCGTTTGGTCCAGGTGCTTTCTGCAAATTTGTCCATTGTCCAGTTTGACTACAAACACTCTACTCCCTTCTTTAGCTATCACCGTGCCTGCGATCCACTTGGGACCATGTCCATAGTTTAGCACATACACAGGGTCATTCAGATCAATTTCCCGTGACACAGTGGCCCGACCATCGTTTACATTTTGTTGCTGCCGCCCGCTCTCTATCTGATCATACAGGTTGGGGTGAACCAGGGAGAGTCTGGTTTTAAGTGTCCTTTTCATGAGTAGCTCAGCCGGGGGCAACCCCATGAGCGAGTGGGGTCTTGTGCAGTAGCTGAGCAGTACTCGGGACAGGGGGGTTTGGAGTAGCCTTCTGTGACTCGTTTAAGGCTCTGTTTGATTGTTTGATCTGTCTGCTCTGCCTGCCCATTGGAGGCTCGTTTAAACGGGGCTGAGGTGACATGTTTGATCCCATTGCGGGTCATGAATTCTTGAAATTCGGCACTGGTGAAACATGGCCCTTTGTCACTGACCAGTATGTCAGGCAGGCCGTGGGTGGCAAACATGGCCCTCAGGCTTTCAATGGTGGCGGTGGCGGTGCTTCCCGACATTATTTCACATTCAATCCATTTTGAAAACGCATCCACCACCACCAGGAACATTTTACCGAGAAACGGGCCCGCATAGTCGACATGGATCCTCGACCATGGTCTGGAGGGCCAGGACCACAAACTTAGTGGTGCCTCTCTGGGTGCATTGCTCAACTGAGCACATACGCTGCATTGCCGTACACAGGACTCTAAGTCAGAGTCGATACTGGGCCACCATATGTGGGACCTGGCTATCGCTTTCATCATTACTATACCCGGGTGTGTGCTGTGGAGATCCGAGATGAACGTCTCCCTGCCCTTTTTTGGTAGCACTACGCGGTTACCCCACAACAGGCAGTCTGCCTGAATGGACAGCTCGTCCTTTTGCCGCTGGAACGGCTTGATTAGCTCTTGCATTTCAACGGGGATGCTGGCCCAGCTCCCATGCAGTACACAGTTTTTTACTAGGGACAGCAGAGGACCTTGGCTGGTCCAAGTCCTAATCTGGCGGGCCGTGACAGGTGATTTATCATTTTCAAATGCTTCCATGACCATCAACAAGTCTGTGGGCTGCGCCACCATCAACAAGTTTGCAGGCTGCGCCATTTCCACCCCCGTGGTGGGCAATGGTAGCCGACTGAGAGCATCCGCACAGTTCTCGGTGCCTGGCCTGTGGCGGATGGTATAGTTATAAGCTGATAGCGCGAGTGCCCACCTTTGTATGCGGGCTGAGGCATTAGTATTTATGCCCTTGTTTTCAGCGAACAGGGATATGAGGGGCTTGTGATCGGTTTCCAGCTCAAATTTGAGGCCAAACAGGTACTGATGCATTTTCTTTACCCCTGAACACACACGCTAATGCCTCTTTCTCAATTATGCTGTCGGCCCTCTCGGCCTTAGACAAACTCCTGGAAGCATAGGCGACAGGTTGCAACTTCCCCGCAATGTTAGCTTGTTGTAATACACACCGACTCCGTACAACGATGTGTCACATGCTAGCACAAGCCTTTTACACGGGTTATACAATACAAGCAGCTTGTTGGCGCATAATATGTTTCTGGCTTTCTCAAAAGCAATTACTTGTTTTTTTCCCCATACCCAGTTCTCACATTTGCTCAATAACGCATGTAGGGGCTTTAAAAGGGTGCTTAACCCTGGTAGGAAGTTACCAAAATAGTTGAGGAGTCCCAGGAACGACCGCAGCTCCGTGATGTTCTGTGGTCTGGGCGTGTTCCTGATAGCCTCTGTCTTGGCATCTGTGGGCCGAATGCCGTCCGCCGCGATCTTTCTCCCCAAAAACTTCACTTCTGTTGCCATGAAGATGCATTTCGACCTCTTCAACCGCAGCCTGACACGATCCAGTCGCTGGAGGACCTCCTCCAGGTTTTGTAGGTGCTCGGCGGTGTCCCGACCCATGACCAATATGTTGTCCTGAAAGACCACCGTGTGTGGTACCGACTTGAGTCGGCTCTCCGAAGATCGCTGCAGCCGACCGTATTCCAAGCGGGCATCTGTTGTAGATGAACAGTCCCTTGTGCGTGTTGATGCAGGTGAGGCCTTCGAAGACTCCTCCAGCTCCTACGTCATGTAGGCCGATGTCAGGTCGAGCTTGGTGAACGTCTTGCCTCCTGCCAGCGTCGCAAATAGGTCGTCTGCCTTAGGTAGCGGATATTGGTCCTGTAGCGAGAAACGATTAATAGTTACTTTATAATTGTCGCAAATCCTGACCGTGCCATCACTTTTGAGTACTGGAACAATCGGGCTGGCCCACTCGCTGAATTCCACTGGGGAGATGATGCCCTCGCATTGCAGCCTGTCCAGCTCGATTTCCAATCTCTCCCTCATCATGTGAGGTACCGCTCGCGCCTTGTGGTGAATGGGTCGTGCTTCTGGGACCAAGTGGATCCGCACCTTCGCCCCGGAAAAGTTTCAAATGCCTGGCTCAAAAAGGGAAGGAAATTTGTTAAGAACCTGGGTACATGAGGCCTCATCGACATGTGATAGCGCTCGGATGTCATCCCAGTTCCAGCGGATTTTGCCCAGCCAGCTCCTTCCAAGCAGTGTGGGGCCATCGCCCGGGACAATCCAGAGTGGCAGTTCGTGCACCGTGCCCTCGGAGGTGACCTTGACCATAGCGCTGCCCAGGACAGTGATAAGCTCTTTGGTGTACATTCTCAGTTTCATGTGGATGGGGATCAGGGCTGGTCTGAATGCATTGTTGCACCAGTCTCTCAAACATCTTTTTACTCATGATGGATTAGCTAGCGCCAGTCTTCAGTTCCATGGTTACGGGTAAGGCATTCAATTTTACATTTAGCATTATAGGTGGACATTTCGTCGAAAATGTGTGCACCTCGTGTACTTCAGCATCTGCCTCCTCTCTCTGAGGCTCGAAATTGCTTTGATATACAATGGACCGAACTTCCTCTGCCACGTGGTGGTTATCAGGTTTTGCAGAGCTTGCAGCTCATTTGCAAGCTCTTTGGAGGTGCCCCATTGTTCCACAGCTCTTGTAAACATACCCTTTGAAGCGGCATGAATAGGCTGAATGGAAGCCTCCACAACGCCAACAGGGTGTGAATTGCCTTGCATTCATCCTTTGTTGGGGACTCTGATTCATCTGGGTCACCTGAGGCCTGCTGGCAGTTGCAGACTTGTGGGTTCTGCCCTGTACATTTCTGCTCGCAAACACAGTTCCAGTTAATTTATGAATATTGCTAGCATTTGTGTGCTGAGAGATTTGTTTGGTGTTATCACTGGTGGACATAAACACCTGTGCTATCGCAATGGACTTACTGAGGGTCGGTGTCTCTACAGTCAAAAGTTTTCATAGGATGGTCTTGTGGCCAATGCCCAGTACAAAAAAGTCTCTGAGCATTTGCTCCATGTAGCCATCAAACTCACATTGTCCTGCAAGGCGCCTTAGCTCGGCGACGTAGCTCGCCACTTCCTGACCTTCAGATCGCTGGCACGTGTAGAACCGATACCTTGCCATCAGCATGCTCTCCCTCGGGTTAAGATGCTCCCGAACCAGTGTACACAGCTCCTCATACGACTTATCTGTGGGTTTCACCAGAGCCAGAAGATTCTTCATGAATCTGTAGGTCGGCGCCCCGCAGACTGTGAGGAGGACCGCTCTCCTTTTTGCAGCGCTTCCTTCTCCGTCCAGCTCGTCGGCTACAAAGTACTGGTCTAGCCATTTGACATAGGCTTCCCAGTCCTCACTCTCCGAGAACTTCTCCAGGATGCCCAAAGTTTGCTGCATCTTTGCGTTGGATTCGTATTCTCATCGCCAGTTATTGTGTTCCTAACACAGATGAGGTTGCACGCAGGGAGGTTAAAGTAACAGTGACCTCAGTCTTTAATAAGACACTCCAGAGTGAGGAACAGGCCTTAGAGGCCGGCTTATATACAGTGCTCCGAAGGCATGCTGGGATCCTTTGGGATTTCAGTGGATGAACTCCCTGGTGGCGGAACATGGGAGTGCATGCTTTACAGATACACAACAGTAACCATGTAGGATACATGACAGAGAGTATGCTAGGAGATCTCAGAGATGCAGTAATCGTGACCATCTTTAATAAAAGGGTCAAGTCCAACTGCGACAACTACAGAGGAATCTCCCTGTTGTCAGCCACTGGGAAAGTTGCCGCTAGAATCCTCCTCATCCGCCTTCTCCCTGTGCCTGAGGAGGAGATTCCGTCCACTACGGTGCACAATGGACATGATCTTTACGGCACGCCAACTGCAAGAGAAATGCAAGGAACAGCACCAACCCTTGTACATGGCCTTCTTTGATCTTACAAAGACCTTTGACACTATTAACCGCGAGGGACTATGGAGCATCCTCCTCCATTTCGGCTGCCCCCAAAAGTTTGTCGCCATCCTCCGCCTGCTCCACGATGGCATGCAAGCCGTGATCCTGACCAATAGATCCAACACAGACCCAATCAACGTCCGAACCAAGATCAAACAGGGCTGCTTCATTGCGCCACCCTCTACTCGATCTTCCTCGTTGCAATGCTTCACCTTACACTCAACAAACTCCCCACTGGAATGCAACTAAACTATAAAACCAGTGGGAACCTGTTCAACCTTCGTCGCTTCCAGGCCAGATCCAAGACCGTCCCATTCTCTGTTGTCGAACTACAGTACGCGGACGACGCTTGCATCTGCGCACATTCAGAGGCTAAATTCCAAGTCATCGTCATCATCTTCACTGAGGCATACGAAAGCATGGGCCTTAAACTAAACATCCGTAAGACAAAGGTCTTCCGCCAACCTAACTCCGCCACACAGCACTGCTCCTTGTTAAGATCCACGGCATGGTCCTGGACAACGTGGACCACTTTCCATACCTCGAGAGCCTATTATCAGCAAGGGCAGACATCGACGATGAGGTTCAACATCACCTCTAGTGTGCCAGTGCAGCCTTCGGCCGCCTGAGGTAGAGTTACGTAGATCAGGCCCTCAAATCTGGCACCAAGCTTATGGTCCACAGGGCTGTAGTGATACCCGTCCTCCTGTACGGCTCGGAGATGTGGACCATATACAGAAGACACCACAAATCGCTGGAGAAATACCACCAATGATGCCTCCGTAAGATCCTGCAAATCCCTTGCGAGGACAGACGCACCAACGTCGGTGTTCTCGATCAGGCCAACATCCCCAGCATCGAAACATTGACCACACTCGACCAGCTCCATTGGGCGGGCCACATTGTCCGCATGCTGGACACAAGACTCCCAAAGCAAGCGCTCTACTCGGAACTCCTACACAGCAAGCGAGTCCCAGGTGGACAGAGGAAATGTTTCAAGGACACCCTCAAAGCCTCCTTGATAAAGTGCAACATCCCCACCAACACCTGGGAGTCCCTGACCAAAGACCGCCCTAAGTGGAGGAAGAGCATCCGGGAGGGTGCTGAGCACCTGGAGTCTCGTCGCTGAGAGCATGCAGAAAACAAGTGCAGGCAGGGGAAGGAGCGTGTGGCAAACCAGATTCCTCACCCACCTTTTTCTCCAACAAATGTCTGTCCCACCTGTGACAGAGACTGTAATTCCCAAATTGGACTGTTCAGTCACCTGAGAACTCACTTTTGGAGTGGAAGCAAGTCTTCCTCAATTTCGAGGGACTGCCTATGATGATGATGATGACCGTGCGCACCACCGATCTAAACCCCCGACAGCAACATTTCCCTCGGAAAATCTTCGGCCAGCCCGGCGGTGACGACACAAGCTTTTTTCCGGTGGTCCAGTGAGACTGTGGCCTTCTGCAGCGGCAGTGCAGTTTCCCTTAAAGGGGAGGGCTCATTGCCACTGCCTCCATGTTTTATTTTGTCGGCCGACTTCGACATCGGCCTGACAATTATGCCACCAGGTTTAGCCGGGCCGCCAATAGGCAGCCTGGCACCCCCTCTTGAGTGCCAGGCCACTGGCCCGGCCGAAACCCTCCCTGGTGGCCCAGTGGGCCGAAGTTTTGACATCGCAAAGGCTCTCCCCTTTAAGTGAAGGGGAGAGCCATGGTGACACAGCACCGTGATGATGTCATCGCGGCATTGACTCTGGTCCGCCCACAGCTTCTGCCCCTCAGTTGCTGTCACCGCAGCGTCTTTGCCCTTCAGGTGTAGTCACTGCCCCCAGTTACATCGACTCCCGGATCAAAACAAAAAAAACAAAGAGCTGAATGTTGCTCCAGAGGCGACCTGAACCGCAACTGCAGTAAACACCATCGAAATGGGGTGGGAATGCCCCATTTCAGGCGGGTGGCAATTTCTACCCCTTTGTGTTCTCCTCATGACTTACTGTCCCATCTAGCTTTGTATCATCAGCAAACTTCGATACATTACACTCGGTCCCTTCATCAAGGTCATGAACATAGATTGTTAATAGCTGAGGCCCCAGCACTGATCCTTGCGGCACCCCACTAGTTACAGCCTGCTGACCTGAAAATGACCTGTTTATCCCTACTCTCTGTTTTCTGTCCATTAACTAATCATCTATCCATGCTAACACATTATATCTCCAATCCTATGAGCTCCTATCTTGTGTTGTAACCTTTTATGTGGTACCTTATCGAATGCCTTTTGGAAATCCAAATATACTACATCCACTGGCTCCCATTTATCTACCCTGCTAGTTACATCCTCAAAAAGCTCTAATAAATTTGTCAAACACGATTTCCCTTTTATAAAACCATGTTTACTCGGCCTAATCGTGTTATGATTTTCTAAGTGTCCTGATACCACTTTCTTAACAATGGATTCCAGTATTTTCCTGATGACTGATGTCAGGCTAACTGGCCTATCATTCCCTGTTTTCTCTCTCCCTCCTTTCTTGAATTGCAATGTTACATTTTCTACTTTCTAATCCGCTGGGATCGTTCTAGAATCTAGGGAATTTTGGAAGATCAAAACCAATGCATCTACTGTCTCTGCAGCCACCCCTTTTAGAACCCTTGGATGTAGGTTGTCAGGTCCAGGGGACTTGTCAGCTTTTAGTCTCATTAGTTTCTTTAGTACATTTTCTCTACTTATATTAATTACGTTAAGTTCCTCACCCTCATTAGACTCTTGGTTCCCCATCATTTTAGGTATGCTTTTTGTGTCTTCTACTGTGAAGACAGATACAAAATAATTATTTAATGTTTCTGCTATTTCCTTCTTCCCCATAATAATTTCTTCTGTCTCAGCCTCTAAGGGACAAACATTTACTTTTCCTGCTCTCTTCCTTTTTACATACTTGTAGAAATTGCTGGTTTCTGCAATTCTCCCAAACCTCAGGCTTACTATTATTTTTTGCAACATTATAAGCTTCTTCTTTCAATCTAATGCTATCCTTAACTTTTTTAGTTCTCCACGGATGGATCAATTTTCCAATGGAGTTTTTGTTTCTCAATGGAATGTACTTTTGTTGTGAATTATGAAGTGTTTCTTTAAATGCGAGCCACTGCTTATCCACCGTCATATCATTTACTTTATTGTTCCAATCTACCTTAGCCAGCTTGCCCCGATACCTATGTAATTGGCTTATTTTAAGTTTAAGGCTCTCGTTTTGGACTTAGGCAAGTCACTCTCAAACTTAAGGTAAAATTCTATCATTTTATGATCACTCTGCCCCAGAGGATCCTTTACTATGAGATTGCTAATTAACCCTGTCTCATTACACAACACAAGATCTAAAATAGTCTGTTCCCTGGTTGTTTCCATGACGTACTGTTCTAGGAAACTGTCCCGAATGCATTCCATGAACTCACCCAACAGAATAACTTTGTCAATTTGATTTGTCCAGTCTATATGAAGATCAAAGTCCCCCATGATTATTGCATTACCTTTGTTACAAGCTCCTACTATTTCTTGATTAATATTCTGTCCAACGGTATAGCTACTGCTAGGGGTCTATATACTACTCCCACCAGTGTTTTCTGTCCCTTGTTATTTCTTATCTCCACCCATACTGATTCTACTTCCTGATCTTCTGAGCAGAGATCCTTTCTCTCTCCTGTACCACCCCACCTCCTTTTCCACTCTGCCTGTCTTTTCGAAACATCAAGTGCCCTGGAACATTCTTCTCCAAGAGAGGTTTTTGAAATTAATTGTGTCTTATTGTTCTGTTCATATGAGACTCTAAGGGCTGGATATTCACCAACCTTGTGCCTGTTTTTTCGGCGATATTTTGCCGTTTTTGGCAAAAAATGGTGATCTGCTCGTTTTGCCGAAGTCTTGCGCCGGCGGTTATGAAATACTGCTTAAAAGCGCAACCGTATTCTGGGCGAGAAAAACCTGCGTTGCAGCCCCGATAACGATGGTACGTATGAAGACCTGCAAAAAAGGTAAGTTCAAGCTTTTATTTTTAAATTTTTTTGCAGTGATTACTTAGGTAAGGGTCTTGTAAATGTTTCACGATTTTTTATTTTTTGTTTTTTGCAATTTTTTTTGTGTTTTCCCCCCTTGCAGCAGTAATCGGCCTTGGACTAAAATTGACAAGGATCGCGGTTTCTGCCGTGAATCTTTGTGCAACACCGATTGTTACCGCTGGGCGCATTTTTTAACGAAACTTAGGCCCTTAAAAAATGGCGGTGTGATTAGTGGTATTTTTGGCGATAAATGCCAAAAAATTACCGGTATGGCCAAAAGACGAATTTCTAGCCCTAAGTGTCTTACTGACTTCTCATTTTGTAATGGACAGTTGTTAGTTGAAAATCATTTTTTTTTAACCGTTACTGCATTTCAAAAATTCTACCAAGACAGAAAGCTCCTTGTTTGTGATCAAGTTCCTGTGAAAATTTATGAGAAACATCTCATCATTGATTTCCACAGTACTCAACCCCACTCTCAAAGGTAACGTGAAATATCACTCAGGACAAATTCGATCACGCTATGCACTGCTTATAATTCCTTTAAAAATCACTCATGGCTAAATGTTATTCTTATTACACAATTGCTAAAAAGTTTCAGTGCTGCTACCAAGAAGGACACAAAGCAACATACTGTAACTTTCCTATTTGTAGCTTCTTAGTGCAAAGTAAGCGCACAGACATGCAAATTTCTAAGAGCACACAAAAGGACCAAAATTCACCCCTGCTGGAAACGGGTCGCACCTTTTCTTGTGTTTTTCTTGTGTTTTGGCTGTCACAATGGATGTGACAGCCCATCTTGCGAAATTCAGCTCTTTGACGTTTTTTTCGAGCGGGGTGGAGGTCGGTCGTAATGGGGGCGGAACCAGGCAGCCAGCCGACAAAAAAAAAGATGGTGACCGCAGCAATGCGGCCTCCCCTTGAATCGCTGCCACTCCACCATTTTACACACACTGCAAACACAGTGCACCGACAGAAAAAACTGTCTGGGGCACTGGCTGGAAGATTTTCTACGGTGAATTTTGCTTGCGGGGTGGGACATTGGCGGTGTGCACTTTGATGACGCACTTAGAAGGGTTCGGCAGCAGCGGGGTGGAAGTGGGGACCACCGGGGAAACCACCGGGGAGAATTTCGCCAGCGGCGGCCATTTGACTATAAATCGGCGGCCATTCAACACCACTCTCCGGCATTAACAGGTCTTATCGGGAGGCTGCATTTTGGCCCCGAAGTGTCTAGAATTTTCTTTTCAGGCACAGCATGGGTTATTGGCCCGATGCTACCAATACCACTCTGAAAATTGCACTTTAAAAAAAAAACAGGTCAAATGCTGAATGCGGGTGGTCCAGGGATCCTTGTGCAATTTTGTATGATCGAATAGCCCAGTAATATTCACTGTCTGGACTGATCCTTGAAGAATGGGCAAGTCCTCAAGGTAATGGAGGTCTGCCAACACTGCAGAACCATGCCCAGTCTGAGGTAGCACCTTCAGAAAATGAGAGAAAGTGGTGTGCAAAAAAGTTATAGTTTCCTATTCTTCTGCTCACATCTGATCTGTATTTTTCTGCTTTTATTAATGTCTCACAACAACTGAATAGGAACGAACTGGATCCTACCTCTCTTTAAAAGTGCAAACTGTTTGAAGGCTTGCAAGACTATTCTGTCTATAAGTAGAGTATGAAATGGTACCATCGGTTGCTGCAAATCTATTCTACTTGTAAAAAATCAACACATCGAGAAGCTGGGATTGTTCTCCTTTGAGCAGAGATGGTTAAGGGGAAATTTAATAGATGTGTTCAAATTCATGAAGGTTTTGATAAGGAGAAACTGTTTCCAGTGACAGAAGTGTTAGTAAGTGTTAGAAGTGAAGACAAATTAAGGTCCCTTGCAGTCAGAATCAGGTGAATTTATAACGGGGAACAAAGAAATGGCAGACCAATTGAACAAATACTTAGGTTCTGTCTTCACGAAGGAAATACTAGGGGACCGAGGGTCTAGCGAGAAGGAGGAACTGAAGGAAATCCTTATTAGTCAGGAAATTGTGTTAGGGAAATTGATGGGATTGAAGGCCGATAAATCCCCAGGGACTGATAGGCTGCATCCCAGAGTACTAAAGGAAGTGGCCTGAGAAATAGTGGACGCATTGGTGGTCATTTTCCAACATTCTATAGACTCTGGATCAGTTCCGATGGATTGGAGGGTAGCTAATGTAACCCCACTTTTTAAAAAAGGAGGGAGAGAGAAAACAGGGAATTATAGACCAGTTAGCCTGACATCGGTAGTGGGGAAAATGTTGGAATCAATTATTAAAGACATAATAGCTGCTCATTTGGAAAGCAGTGACAGGATCAGTCCAAGTCAGCATGGATTTATGAAAGGGAAATCATGCTTGACAAATCTTCTAGAATTTTTTAAGGATGTAACTAGTAGAGTGGACAAGGGAGAACCAGTGAATGTGGTGCAATTGGACTTTCAAAAGGCTTTTGACAAGGTCCCATACAAGAGATTAATGTGCAAAATTAAAGCACCTGGTATTGGGGGCAATGTATTGACATAGATAGAGAACTGGTTGGCAGATAGGAAGCAAAGAGTAGGAATAAATGGGTCCTTTTCAGAATGGCAGGCAGTGACTAGTGGGGGACCACAAGGTTCAGTGCTGGGCCCCCAGCTGTTTACAATATACATTAACGATTTGGACGAAGGAATTGAATGTAATATCTCCAAGTTTGCAGATGACACTAAGCTGGGTGGCAGTGTGAGCTGTGAGGAGGATGCTAAGAGGCTGCAGGGTGACTTGGACAGGTTAGATGCATGGGTAAATGCATGGCAGATGCAGTATAATGTAGATAAATGTGAGATTATCCACTTTGGTGGGAAAAACAGGAAGGCAGAATATTATCTGAATGATGGCAGATTAGGAAAAGGGGAGGTGCAACGAGACCTGGGTGTCATGGTACATCAGTCATTGAAAGTTGGCATGTAGGTACAGCAGGCGGTGAAGAAGGCAAATGGCATGTTGGCCTTCATAGCGAGAGGATTTGAGTATAGGAGCAGGGAGGTCTTACTGCAGTTGTACAGGGCCTTGCTGAGGCCACACCTTGAATATTGTGTACAGTTTTGATCTTCTAATCTGAGGAAGGACCTTCTTGCTATTGAGGGAGTGCAACGAAGGTTCATCAGACTAATTCCCGGGATGGCAGGACTGACCTATGAAGAAATACTGGATTGACTAGGCTTATAGTCATTGGAATTTAGAAGAATGAGAGGGAATCTCATAGAAACATATAAAATTCTGACGGGATTGGACAGGTTAGAGGCAGGAAGTTGGGGAAGTCCAGAACCAGGGGTCACAGTCTAAGGATAAGGGGTAAGCCATTTAGGACCGAGATGAGGAGAAACTTCTTCACTCAGAGAATTATGAAACTGTGGAATTCTCTACCACTGAAAGTTATTGAGTCCAGTTCGTTAGATATAATCAAGAGGGAGTTAGATGTGGCTAAAGGGATCAAGGGGTATGGAGAGAAAGCAGGAATGGGGTACTGAAGTTGCATGATCAGCCATGATCATATTGAATGGGGGTGCAGGCTCGAAGGGCCGAATAGCCTACTCCTGCACCTATTTTCTATATTTCTATGTAACCAGAGGACATAGATTTAAGGTAATTGGCAAAAAAAGAGGTAAGATGTGGTTCAGTTGTTAAATATAGTCTGGAGTCTATATAGACGAGGAAGGTTTCTACGCACTCAATCCCCAAATAAGTATGATCTACAGTTTGCACTGCAGCAGCTCACCAAAATTATTTCTATAGCACCTCCCACCGCTGCTACCTCTACCTTCACGAGGGACAAGTGCAGCATTGTTGTGGGATCATTCCAAATTCATCTTCCAAGTCACATACCATCTTGACAGACATACATTGCCATTCCTTCATCGTCCAGGGGTCAATATCTAGGAGTTGCCTGCCAAACACCATTGTGGGAGCTCCGTCTGCACAAGGGGCTGCCGCAGGTCAAGAAGGCAGCCCACCACTTCTTGCTCAGGACAACCAAGAATGGGTGATAAGTGCGGCCTTGCCAGAGTTGCCTACATCCCAGGAACAAACAAACAAGTTAAATCTCTAGCCCTTGTTGGTCTCATTCAGACAGCGTTAGGGACACTATAATGGGTCTCAATAACTCCAGATTAACATGGCAAAATAAATTGATTAGATTGTTGCTACTGATTGCTGTTCAGCAATTCCTGTTGGAGGGCATACCTGGATATGCGGTGAGACAGGATGGGCCTCATCTGTGCTCCCACCTACCCAAATAAACCAACTGTCCAGGCTAACATGTGAAGAATGGTCAATTGGGCAAGACCTCTGCGCAAGTCAGCAGCTTCAGTGGAAGGAGACAGTAAAAAAAGGATACGGTTATTTGTACTGCCAAAATGGCCAACATGTTCCATCCTTTGTTTCTGATTGGTCCCCTTGGAAGGTAAGCCACACCCTGAACTTTCACAGGAATGTGTCTCTGGAACCGCCCATCCCTGGTCTCACTGACTTTGCAAATTGTAACTTGATCCACTTTGACTTCCTGAAGCAACAGAGGACAGAGCTCTCCAGAAGACAGCAAGGGCCAGCCAAAGTCCTGTACCCCAGTCCAAGTACATCCCTCCCCCAGCCAAAGTCCTGCACTCCAGCGCAAGTGTATGCCTCCCCCAGCCGAAGTGCCTTAACCCAGTCCAAGTGTATTCCTCCCCCAGCCGAAGTGCCTCACCCAGCGCAAGTGCATCCTCCCCCACCACCCCCCACCCTCCCCACCATAGATGGGGCAGGCATTGTGTATGGATTATTAGCAGGTTTATTGGGTATGAAGTGAATAGTGACAGTGTCGTGACTTCTGGATATCATTCACTCCAACGATGTCCCTTGTAGGGGGTTGGAAGAAAGTGATCATCTTCCCCGAGTTCCCTCTCTCCCCTCTGATTCTCCTTCACACCCCAGCACCGTTGTCTCTCTCTCTCTCTCCCCCGCTTCTCTCTCTCCCTCCAGCCTCTCCCCCTGCCCCAGCCTCTCTCTCTCTCCCACCAAGCCTCTCTCTTTCTCCCCCAGCCTCTCTCCCACCCCCCGCCTCCCGCCTCTCTCTCTCTCTCTCTCTCCGCCCAGCCTCTCTCTCTCTCTCTCCGGCCAGCCTCTCTCTCTCTCTCTCTCTCCCTTTCCCCCCACCCCCCTGAGCCTCTCATTCTGCAGCCCCCCCCCCACTACAGCCTCCCTCTCCCCCCAGTCTCCCTCTCTCTCCACCCCCAGCCTTTCTCTCCCTCACTCAGTCTCTCAGTCTCTCTCTCCCCCACCACCACTTTCCCCCCCAGTTTCTCACTCCCCCTCCACCTCCACTCTCCCCCCAGTTTCTCACTCCCCCCCACCCCCGAAGCCTCTCTCTCACTCCCTTTCCCCCACCCCCCCTGAGCCTCCCATTCTGCCCCCCCACCGCAGCCTCACTCTCCCCCCCATCTCCCTCTCTCTCTCTCCCCCCAGCCTCTCTCTCTCTCCAGCCTCTCACTCTCCCCCATCTCTCTCTCTCTCCGCCCCCCCCCCCACCCCAGCCTCTCACTCTCCCCCAGTCTGTCACTCTCCCATCTCTCTCTCTCTCCCCCCAGCCTCTCACTCTCCCCCAATCTCTCTCTATCTCTCTCCCCCATCACTCTCTCTCTCTCCCACCCATCTCTCTCTCTCTCCCCCCAGCCTCTCACTCTCCCCCCACCAGCCTCTCACTCTCCCCCAGTCTCTCACTCTCCCATCTCTCTTTCCCCCCCAGCCTCTCACTCTGCCCCCCATCTCTCTCTCTCTCCAGCCCAACCTCTCTCTCTCCACTCCCCCTCCCCCGCCAGCTTCACACTCCCCCCAGTCTCTCACTCTCGCTATCGGGTCCCCGCTGGCCGCACACGGCCTCCTCACGCTGGCTGCGGTGGAGAAGAGAGTCGGACCCTCAGGTCCTGCTTCTCGGCACCACGTGCATGGAATGATTTGGCCAAGAAGGGGAGGGGGCGGGGGCGGTGCTTCAGTGGGGCAGGGCTTGTCGCTTGTTGTTCAAAAAAGTGCAGTGGGGCGGGGCTTGACGGATGGCTGTCTGTCAAAGAAAAGTGCAGGACAAATAGTTACTTCGGTTATAAAAAAAAGGGTCTTTTGCTACGATCCATAATGCATGCTAACATTGTCACCTGGTAATGGTTCCATGATTGTCTTTCCATAGGTCTTTATGGATCTGAAGCTCCACTTTGCAGGATGAAACAGCAGAGACAAAAGGCAGTTGACTAACTATACTGCTTTTACCAAGATTAGTCTTCGGCAAGATATCAGAGTTCAGGTTGAATAGATCTTTGTTCTGTGGGTAGCACACTCGCCTCTGTGTCGAAGGTTGTGGATTCAAGCCCCACTCCAGGGACTTGAGCACATAAATCTAGGCTGACACTCCAGTGCAGTGCTGAGGGAGCACTGCACTGTCGGATGTGTAGTCTTTCGGATGAGATGTTAAACTGAGGCCCCGTCTTCCCTCTCAAGTGGACGTAAAAGATTCCATGGCACTATTTCGAAGAGCAGGGGAGTTATCCCCGGTGTCCTGGACAATATTTATCCCTCAATCAACATAACAAAAACAAATTGTCTGGTCATTATCACATTGCTGTTTGTGGGAGCTTGCTGTGTGCAAATTAGCTGCAGCTCTTCCCACATTAAAACAGTGACTACACTCCAAAAGTACTTCATTGGCTGTACAGTGCTTTGAGACCTCTGGTGGTCATGAAAGGCACAACATGAACGGAATGATTATCTGCACAAACATTTGCTGTGCATTCGCACCGTGGACTCCGCCCTTTTTGCACAAACACGCTAGCTCCGATCACGCCTGCGCAGCACGATATATGAGGAAGCCGGAAGTGGGGCTGAACCACGTTCCCGAGCTTGGAGCTTGAGCCTGAGCCTGCTACTGGGGCTTCTGGGTTATCTATGGAAAATCAGGGACTGTATTAAAGGACTTTTGCCTAGAAAATCGGTGTGATTACCTACACGAATATTTTCACGGCCTTCTGAGAGAGAGAGTGTGGCAGAGAGAGATTGGGGAGAGAGAGATTGAGGGAGAGAGAGAGAGACTGGGGGAGAGAGAGAGAGAGAGACTGGGAAGAGACAGAGAGAAAAACTGGGGAAGAGAGATAGAGACTGGGAAGAGAGAGAGAGACTGGGCGAGAAAGAGAGAGACTGGGGGAGAGAGAGAGAGAGACTGGGGGAGAGCGAGACTGGGGAAGAGAGAGAGAGAGAGAGACTGGGAGACTGGGGAAAAGAGAGAGAGAAACTGGGGAAGAGAGAGAGAAAGACTGGGGGAGAGAGAGAGACTGGGGAAGAGAGAGCGAGAGACTGGGGGAGAGAGAGAGACTGGGGGAGAGGGAGACTGGGGAGAGGGAGATTGGGGGAGAGAGAGACTGAGGGAGAGAGAGACTGGGGGAGAGAGACTGGGGGAGAGAGACTGGGGGAGAGAGAGAGAGACTGAGGGAGAGGGAGACTGGGGTAAAGAGACTGGGGGAGAGAGAGACGGACGGGAAGAGAAAGAGGGAGTTGGGGAGAGAGAGAGGGACTGGGGGCAGAGAGAGAGGGGGACTGGGAGGGGAGAGAGAGACTAAGGGAGAGTGAGAGAGAGTGGGGGAGAGTGAAGGAGAGTGGGGGAGAGTGAGAGAGTGTGCGGGAGAGTGGGGGAGTGGGGAAGAGTGCGAGAGTGGGGGAGAGTGCGAGAGTGGGGGAGACTGAGAGCATGGGGGAGAGTGAGAGCGTGGGGGACAGTGAGAGCGTGGGGAGAGTGAGAGCGTGGGGGAAAGTGAGAGCATGAGGGAGAAAGAGAAAGTCGGGGAAAGAGAGAGAGTGTGTGGGTGAGAGAGAGAGAGTGGGGGAGAGTGAAAGAGAGAAAGTGGGGAGAGTGAGAGAGAGTGGGGGAGAGTGAGAGCGTGGGGGAGGGTGAGAGCGGGGAGAGTGAGAGTGGGGAGAGTAAGAGAGTGGGTGAGACTGAGAGCGTGGGGGAGAGTGAGAGCATGGGGGAGAGTGAGAGCATGGGGGAGAGTGAGAGCGTGGGGGAAAGTGAGAGTGTGGGGGAGAGTGAGAGCATGGGGGAGAGTGAGAGCATGGGGGAGAGTGAGAGCGTGGGGGAAAGTGAGAGTGTGGGGGAGAGTGAGAGCATGGGGGAGAGCGTGGGGGAGAGAGAGAAATTTGGAGAGAGAGTGGGTGAGAGAGTGGGGGAGAGTGAGAGAGAGAGAGTAGGGAGGAGTGAGTGATAGAGAGTGGGGGAGAGTGAGAGAGATAGAGAATGTGGGAGAGTGAGAGAGAGTATGGGGGTGAATGAGAGAGACTGGGGCAGAGAGAGCGAGAGAGAGAGAGAGGCAGGGGAGTGGGAGTGGGGGAGCGTGAGAGAGTGAATGGGTGAGAGGGGTGGCAGAGAAGGACTGGGAGGAGGCAGATAGATGGGAGGCAGAGAGAAGGGATCGGAGGGGAGGGAGAGGAAGAAGGAACTCAGGGAGAGGAGGTCAGGACCTCGGTGGGGGTAAAGAGCACAGAGAGCACAGTCGGGAGAGTGTGAGAGAGAGAGTGGGGGAGAGTGAGAGCGTGGGGGAGGGTGAGAGCGTGGGGGAGAGTGAGAGTGGGGGAGAGTAAGAGAGTGGGTGAGAGTGAGAGCGTGGGGGAAAGTGAGAGCAAGGGGGAGAGTGAGAGCGTGGGGGAAAGTGAGAGTGTGGGGGAGAGTGCGAGAGTGGGGGAGACTGAGAGCATGGGGGAGAGTGAGAGCGTGGGGGACAGTGAGAGCGTAGGGGAGAGCGAGAGCATGGGGGAGAGTGAGAGCGTGGGGGACAGTGAGAGCGTAGGGGAGAGCGAGAGCATGGGGGAGAGTGAGAGCGTGGGGGACAGTGAGAGCATTGAGGAAAGTGAGAGTGTGGGGGAGAGTGAGAGCATGGGGGAGAGCGTGGGGGAGAGAGAGAAAGTTGGAGAGAATGTGATCCAGATGGTAAGATGTTTCACGTTCATCCAACCCCACCCCCTTTACATCTGTACCACGTTCTCCCTCCTGTCCCCCTACATGTGGTTGATTTCTTGGAAAGCTTGGTGTATCTGTGGCAAGTGATATCATTGGGCTGGACGAAATCCAGAAGTCACAACACTGTCACTATTCACTTCATACCCAATAAACCTGTTAACAATCTGTGACCTACGCACAATTCTCCATCTATAGCAGGGGGTGTGGGGGCGGGGTAAGGTCAGGAACTTGTTAGGGGGAGAAGGTCATGAATTCGTGGGGGGAGAGGAACTTAGGCAGGGGGAGTAGGTCAGGAATCTGGGATGGGGGGGGGCGGAGATGGTCAGAAACTCAGGCAGGGGGAGAAGGACAGGAACTCGGGTGCAGGGGGAAGGTCAGGAACTTGGGCCGGGTGTGAGGGCAGCGGGGGGGGGGGCGGGGGGGGGTGCGGCGAAGGTCAAGCACTTGGGCAGCGGGAGAGAATGTCAGAAACTTGGGGGGGGGGGGAGGTGGAAGGGGGGGTCAGAAACTTGGGCTGCAGAATGTGGGGGGCGCGGGGATGATAGGCACTTGGGTTGTGGGGTTGGGGGCAGGAACTTGTTTGGGGGTTGGGTTGTGAGAGTGATCCCTGTCTGTTCCAAGTGAGCTCTGTTCTGTCTGGAGTCGTCAGTCAGAATGGCTCGAATTACACTTTGCAAAGTCACGGATTTCAGATAAATTGCTGGGTGTGTCTTATCCTCCAAGGGGACCAATCAGCAATCAGGTCTTGTGATCAAGGGGACCCAATCAGAGCTTTAGATGTTGCAAACTAACGCGTCCCTATATAAATGCAAGTATTTATTTATTTTATTCTTTTGCAAATTCTAACAGTTGCAAAACAACCAAGTGCTTTCCAATTGCCTTGACCTGTTCCCCCTTCAATTCTATAAAATTCATTCATGATCAGAGCGTGAGCTGCTTAAGGCAACTACCTCAGTACGATTAAGCAGTATTCCATTGGTATTAGTATACATATAAATTGCCTTTTCAATATTTAACAAAGCTCATTATATAAATAATGAATTGGTGTTCAGCAGTGTGGAACCTAATATTGGTTTAAAGATCTTACATATTAAACATAAGCCAGGATATAAACTACCCCCAGTGGAACACCTATCAATTTTCCCTTTAAGAAATAACATTTTCAGATTATATTAAAAGGGAGGATAGGGTGTTTAAAAAAAACGGGTTTATAGTTTGGGGGACTTTTAGAAGCATGAATTATTGCTGAAAACTGGAAACTTGTAATGATAAAGAAAATTCCGGAAAATCTGAAATAAAAACAAAATGTTACATAGAAAGCCAGCCAGCACCTAAAACGTTTCACGCCCGAAACATTAACATTTTTATTTTCAGATCCTGATGGTTCTGCTGTTTATTTCGAGCCTTTTTTGATTCGATTTTATTTAAAATTGGGCCTAAAAATTCATTCGCACAGTGTCTGCTTTTCAGGCTTTCTAAGCCTCAAATGTGTCAGGTAGGAATCACACGCTCATTCTAAGCTGGAAGTGCATCACCCACCATATTTCTGTTGGCAAAATAAACAGGCGTACAGTGCCCGAGCCTGAAGTAGGCATTGGGCCAATTATTTGCATATGGAAAGGTCCCAACGCCTGGGTTGCCAAGGCAGCTGGCTGCAATCAGGAAAACGTGCCGCATAACAAACAATCCTTAAAGGGAGTGCAAGCCACCACCAAATAGATAAGATTTTGGAATATACTTACCTGGATGTGGCCTCCACAGTAGAACCACGGCAGCCACCACTCTTCTCCCTCCTGGTTCACCGCCGTCACTCTCCTTCATGATCCTGGCCATCAGTGCCACTCTCCCAGTCCCCGAGGGCAGCTGTTGGCATTGCAACGGCATGTTTGAGTACTTTTCTTCAGTGAGCTGGATCATTATCATTTAATGGTCAGAAAATTGTGCACAGCCTATGCCTGAATTTCTGATATACGCTTGCAATAAGCGAGGCTCACTGCTGAAGGTGTGAAGATGCAAAATTACTCAAGACATGCATCTAGCCTTAAAAATAGGGTAGGTTTTCTCCTGCTGTACTCCCAAATTACAGATGCAATGCGAAAGGTCCCCAAACGTCCTCGCTGGCTTTTCTGGTGTCTGTGCTTGGAGGGCACGGTAATTTAAATAGCATGCAAATTCACAGCACTTGTACTTGCACACACATCCCCTGGCTACAGTCCATTGCCTCTCAGGCAAATTTGTAAATAACTAGAAAGAGCTGCTCAGGAGCCAAACTATTATTGGAAATAAGTATTATTGACAATCTAACATAAAAGCAAAATACTACAGATGCTGGGAATCTGAAATTAAAACAGAAAATGCTGGAAATACTCAGGTCAGGCAGCATCCTTGGAGAGAGAAGCAGAGTTAACGTTTCAGACCTGCCGAATGGTCATCGACCTGAAACGTTAACTCTTTCTCGCTCCACAGATGCTGCCTGAACTGCTGAGTATTTCCAGCATTTTCTGTTTTTTTTATTGATGCTAAAAATATGCCAGAGGGCATAAATAAACCTACATCCGTAATTCACAAGCGTTATTTCCCACATTTGTAATCCTATATCTAAAATAAATGAAAATAGAAATATGATATGACAAGTTAATACATTGTTAGAAACATGGTGCAGGAGGGAGGGCTTCAGAGTCCTGGGACACTGGGATCAGTTCTATAGCAAGAGGCACCTTGTTCAGAACAGAGCTGGAACCAATATCCTTGTGGGCAGGTTAACTAGTGCTGTGTGCTCTGGGAAGGGTTTAAACTAATTCAGCAGGGGTTTGGGCACCAAGATGTAGCATTAAAAAGTAGAAACAAGAGGCACAGAGAACTGGGAAAGACAGAGTAGGAAATACAGAAACACGACAGCAAACTCCCAGAAACAGCAATGTGATAATGACCAGATAATCTGCTTTTGTTACATTGATTGAGGGATAAATATTGGCCAGGACACTCTCTCCCACCTCTGACATTTTCTCTCCCACAGAAGGTCGCGGAAATGGTCGCGTAGATAATCACAGTGATATTCTGGGGATAACTCCCCTGCTCTTCTTCAAAATAGTGTCATGGGATCTTTTACATCCACCTGAGAGGACAGACGGAGCCTCGGTTTAACATCTCATCCAAAAGACAGCATTTCTGACAGTGCAGCACTCCCTCAGCACTGCACTGGAGTGTCAGCCTAGATTTATGTACCTGGAGTGGGACTTGAACCCACAACCTTCTGACTCAGTGACAAGTGTGCTACCCACTGAGCCACAGCTGACAAAGAATAACAGCTCACACAGATAAAGGAGCTATTACGCTATGCTGGTGTATTTTATAGCAGACTGATTATTTCCACTAGTTTTTTTTTTGAGAGTCCTTCGGCACCTATACCCCCTGGACTCAGCCCCCGACACCTGCGCATACGTACCACTGCCCCCGTCCTCCCGCACATGCGCAGAATCCTCGAACCCGACACCAGAAGTCGGGCCTATGCCGCGAGGAGCTGTGCCATGTATGTCTAGTTATGGATTATTTTCAGGACTTTTGCCTGAAATATCGCTGTGATTATCTACACGACCATTTCCACGGCCTTCTGTGGGAGAGAAAACGTCAGAGGTGGAAGAGAGAGAGAGACTGGGGCAGAGAGTGAGACTGGGTGGGGGGGGGTGGTGGCGGGGAAGAGAGACTGGGAAGGGAGGGAAAGATTGGGGAGGAGAGAGAGAGCCTGGGGAGAGAGAGCCTGGGGAGAGAGAGAGAGACTGGGGGAGAGAGAGAGAGAGAGAGACTGGGGAGGGTAGAGAGACTGGGGAGAGAGAGTGAGCCTGTGGGGGGGAGAGAGAGAAAGAGACTGGGGAGAGAGAGAGGGGGGTACTGGGGAGAGAGAGAGAGAGAGACACTGGGGAGAGAGAGAGAGACTGAGCAGAGAGAGAGAGAGACTGGGGGAGAGAGAGAGAGAGAGACTGGGGGGAGAGAGAGAGAGAGAGAGAGAGAGAGACCGGGGAGAGAGAGACTGGGAGCGAGAAAGACTGGGGGTGGGGGGGGGAAGAGACTGGGGGAGAGAGAGAGAGACTGAGGAGAGAGACTGGGGAGAGAGAGACCGGGGGATAGAGATTGACTGAAGAGAGAGACTGGGGGAGAGAGACACACTGGGGAGAGAGAGAGAGACTGGGGTGGGGGGGCGGAGAGAGACTGGGGGGGGGAGAAGAGAGAGATTGGGGAGAGAGAGAGAGACTGGGGGTGAGAGAGGGGTGGCGGGAGAGGGGATCGGAAGGGAGAGAGGGAACTCAGGGAAGACGGATCATGTTCTTCCAACCCCACCCCCTTTACACCCAATCCCAATTTCTCAGAAAGCTCGGTGCATGTGTCACTATTCACTTCATACCCAATAAACCCATTGTGACCCACACACAATGCCCCATCTATAGTGCGGCAGAGTGGGGGGGTTGGGGGCGGAGATTGGGTAAGGTCAGAAACTTGGGTTGGGTGGAATCAGTAACTTGGCCTAGGGGGGCATGAACTTGGGCTGGGATGGGGCAGGAACCTCGGCTAGTGAGGGCATGAACTTGTGCTGAGGGGGCATGAACTTGGGTGGGGGTGGTCATGAACTTGGGCTGGGGGGGCATGAACTTGGGCTGGGGGGGGCATGAACTTGGGCTGAGAGGGCATGAACATGGGCTGGGGATGTCAGGAACTTAGCCTGGGATGGGGCAGGAACCTCGGCTAGTGAGGGCATGAACTTGTGCTGAGGGGGCATGAACTTGGGTGGGGGGGGTCATGAACTTGGGCTGGGGGGGCATGAACTTGGGCTGGAGGGGGGCATGAACTTGGGCTGAGAGGGCATGAACATGGGCTGGGGATGTCAGGAACTTAGCCTGGGATGGGGCAGGAACTTGGGCTGGGCTGGGGCAGGAACTTGGGCTGGGGATGGGGCAGGAACTTGGGCTGGGATGGGGTGCCCTACCTGTCTGGCGATGGTAGTCAGATTGGCTTGAATTACACTTTGCAAAGTCACTCAGAACTTGGACTGGGCGGTCCTAATTACACATTCCAGACAAACTACTGGGTGCGTCCTATCAGCAATCAGGTCAGGTGATCATGGAGAGCCAATCAGAGCATTTGAGTGCAAATAAGCACGTCCATTTTATAGGCCACCAAATAGTGGGAAAGAAATAGAGGAACAGATTTGCAAGGAAATTACTGAGAGGTGCATGAACGATAGAGTACTGATAATGGGATATTTTAACTACCCCAATATTAAATGGGCCAGTGATTGTGTTGTGGGCAGAGGGGAGGAATTTCTGAAGTGTGTTCAAGAGATTTATCTTGATCAGTATCTTTCCTGCCAATGAGGAAGGAGACTTTGCTGGATTTAGTCCTGGGGAATGAAGTGGGTCAAGTGGAGATTGTCATAGTAAGGGAGCATCTTGGAAATAGTTATCATAGTATTGTAAGGTTTAGATTAGTTATGGAGAAAGATAAAGAGCAATGTAGAAAAATACTTAACTGGGCTGGTTTGAGCAAATTGACAAGGGATCTGGCCTAGGTTAATTAAGAGTCAAAAACTGGCAAGCAGAAATGTAATGGAGCAATGGGCGGCCTTTAAAGAGGAGATGTTTTGGGTCCAGTCTGGGTACATTCCCACAAGGGGGAAAGGGAGAGCAACCAAAGCCAGAGCTCCCTGGATAACAAAGGAGTTAGAGAGTAGGATGAAGCAGAAAAAGGGAGCAGATGTCAGCTTGATGATACAAGGGAGAATCAGGCTGAATATAAAAAGTACAGAGTGATGTGTATAGAAGAACTCCACGAGGCTAAACTTAGTGTGACCTTAGTCTTCTTTATCACAACTCCAGAGTGCCTAAACAACATGGCAGCCAAACTTTTATATGGGTCCTGCATGTGTGTGCAGGTGACCATTAGAAGTCCAACAGGCGCGCCCTCTGGTGGTGAGTATTACATAGTTACATACATAATCACTCCCGCACCGCCCCCCTCCCCCCTCACTGAAAGTCTTCAGTACAAGTTATTTACAAGTTGAGGCGATCCGGAGCCCTTCGCTCCCTGATTGATCGTCTAAGTTCAAACCCTGGCGTGTGTGAGTTGGTCGGACCATTGCTGCACTGCACCGCGGCTGGTCTGACCGGACTGTCAGGAACAGTGGGTTCATCATCGTGATTGACAGCGAGGTCGATTGCTGGTTGGGTGTGTATTGGTGGATCGTCGATGGTGATGTCCTCTTCAAGTCGTTCCTGGTTGTCGGTAAATCTCAATTTGGTCTGATCTAAACGCTTATTGCACGTTTGGCCATTTAACAGTTTGATTATAAATACCCTATTCCCTTCCTTGGCCAAAACAGTGCCAGCAACCCGCTTGAGACAATGACCGCAATTCAGGACAAACACAGGGTCGTTAACATCAATGTCACGTGAAACAGCCGCGCGATCGTGGTACGTGTTCTGCTAGTGTTGCTGGGTTTCCACGTGATCATTCAGATCCGGGTGGAATAGGGAGAGCCTGGTTTTGAGGACTCTTTTCATTAACAATTCTGCCAGGGGAACCCCGGTGAGCGAGTGGGGTCGTGTCAGGTAACTGAGCAGAATGCGAGACAAGCGGGTCTGCAGGGAGCCGTCCGTCACACGTTTTATATTCTGCTTGATTGTTTGGACGGCCCGCTCTGCTTGATCGTTAGACGCAGGCTTAAACGGAGCAGACCTGATATGCTTGATGCCACTGAAGGTCATAAACTCGTTGAATTCCGAACTGGTGAAACAAGGTCCATTGTCGCTGACAAGGATGTCGGGCAAGCCATGGGTGGCAAACATGGCCCGGAGGCTTTCAATGGTGGCTGTGGACATGCTGGATGACATGATTACGCATTCAATCCATTTGGAGTAAGCGTCCACAACTACTAAAAACATCTTTCTTAGAAAGGGGCCGGCAAAATCTACGTAGATCCTGGACCACGGTTTGGAGGGCCATGACCACCGACTCAGTGGAGTCTCCCATGGTGCATTGCTCAGTTGCGAGCAAATGTTGCACTGATGCACGCATGACTCCAAGTCTGAGTCAATGTCGTGCCACAAAACATGCGACCTGGCAATTGCCTTTATCATGACAATGTCTGGGTGGGTACTGTGTAGGTCGCGTATAAACGTTTCCCTGCCTTATTTTGGCAAAACAACGCGATTACCCCATAAGAGACAATACGACTGGATGGACATTTCATCTTTGTCTAAGTGAAATGGCTTAATTTCATCTTGCATTTCCCCGGGAATGGCCGACCAGTTCCCATTTAGGACGCAACTCTTTACTAATGATAGCACAGGATCCTGGCTGGTCCAGGTCCTGATCTGGCGAGCTGCGACGGGTGACCCCTTGTTCTCAAAAGCATCCATGACCAGTTGCAAGTCTGCGGGCTGCGCCATTTCAACCCCAGTGGTGAGTAATGGTAGCCGACTGAGAGCAACGGCACAGTTTTCAGTGCCTGGCCTGTGGTGGATAACATAGTCATAAGCGGATAATATTAGTGCCCATCTTTGGATGCGGGACGAAGCATTGGTATTTATACCTTTGCTCTCTGAAAACAGCGAAATGAGCGGCTTGTGGTCAGTTTCAAGCTCAAACCGAATTCCAAATAGGTATTAGTGCATTTTCTTAACCCCGTATACACATGCTAACGCCTCTTTCTTGACCATACTATAGGCTCTCTCAGCCTTAGACAGACTTCTAGATGCGTATGCAAACGGTTGGAGGTTGCCCGATACATTGGCTTGCTGTAACACACAGCCAACCCTGTACGATGAGGCGTCACAAGCTAGCACTAAACGTTTACATGGGTCACAGTGTACAAGTAATTTATTTGAACATAGCAGGTTCCTGGCCTTCTCAACAGCTGTGTCTTGAGATTTTCCCAAATCCAGTCATCACCCTTACGTAGCAATATGTGCAAAGGCTCTAACAACGTGCTCAACCCGGGTAGAAAGTTATCAAAATAGTTGAGGAGTCCCAGAAACGAACGCAGCTCCATCACATTCTGTGGTCTGGGTGCATTCTGGATGGCATCTGTCTTTGAGTCCGTGGGCCTCATGCCGTCTCCTGTAATCTTTCTCCCCAAAAATTCGACTTCTGGCGCCAGGAAAACACTCTTGGAGCATTTCAGCCTGAGTCCCACTCTGTCTAGGCGAAATAGAACCTCTTCCATGTTGTGTAGATGTTCGATGGTGTCACGACCAGTGATCAGGATGTCGTCTTGAAACACAATGGTGCGCAGAACAGATTTCAGCAAACTCTCCATGGCTGCAGCCGAGCGAATCCCAAAAGGCACCTGTGGTATATTAACAGCCCTTTGTGTGTGTTGATGCACGTCAGTCTTTTTGAAGACTCAGCCAGCTCCTGTGTCATGCAGGCGGAGGTTAGGTCCAACTTGGTGAACGACTTCCCCCCCGCTAACGTTGTGAACAGGTCATCCACCTTGGGCAGCGGGTACTGGTCCTGTAATGAGACTCAGTTAATCGTTACCTTGTAATCTCCGCAGAGTCTGACCGTGCCTTCGCTTTTCAACACCGGAACAATTGGACTGGCCCACTTGTTGAACTCGACTGGCGATATGATTCCTTTGCGTTGGAGTCTGTCCAGTTCGATCTCGACTTTCTCCCTCATCATGTACGGAACTGCCCGAGCCTTGTGATGGACAGGTCGTGCATTGGGGCCTAGATGGATCTGTACCTTGACGCCTGTGTGAAGTTGCCAATGGCTGGTTCGAATAGCGAGGGAAACTTGCTCAGCACTTGAGCACACGAGGCGTCATCCACTGAAGATAGTGCTTTGATGTTGTTTCAATTCCATCTAATATTTTCTCGCCAGCTTCTGCAGAACAGTGTTGTACCATTGCTTGGAACAATCCACAATGAAAGGTCATGCACAGCTCCATCATACGGTACCTTCACTGCCGCACTTCCAATGACTGGTATGAGGTCTTTGGTGTAGGTTCGCAGTTTTGCATTAATTGGGCTCAGTTTGGGCCTTTGTGCTTTATTGCCCCACAGTTTCTCGAAAGCCTTCTGACTCATTATTGACTGACTCGCACCGGTGTCCAACTCCATGAATACTGCAACTCCATCTGACTTTCAGCATTATAGGAAGGCTCTTGGTGGTGAAGGTATGTACCCCATACACTTCTTCCTCGGGTTGAGTTGGCGTGATCCGCGACTGATCAATCATCCTCTGCCACGTGGTATGTCGCAGCACGTTTGCACATTCGCTGGAGGTGCCCCATCGTTGCACAGCATTTGCACACGTCATGCTTGAATCGACATTGATAGGCCCGATGATTGCCCCTGCAGCGCCAACACGGTGCTAATGGATTCACATTCACCCCCGATGGTGAACTCTGAGTCATCACAGGTCTTGCAGCCGCAGACGTATAGGCCCTGAATATGCAGTTCGACCTGCTAGCAACGTCATTTTATGCACAGTACTTGCCGGTGAGCTTCAATGTTGAGAAGGTATCTGTTTGGTGTTATCGTCCGTGGCCGTGCATGCCTGGGCGATTGCGATGGTCCTGCTCAGGTCTAGGGCTTTGACAGCCAGCAGCTTTCGAAGAATGACCTCGTGGCTAATGCTCAGCCTGAAAAAGTCCTGCAGCATTTGCCCCAACGCAGCTCCAAATCGCAAGATTCCGCGAAGCGTCTCAGGTCAGCAACAAAATCTGCCACGTCCTGGCCCCCGCAGTGATGGTGCGTGTAAAAATGATATCTGGCCATGAGGATACTCTCCTTTGGCTTGAGGTGGTCCCGAACCAGCCTGCACAACTCTGTGTATTCCTTCTGCTAGTCAGAGTAGGAATCGCAGGATAGTGCAGATGAATACGTGGCTTGAGCAGTGGTGCAGCAGGGAGGGATTCAAATTCCTGGGGCATTGGAACCGGTACAAACCGGACGGTCTGCACCTGGGCAGGACCGGAACCAATGTCCTAGGGGGAGTGTTTGCTAGTGTTGTTGGGGAAGAGTTAAACTAATATGGCAGGGGGATGGGAACCAATGCAGGGAGACAGAGGGAGACAAAAAGGAGGCAAAAGCAAAAGACAGAAAGGAGATGAGGAAAAGTGGAGGGCAGAGAAACCCAAGGCAAAGAACAAAAAGGGCTACTGTACAGCAAAATTCTAAAAGGACAAAGGGTGTTAAAAAAACAAGCCTGAAGGCTTTGTGTCTTAATGCAAGGAGTATCCGCAATAAGGTGGATGAATTAACTGTGCAAATAGATGTTAACAAATATGATGTGATTGGATTACGGAGACGTGGCTCCAGGATGATCAGGGCTGGGAACTCAACATCCAGGGATATTCAACATTCAGGAAGGATAGAATAAAAGGAAAAAGTGGTGGGGTAGCATTGCTGGTTAAAGAGGAGATTAATGCAATAGTTAGGAAGGACATTAGCTTGGATGATGTGAAATCTATATGGGTAGAGCTGCAGAACACTAAAGGGCAAAAAACGTTAGTGGGAGTTGTGTACAGACCTCCAAACAGTAGTAGTGATGTTGGGGAGGGTATCAAACAGGAAATTAGGGGTGCATGCAATAAAGGTGCAGCAGTTATAATGGGTGACTTTAATATGCACATAGATTGGGCGAGCCAAACTGGAAGCAATACGGTGGAGGAGGATTTCCTGGAGTGCATAAGGGATTGTTTTCTAGACCAATATGTCGAGGAACCAACTAGGGGGTAGGCCATCTTAGACTGGGTGTTGTGTAATGAGAGAGGATTAATTATCAATCTCATTGTGCGAGGCCCCTTGGGGAAGAGTGACCATAATATGGTGGAATTCTGCATTAGGATGGAGAATGAAACAGTTAATTCAGAGACCATGGTCCAGAACTTAAAGAAGGGTAACTTTGAAGGTATGAGGCGTGAATTGGCTAGGATAGATTGGCGAATGATACTTAAGGGGTTGACTGTGGATGGGCAATGGCAGACATTTAGAGACCGCATGGATGAACTACAACAATTGTACATTCCTGTCTGGCGTAAAAATAAAAAAGGGAAGGTGGCTCAACCGTGGCTATCTAGGGAAATCAGGGATAGTATTAAAGCCAAGGAAGTGGCATACAAATTGGCCAGAAATAGCAGCGAACCTGGGGACTGGGAGAAATTTAGAACTCAGCAGAGGAGGACAAAGGGTTTGATTAGGACAGGGAAAATGGAGTACGAGAAGAAGCTTGCAGAGAACATTAAGGCGGATTGCAAAAGTTTCTATAGGTATGTAAAGAGAAAAAGGTTAGTAAAGACAAACGTAGGTCCCCTGCAGTCAGAATCAGGGGAAGTCATAACGGGGAACAAAGAAATGGCAGACCAATTGAACAAGTACTTTGGTTCGGTATTCACTAAGGAGGACACAAACAACCTTCCGGATATAAAAGGGGTCAGAGGGTCTAGTAAGGAGGAGGAACTGAGGGAAATCTTTATTAGTCGGGAAATTGTGTTGGGGAAATTGATGAGATTGAAGGCCGATAAATCCCCAGGGCCTGATGGACTGCATCCCAGAGTACTTAAGGAGGTGGCCTTGGAAATAGTGGATGCATTGACAGTCATTTTCCAATATTCCATTGACTCAGGATCAGTTCCTATCGAGTGGAGGGTAGCCAATGTAACCCCACTTTTTAAAAAAGGAGGGAGAGAGAAAACAGGGAATTATAGACCGGTCAGCCTGACCTCAGTAGTGGGTAAAATGATGGAATCAATTATTAAGGATGTCATAGCAGTGCATTTGGAAAATGGTGACATGATAGGTCCAAGTCAGCATGGATTTGTGAAAGGGAAATCATGCTTGACAAACCTTCTGGAATTTTTTGAGGATGTTTCCAGTAAAGTGGACAAGGGAGAACCAGTTGATGTGATATATTTGGACTTTCAGAAGGCTTTCGACAAGGTCCCACACAAGAGATTAATGTGCAAAGTTAAAGCACATGGGATTGGGGGTAGTGTGCTGACGTGGATTGAGAACTGGTTGTCAGACAGGAAGCAGAGAGTAGGAGTAAATGGGTACTTTTCAGAATGGCAGGCAGTGACTAGTGGGGTACCGCAAGGTTCTGTGCTGGGGCCCCAGCTGTTTACACTGTACATTAATGATTTAGACGAGGGGATTAAATGTAATATCTCCAAATTTGCGGATGACACTAAGTTGGGTGGCAGTGTGAGCTGCGAGGAGGATGCTATGAGGCTGCAGAGTGACTTGGATAGGTTAGGTGAGTGGGCAAATGCATGGCAGATGAAGTATAATGTGGATAAATGTGAGGTTATCCACTTTGGTGGTAAAAACAGAGAGACAGACTATTATCTGAATGGTGACAGATTAGGAAAAGGGGAGGTGCAACGAGACCTGGGTGTCATGGTACATCAGTCATTGAAGATTGGCATGCAGGTACAGCAGGTAAGAAAGCAAATTGCATGTTGGCCTTCATAGCGAGGGGATTTGAGTACAGGGGCAGGGAGGTGTTACTACAGTTGTACAGGGCCTTGGTGAGGCCACACCTGGAGTATTGTGTACAGTTTTGGTCTCCTAACTTGAGGAAAGACATTCTTGCTATTGAGGGAGTGCAGCGAAGATTCACCAGACTGATTCCCGGGATGGTGGGACTGACCTATCAAGAAAGACTGGATCAAATGGGCTTGTATTCACTGGAGTTCAGAAGAATGAGAGGGGACCTCATAGAAACGTTTAAAATTCTGACGGGTTTAGACAGGTTAGATGCAGGAAGAATGTTCCCAATGTTGGGGAAGTCCAGAACCAGGGGTCACAGTCTAAGGATAAGGGGTAAGCCATTTAGGACCGAGATGAGGAGAAACTTCTTCACCCAGAGAGTGGTGAACCTGTGGAATTCTCTACCACAGAAAGTAGTTGAGGTCAATTCACTAAATATATTCAAAAGGAAGTTCGATGAAGTCCTTACTACTCGGGGGATCAAGGGGTATGGCGAGAAAGCAGGAAGGGGGTACTGAAGTTGCATGTTCAGCCATGAACTCATTGAATGGCGGTGCAGGCTAGAAGGGCTGAATGGCCTACTCCTGCACCTATTTTCTATGTTTCGATGTTTCTATGTTTCTCCGTTGGTTTTGTCAGTGCGAGCAGATTCTTGATGAGGCCATATATTTTAGGCCCACAGATGGTGAGGAGAACCAAGGACCATAAAAATGTTATTACTGATATTTCTTCACTACTTTCCTCCCTCCGCACCGAACGACTTCTCATCCTCGGTTATTTCAACTTCCATCTCAATTCATCATGCTCTCTCTCCTGAGTTCACTGGCCTCCTATCTTCCCTTAATCTCTCCCTCCGTGTAAGCTCCCCAACCCATATCCACGGCCAGCCCCTCGACCTTGCCATCACTCGTGGCCTCGCTACTCCCATCTTGTCAAAGGCAGATAAGGCCACCTCTGACCACTTCCCCACATCGTTCTCCACCCACATCCCCTTTCCAGCCCCCCCAACATTACTTTCTTCTGTGTCCGCCCCTGGAAAAAACTCTGTCCTGGCTTTCTTACAACTGCACTCATCAACTCCCAACTGTCCAGCCTTTGGCTCTCCATTCACTATGACATTTTTGCAGCTACTAATCTGCTCAATCACACCCTCACCACCACCTTTGATGTCGTAGTCCCTGTTAAAACAATTACTCTCTCATCCTGGCCATTTCCTTTGATACAGCCCTTATCTTCGCTCCCTCATGTTCACTGGATATGGCGGATAACTGGTTTAGCCATTCACCGCTTGATCTGGCTGGACCACATAAAGCACTATTGGGTCCTGCTCTCATCTGCCAACATCACTCACTATTCCAGAATCATTCTGGAATGTAAAGATAAACCCCGGCTTCTATTCTCCACTGTTAACCGTCTGTTTAAACCCCGCCCCCCAGTCTCCACCCTCACCTCTCTGACAATAAGTGTGAGGATCTCATGGACTTCTTTGTCTCTAAAATGGAGACAATCCGTTCGACTACCTCTGCCTCTTCTCTTCCTTCCCCTAGCCCACCAGGCCAAACATCCTCTAAGGAAGCCCCTTGCCCTGACCTCATATCTTTCTCCAGTTTCTCTCCAATCTCCAATCATGACCGTTCCGAGCTCATCCTGCTCATGAGACCCACTTCCTGCTCCCTCGACCCTATTCCCACCAAACTGCTTACCACCCAACTTCCTTTTCTAGCTCCCGTTAGCTGACATTGTTAATGGTTCTCTCCTCAGGTACTGTCCCTCTCTTCTCTCAAATCTGCCGTCAACACCCCTCTCATCAAAAACCCGACTCTCAACCCCTCTGTCCTTGCAAACTCCCTTTCCTCTCCAAGGTCCTTGAATGTGTTGTTGCCTCCCAAATCCGTACCCATCTTTCCTGCAATTCCATGTATGAATCCTTCCAATCTGGTTTCCGCGCCTGACACATTACCGAAACGGCTCTCATCAGTCACAAATGACATCCTTTGTTACTGTGACAAAGGCAAACTATCCCTCCTCATCCTTCTTGACTTGTCTGCAACCTTTGACACGGTTGACCACTCTACCCTTCAACGCCTCTTCACTGTCATCCAGCTGGGTGGGACTGCACTCGCCTGGTCCCATTTTTATCTATCTAATCATAGCCAGCGATTCTCCTGCAATGGCTTTTCTTCCCGCTCTCGCATCATTACCTCTGGTGTACTCCAAGGATTTATCATTGGCCCCCTCTTATTTCACATCTACATGTTGCCCCTTGGTGACATCACTCAAAAAAACTTTCTACATATACGCTAATAAATCATTACCACTTATCTCATCCCGTCCACGGTCTCTAAATTGTCAGACTACTTGTCTAACATCCGGTTCTGGATGAGCAGAAATTTTCTCCAATTGAATATTGGGAAGAACGAAGACATTGTTTTCGGTACCCGCCACAAACTCCGTTCTCCAGCCACTGACTTGATCCCTCTTCCCAGCTTCTGTCCGAGGCTGAACCAGGCAGTTTGCAACCTTAGTGTCATATGTGAACCTGAAATGAGCTTTCGATCACATATACACAGCAAAACGAAGACCACCCTTGCCTCAGCTCATCTGCCGCTGAAGCCCTCATCCATGCCTTTGTTACCTCTAGACTTGACTATTCCAATGCACACAGACACTGACCTCCCATATTCTACCTTATGTAAACTAGAGGTGATCCAAAACTCGGTTAAACGTGTCCTAACTCGCACCAAGTCCCGTTCACCCATCACCCGTGCTCTCTGACCTACATTGGCTTCCAGTTAAGCAACACCTCAATTTCAAAATTCTTATCCTTATTTTTAAATCCCTCCATGGCCTGGCCCCCCCATCTCTAATCGCCTTCGACCCCCACCCCCGTGCTCTACCTGTTCCCTTGAGCATCCCTGATTATAATCACTCAACCATTTGTGGGCATATCTTCCATTGCCTTGGCCCCAAGCTCTGGAACTCCTGGCTAAACCTCTCCACCTCTTTCCTCCTCAAAACATACCTCTTGACCAAGCTTTTGGTCATCCGTGCTAATTTCTACTTATGCTGCTCGGTGTCAATTTTTTAAATCGCAAAATACTCCTGAGAAGAGCCTACATTAAAAGCGCTATATAAATACAAGTTGATATTGTTTAAAATGAAGGATTTCGATAGAGCAAATGAAGTGAAATGGTTTCCAATGGCTGAAGAGTCAATAACCAGAGGGCACACATTTAAGGTGATTGGCAAAAGAACCAGAAGTGATGAGGGAAAACTTTTTTTGCGCAGTAAATGTATAAGATTCAGAATGCACTGTCCAATAAGGTGGTGGATAGACTCAATAGTAGCCTTCGAAAGGGAATTGGATAAATATTTCAAGAGTGGGATTAACTAGATTGCTCTTCGAAAGAGCCAGAGCAGACTCGATAGGTCAAATGATCTCCTATGCTGTACTATTTGATGATTAGCATCCAAGGAGAGCTTCTTGGAAGCAGAGCATTGCAGGAGGGTCAGCAACCAGAGAAAAAATATTTTAAGGTAGTTGGCAAGAGGAAAAAATTAAATGAGTTATGATCTATAATGCACTGCCTGAAAGGGTAGTGGAAGCAGATTCAAAGCTTTCAAAAGGGAACTGGAGGAAATAATTGCTGGGCTATGGGTAAAGAGCAAGATAGTGAGTGTAATTGGATAGCTGTTTCAAAGACCTATTACAGGCACAGCAGGTCAAATGGCCTAATTCTGTGCTATATATTCTGATTCTAGTCTAGAAGTAAGTCTATGCTGAATTTACTGATCACAATGTGGAGGTACTACAATACTATAATTGGTCTCAGCACCCCCTAGACTAGGGGGCTAGGGGAAATTAGCCACGGATCCAACTCGAACTACTAGCCCTCTACCATTACAAAGTGCAATCAAGGACAAATGAGCGTCAATCCTTCGCAAATAACTTGCTGCTGAGTATCGCTCCGCAGATGCTGCCCGACCCTAGATTTCCAGCATTTTGTGTTTTTATTGCAGCGTACCTGTGTAGCCTTGAGACTACCAGGCAAGGTACCAGAGAAAATGAATAGCAATTTGTTGTGGATCTGTTGCTTAGAGCTAAAGAATTCATTTCACTACTGGATTGTAAACCAGATAGAATTTAGGTATCGAAGGATTAAGTTTTGCAATGATTTGGAAGATAAGGTCCTAAACTCAATACTTAGTTGAATTAACTGAAACAATTATCACTAGCCCCCGTTATTGCCGTCAACTCCAGATTAAAGTTAAAAGATTCCCATTAGGCCTTTGAAGCAGTGCTGGCAAAGGATCAGAGACTTGAAACATGACCCCTTTTCCTTTCTCAATAGATGCCGTCTAACCAGTTTGTTTTCAATTTCAGATTAACATCGGCAGTATTTGCTTCTTGTATCATTCATTTCAGCTTCTTAAATCATTAATATCTACAACAGATGGCCCCCTACCACATCCATGCTTCTGTGCCACAGCACCAGGTATACAACCAGGAAGGTTAATCCAACCAAATCATGAATTTCAAACAGTAACAATCTAGTAGTCAATCCTGATACCAAGGAGTTAAAAAAAATTGTTCAGGGTATGAGGGTGTCGCTGAAAAGGCCAGCATTTATTACCCATCCTCAATTGCCCTCAAGAAGATGGTAAGCTACATTGAAGATACTTCCACAATGCTGTTAGGGAGTTCCAGGATTTTGACCCACCAACGAATAATGAACGTGATATACTTCCAAGTCAGGATGGTGTGTGACTTGGAGGGGAACATGCAGGTGGTGGTGTTCTCATGCACTTGCTGCCCTGGTCAATCTAGGTGGTCGAGTTCGCGGGTTTGGGAGGTGCTGCTGAAGAAGCGAGTTGCTGCACTGCATCTTGTAAATGGTACACTGCAGCCACGGTATACTGGCGGAGGGAATGTTTTTAAGGTGGTGGATGGGGTGCCAATCAAGCGGGCCACTTTGTCCTGGATGGTGTTGAACTTCTTGAATGTTGTGGGGAGCTGCACTCATCCAGGCAAACGGGGAGTATTCCAGCACACTCCTGATTTGTCCTTTGTAGATGGTAGAAAGGTAGTCAGGTGGTGGGATACTCGCTGCAGAATACCCAGCCTCTGACTTGCTCGTTGCCACAGCATTTATGTGGCTGGTTAGTTAAGTTTCTGGTCAATGGTGACCCCAGGATGTTAATGGTGGGGGTTTCAGTGATAATGCCGTTGAATGTCAATGGGCGGTGGTTAAGACTCTGGCATGTTGGAGTCATTGCCTGGCACGTGTGGCGTGAATGTTACTTGCCACTTATCAGCCCAAGCCTGAATGCTGTCCAGGTCTTGCTGCATGTGAACACAGATGCTTCATTATTTAAGGAGTTGTGAATGGCAAGTGTTGTCCTTTGTTTCTATCTTAGCAATTGCAGAAGTCAACAGCACTCCATGACCATCTTTACTGAAATCACATCTAAAATCATACTGGTTAAATTATTCTAAGTAGTGCATAGGAGAGCCATACTCACTGGCTAATAAGGAATGATCAGTATAGGTTTTACCAAACAGTTTTGCAACGCAAGGAATATCTATTAATCTGGTATTTATAATGACTATTTACCACTAGCCAACCGTATGCGAGAGAAATTCTAATCCACCATAATTTTACAAGCTGCTCCCCCTCAGGTTGTGCTGGGGTACAGTTTTAGTCACCGACCACTACCTCAATCAAGTGGCCTTTATTGATGGGAGCTTCAATTGGTAGATTAGAGAATTAGAAGGCTTCACAGTGGAACTTCATCTGTCCTCACCAAAGAGACCACCAGAAAGCAACCAGCAACTATGGGTGTTGATGGCCTGACTAGATCAGGAGTTTAATGAACTCAAAACACAAATTTCAATCAGCAAGAATATGCAGCTGCAGATCGATGTGACTAGAGCATGCTGCTCCATTTTCCATAACTGACATTTATATGGAAATGGAATGTTAGTCCTCAGCAGTGCTGAGCACTTTTCTTTATATTCCAGTATATGTAAACACTAAAAATTACAAAGCAAAACTGAGTTAAGATGAATTTTATTTGGAAAGTATAGAATACAGTGATGTCATATGTCTATCCTTGAGGCAATGAATCTTCCCAGTGCTCCTCGCTCATCCAAGATCCTAATGAGAAAAAAATAAAAATAAAATGAGGTCCAAGAGGATTTGTACATTTTAAATACAATCCCCACCACTTATAGCTAGCACATTTGTATGAACATGATTTGCCTGCAGGTCCATCTAATGCTCTGACATGGCAAGTTTAGTTAAGGTTAGTATTTACTCTACCTCTTTTTTGGTTGCAAAGGTGAATGACCTGGATAGAAGTCTAAGGCTGCAAAGAAACTGCCTAGGTGTTTTAGACTTTATGGCTGATGAGCACCACTTTAAAGGCATTTTGTATCCACTGGATGTTGCCACAGCTTTTTACTTTGACCCAAAAGTGCTCGTTAGCAGGGAACATTAAACAGCATATCCAGCCTGATTTAGCAACTTAATTCGTATTATTGCATGATTGTTTATCAGAAATAAACAGAACTAAGACGCTATAACCAGCAGCTTTGAAATTGACGCTAATGCAAAATTGATAGTGGTTATCGTTTTTTTGGCCAATACAAGCACAAATGTTTTACGTGGTGGTGGGCTGTAGACACCACTTTCAGAACCAAAAATGTCGTAATTCAGCCTTGGGCAGTTACTTGAATTTGGTGGTCAGATCAATTGTGCTTGAAATGCTAGATTATAAACACAGATGTACACTCATAAAATCAAGACCCTTATACTTGCAAACTAATTCCATTCATGCCCTCCCAAATCAGCAATTTGCACAACTTACAAGTGCAACACTGTTCCATTCACAAATATGAACATTTTGAAGACAAATATCTGAATTTCATTTAAATCACCTATCTGGCTACTATAAATGTTGATACTTTCACATCCGCAGATCTAGCAACTTAAATATATATTTCTCCATCATATTTTAAGAAAAATTCAAATCAAGATTAACAGTTCTATAGCTGTGCATGCTGAACAAGGCACACAACACCTACATTTCAGAAATATCCTTGAAGACATCAAGTTTGAACCGCTATTCATTGTCCTTCAACTTTGGCACTGTTTTGTATTTGCATCCACCCCAACTTCCTGACTTGTGGTGACTGTGACCAAATGTGAAACATTCTGGTTATGTGACATTATACAGGAGCTGCAAATGAAAACAAAGAAATCAAATTATGCAGCATTACCTTCATTCTAATCACCCAAGTTGCTCAAAATGTGAAAAAAAGATCAACACATTGCTTCACAGCTGAACAGGCTACTTTAGCTAAAAGTGTATTTGGCATTCCCAGTAACTCAGTCCAGTGGTGTAGTACTGAGCCACACAGTATAGCAAGGAACTCTTGTTCTCTATGAAATGCAAGACGGACAGCTGGATGTTTGGAGCAGAGAAAGGGAATAGGATCAGCTTCACCTGCAATAGCCAGAAACCACATTTGAAGGGGGGGGACAACGACTTAGGCAACATAAAAATGACCATAACTCAACCTTGTGGAAAATACCTAGTTTTGTAGCTCAAACATTATCCTTCTTAAGGCCAAGTGGGGAAAAAATACCTGGAAACTATGACCAAATGTCAACTACTTCAAAGCACATTTCTACTTTAGTATTTGGTTTCAAGGAGTGCAAACTGGTAAAAGCCACTTACCTGCACCTTTAATGCATCGACAGCCTTTCAAAATGCATCAAGATCTTTCCAAGCCTAAAGAAAATACATTAAGTTAGTAAGTACTCATAGCTTCCATCTACAACAATTGTGAACTCATTTTACAACATCCCCACAGAGCTCAGGTTACATTAGAAAATCTTGCCATGCTAGTCTAGCCCAGTTGTAGATCTGGAATAGAAAAGCTGACGGAAGCCCCAACAGCCTCAGTGGTGCTGTGTGACCATCAAGAATAGGAGCTGAAGGCAAGAGATAAGGACATCTACCATTACATTCAAACTGAAATGCATCAGTGGTTCAGCCAGTAAAGTACCAGTATACTTTATACTGACTAGTCTGGACAGCCCCAAAGAAAAGGTGCAAAATAAGCATGTGTGCTTTAAGTCACGCTTCACCTAGGCTAGTACAGCATTGTGCAAAATAGTCTCAGCAGAGGGTTAGAACAACTTTTAGATTAATAATTCTAAAGCTTTGGACAGGTCAATGAAAAATTGACCAAGCTGGCACAGAAAAATGCCCATTCAGGCATGCGTGCATATAAGGGAAATTACACTCATCTTAGAACACATGATTCTAACCTGTTTGCAACACTGAAAGACATACACCACATATCCCTATTATGTTCTGGCATCACTCTCCTGAACAGATGTTCAAGTCTAAAATTGAGGCCAAATTGCACTGGAAAAGCTCAGTCACGTACAAGAGAATTGAGATGGAACACAGTGCAGACACTTCACTACCAAGTTTCAGATCCTAATTGCAAGTCCAGTGTAACACAAGATGAAAAAGATCACCATTTTGGCTCCAGGGACAAGCCACTGATGGCTTTCACAAGAAAAAACATTACTTTGCTCGATCTGCACACACTACTAAAATTTCTTTGACATAACAGGCCAGTATGTCTCCCAAAATGTAATACAAAAGTGATCCAACATTACAGGTCCAAAGTCCACAGCAAGAGTTGATCTTGCAGTCAAGACTTGTGGAACAAACTGCCACCAGAGAACACTGCAATTTACAGATTGAAGGACCTCTGTCAAAATCACAGCATTGCAGCAGGACAAAGGACTCTAAAATGGTTGCGGATCTGAACACAATCAGGTCCTGGACCATGATTTTCACATCTCTTCCACCCAGTTCTAAGCCAACTTTACAGCAACTTATTTCATCCAAAGCAGTCACCAGCAAGACCAACATTCTAATACGTTGACCGAGTGTTTCCCTCCCTTTTCAGGTGTATGGGATTAAATTGCCACACATACACAAGCTTGCCCAAAAGCCCTCTTCACTATGTCATACCCAATACTGAGTGTGTGGTGAATCATTTGTTTGATTAGTGGGAAACAGAAGTCATCTTATTGCTCTTACTGGATTGATTAACAAGCTTCATTTGCTGATTAGTTCATTAATAAAAATCTACTTTAGCTGAAGAAAGCAAGCAAGCCCAAAGCAATGTGATTCAGCTATGACCCATTTCAGTTATATTTATACAGAATCGGGTTTTTACTGCTGCCAGTCAGAAGCCTGAACAGCCAAACAAATGGGCATAGATCAAATCAAAGCCTGGTGCAAGGACTTATTTTCTACCACAGGAGATATTTGTGCTTTTCACTCATTTCCAGATACACTAAAATCCACAGAGCTGAAGTAGTGGAAGTGTATCACGTTTACAGTAATTATGATCCTTCACTACATATAAAAGTCAGTATTCTTAAAAATCTGCTGTACCGATCAATAGTAGATCTTCCGAGACTTAAGTATGGTGCACAAGTTCTGATCTTGGAGAATTTAGGTCAGATAACTCAACAGCCGAGGTAGATGATGGTATGGTCATTACAAAGCTGGCTTGGTAAAAACAAAAATAAACAAATCCTCTATACTCCAGATTAGACAAATTACAGGAGATAAACCCAAATACAATAAATCGCCATGTAATAGGGGTGTGCATTTTTGAGGATAGTGGGTCTGGCAAAGGTTCATCAAGAGCAAGTAGGATGAGAGTGAATGTTTCTAATACCCACCACAATTCCCAAACAGGCAAAGTTACCATTTCATTCTATACAATGCAGACAATTGCCTCCCCCCAACATAATTACATTTGCCAAACTAAGTGGCATTCAAGCTATGGTGCTAAATGGTCCATAGTACATTTATTGTCCATCTCTATATATATATCACATGCTGCTGCTTCATAGATGTTCTTGGCAAAGTGTAGTGTATATAAAAAGGCAAGTTTAAAAGCCAAACTACAACCTTCCTATTCACAGTCTAAGTCACATAACTGCTTTTTTTTGAAGTCAAAAAGGTACAATAGAAGACAGAAGGCGCATCTACCCATTGTTGACTATTCACAGGTGCCATCGAAGTCTCAATGCTGTGGTACAGCAGTATTCAAAACTGCACACACTAGCTGTACATCATTTGGGCCATTATACAACACTGATACCAGTCATTATTCACCACTAACACACGGCCCAACCACTAAAAGTGCTGCACTGTAATTCCACTGTCAGAAGGGTGATGCCGGAATCATTTTACTCATCTTTAAAGAAATTACGAAAGACATTTATCTTTTAACAAGTTATTTGTACATACCTGTATGCAGTCTGTATTGTGCACCGCAGAACAAGCAGGAATACTATTCTCCAGGTCTTACTGCCCAATCCCATTTGCAGTACTACAGATCCTCAATGTAATGTATTGCAGACAAGCTGACTGTATTTATTCACTGGAGAGCGGCATTACTTGCAAGGGTGCAGCACAATTGGCTGCCAGCAGCCGCTTGCTGGCTTGTAACTCAGATGCGTTGCCATGTAACCTGAGAATCTGAAACTGTTATAATTGCCACTGAAGAATACTGGGGAAGACAAGTTATTTCAATTTGTGCCCAGGCTTACTGGGCATTGCAAAATTCAGCACCTAAATGCCAAAACGGCAACAGCTAAACCTCCCTTTATGTGTGTCCAGATTAGCTGATACCATAAACCAAGTTCATAGACATGAAATACAGCTATAAAAATAAAAGTGGGCCCTTCATTTAAGTTAGGATTATAATTAGGATGGTGTTTGCTCATTAATTTCAAAACTGTACAGCATTTAAAAAATGCAATGCTTCCCTAAAATCATACCCTAAGCAACTTTAAGTGCAGTATTTTGAATGAGTTGCGTGTATTCCAAAATTTATATAAAAAGGGCATTTCAAAAGGTATGCTTGCGCAGCCCTAAGTAGCTGGTAAAATCCCCAAAACAGGTGTACTAATTTAAAAACTGTCCACAAGACTAGCTACAAATACGATCACAAAACTATGAAGTCCACCAAGCTCGCTTTCAGGTTTAATAAGGTGGAACCTTAGGTTATCACCTCCACCTGAATATGCCAAAATCTACTTGAATTATTGTGGAACCCATGTTCAAATGCAGCAATTCTGCCAAGGGAATGGAAATAAAGTTACTGCAAGTTTGAAAAGGGCAGCAAACAGCAAGCCAGAGCAGTTGCTCATTCAAACCCACATGAGCTCACCTTATCAACTTAACAGTTGCAGGCTTATTTTGCCAGAAGGCAAATTTTCATTATTTGCAAATTCAATGGACAAAATACTAGATTCCATACCAAAGAATTGTTTAAACAAAAATGATCTTGAATGTCAGCAGAAAATTAATCCTGGTTCAAATCAATGCAAGGCAATCAGCATTAAGCAGCTTTAAAACCCACCATCCCAGAATTTAGAATAAAACATGTCCGATCCTTGACTGCAATATTTGCTCACTAATTTCAACCCTTAATTTAAGAATGATTTTGAATAATAAAATTAGTTGCCCTGTCACTGGAAAACAGCATCTATAGACCATGTAAAAATTGTATAAGTGTTTTTATGTTCAAACCCCCCACACCCCCCCCCCCCATCCCACACAAATAAGTTTTAACACTTACCATTATCACAATGCTAAAGCAGCAATTATTTGTTGGCACTGCATGTTACTGCTTGGTTTCCAGTTACCCATTGAAGCTGTTCAGCTTCTATAGGCAGAAGATACAGAAGTCGCGTTCTGGTAGTCCAGGTATCCTGATGCAAATTCATTCCTATTGAGCGCATCTGCATCTCCCAGATCTTGCTACTGGTTTCCAATCATTGTGATTGTGATTTTCCAATCAGCCATTCACGAACTCAAAATCGGACCAAATTTTCAACACAAAAACTTTAGGTCAAACTTTCACAAGTTATCAGTTAGGCCCATGCTGGATCGGTAGATTTAAAAAACGTTGTAGATTATTAACTGTAGATCTTTCAGAGAACATCTTTCACCAGATACATAGTCCATTAAAAAAAACTAAAAAGCAGGCGACTGTTCAGGACTCTGTCGCGTTTAAGATCCTGTCCCAATTTTACATCAACCTCTCTGGTAGAACTGGAAATGCCATATACAGGAACATTTCATAAGAAAAGATTCCCAAATCTAGATAAGTTTCCATGAATAGTGCTTTGATGTTGACAGTGATGCAAAAGGACCAAGCACTAAATATTAAGTTGAGAGTCAACACTACAAGAATAGTTTTCCTGGGTATGTTAACTACATGCTGGGTACATGGTTTTGCATGCCTTACTGCATTGACCTCTCCATCACTACGCCATTTCTACTACCATTACTCAATTTGCAGAGTATAGCAATTTTGAACTGGGATACTGCCACCCCAGATTTCTTGCTGTATATCTTACAAGACCCAATGTATTGGTTTACAGGCCTAGCACTCAAACTCATTTATCTGGGATGTGGAGCAATCTGGCATTACTGCAGTTAATGGCCATCACACTTAACATCCGAGTGGCACTTCAAGCCAGACAACTAATTCCATTTTGCAGCAAGCAACATAGGAACTTCAATTCGTCACTGAACAGTACTGTGTACAGATTTGCTGTATTGCAAAGCATTAAGTTTTAATAGACTTAATGGACTTACGGGACAGGTGGAACAGTTTTAAGCTCACCACCGCATTGTCCACCAAGATTGAGATTCAGTACAGCTTGAAAGTCGAGTATTACCAAATGTTTTAGTTGGGACAAGCTAGTTATTTTTGTATTGCCTGAAGTCAATTCTGGAACAATACTGTGGCAATAATTTTTAATTGTGTTCAAGGTGAGCATCAATATCTAGAGAATTCTATTCTGCGATCAGCATTGCATACACCACCACAGTGAGGCCCAACAGTTCAGCTTTAACCAGATGTGTCACTGTAGTGAGGATGCACAAATCAGACAGATGTCAAATCACAGCAAAACAGATAGCTTGTGAAACTGACTACATTCACAAAGTCTGAAAGGAAAACTTCCTCCCCTTCCAAACCCAAGGAAAGTGGCAACAAAAATATCTGAATGCCCATTGCAAATCGAAAGGCAAAAATGCAGTACATTCCTACACTAGCAACTGGCTCAATGAATGCACGAAGTACTGAGCCAGAGACCAAAAATCTCATTCAATCCCTAGGCTGTGCCAATCAATGTAGCTGATCTCAGCCAATAGTAGGGCACTTCTATGGGGGTTCAGCATCCATGGGCTGAGAAGGGAAATACTGGCAGCCAGGGCTCCTGATCACTATCCAATGACCCTTAATGAAAAACATTGTGTGCTGGTGAAATCAGGCTTGGCTCCAAGGTTAAACAGCTTCACCACAATCTAGGTTCACATGAAAAAGTCACTTGGAATGATGCACAGATCACTGCTGGTAAACATAGATCCTCAGCACGAATCATCTTCAGACGAGAAAGTTGCAATAAGTTGAGAACAGTGGGAGAAGGAAGAAACAAATTTGAAATACAGGCGTGCTTTGCATGAAGCAGTCAAAACACATTTAACATCTTTTTTGAAGTACTAGCTGCAACATAACCTTCCTTCTCTCCCCAATACCCATTTTAGAACATGCAAACCTCCAAGTTAATTAGAATCTCCGTAAGTCAGTAACATTTTGTCAGTGGACTTCATTCCCACCCCAGCATAGACTGGATTTGTCTGCAGACTCAGACTGCCACAAAGACTTCTGGGAAGAAAAGAAAACTTTTACAAAATACTCATTAAGACAATGTTAACAGTCCAGCCTGTATCCAAAACTAGAACCACGAAAACAAGATTCATTTTGAAAGCAAAGCAAAGCTCCTATTTAACAAAATCAGATTAGGTGGCAATTCGGATATAAATAGATCCAGACATTTCAACGCCTCTAGTTTTTTAAAAAAAAGCAGTAAGATCTCTTTGCAAGACCTAGTTGCCCATGTGGAAATTAGACACCAATTGTGTACTTTGGCCAGATTCAATTTAAATTAAAATAATTGTCAGATCTCAGGCCAAAAAAATTGGTTCAACTTAAACATAAAGATACATAACCATGACAACTGCCAATTTTGTTTTCAGTGCACTTAATTCTCATTGAATTCTTACCTTCAACAACTTTAATAAGTGGTACACAAGAGTTTGCAAAAGGTAGTAAATGCAACACTTGGTCTCACTTATGGAAGCAGACAAGTTACCATAACTATGCTGCGACTTTTCTTGTGGTTAAAAACAACTCGTTTCAAATCATTAACACTATGAATGGGTTTTAATTTAAAAAGACGCACCAAAATACAGAATGCCACCATTTCAAAATAGGCATTTTAGCCTACACAATTTAACATGCTTCCAGAACGATTCAGAACAAAAAATACATGGAGCATACTTTCTAGAGATTTAATGGCACTTCAGGATGCCATTTGCACTATCACTGTTGCTTGACATAATTCAACATTCACAATGTGCCAGCGTGAATTGTTACAGTTTACAAAGTTTAGTCAATACACAAATCTAAATAGGCATAAAATGCAACTTTGCCACCAACTAAAAAACGTAAGAATGAAGAGTTCATGTCTAAATGAAAGACCGTATCTGGAATGCACACTACAGAAGGGCTATGAATTCTAGTATCTAGGCTTCTTGTTAGCTGCTTCATATTCTTCTCTCCCTCTACCAAAACTAGGCCCAGTAGGCCCCATAGGACGGGGGGGTTGAGCATTCATTGGACCTGGGGCTCCCTGTCCAAAGCGGTCATTACGCTATTGGAAGAGATTTTAAAGTTCATCATACATGGTAGCATTCAATGTCCATATAAGTTGCACGTTACAAAGTGAGTAAAATGTGTAACATTAGGTCAGGGAAGACATCCGCAGTCAATGTTCGTCGATTACAACCAGGAATGGGGCGATCCACAGGTACCAGGCACATAAAAAGAAAAAAAGAGGGCAAGTTGTTCATTAGTTTACTGACCGGTACATGGAGGAATCCATGGTGGATATAATCGACCCATGACTTGTGATAACTTAAGAACAGTGGCTATTCTGCTTGTAGTGCAAGCAAACCACTATTACCAACACAGGGATGCATTTTAATATGCACAAGTTTGATACGGGTTAATAGATACCTTTTCATTATCATTACAATCTCCACATCATGCAGTTTCAGAGATGCAGAGCTTTAACACTTCAAGTTAAATAGCCTCTGCCCTTAATGGAAGTCACAAGTAACCACCGACTTATTCCCACCCCCTATTTCCCCATTTAATGCAATCTGACTAATGAGCCAGTATTGTAGTACATGCTCTGCAGAGTTTTCAGCCAAGCAGTAATCTATCAGCTGCTTTGTGCCAGTTTTATGCCAGTACAAAACTAGTTTGGCATGATGGCCCAAGAACAAGTTTTCCACCTTTGCTATCAATGGAAAGGAAAGTCAATCTTTCTGAGATGGTTTGTCCTTTGCAACATCTTGGTTTAAAGTAACAATGTTGTAGAACCTTCACTACACTGAAAATTCCTATTTAAGGAGGCAAACTAAAATTTAAAATCACAACACAGCACAAGTACTACAACACTGGATCAGCGTTCAAGATTACCTGGGTAAAATGCAATATTCTACAAAACATTACACCCATTAAGTGCATGAGAATTACCAGGACATTTTCCTCAATTTTAAAATGCCTAACTCAATTTTACCACTTGCACAGTACACCTCATAAGGTTGGAGGGTAGGCAAGTGGGTTTGCCATGACCAATGGCACACTGCTGTGCTAAGGGGAGGACAACTGATAATCCTTCCTCACTTCACTCCCCAAGGAGCAAGTTATTGTCACAAGGCAGTCCAACTAAGTGCTGAGAGATACTGTCACAAGACCAACAGAAGGCTTTGAAGCAAGTCTCAAAGTATTAATATGGTAGCATTCGTTAGCTAGTCACAAATAGTGATTATCCCATTGAATCAAGACAGTTTTCAGGACCCATGATTTTCTTTTAAAACCCTGGTTATTAATCCGATAATTGTTATTGATAACCTAAACAACATGTGCTCAGCTCCCTCCCCACTTGCCACCTGACTCAGTTTTCCACGGTAAACCAAGAAGTTCATATCCACTGTACTAGTATTTGAAGATGCAGGAAAATAAGATTAGATAGCTACAGTTGAACAGCTTAAACTGGGACAGGTGCAGTGGGACAGTTGGCATTCTCCTACACTGTAATTTCTATGACTATGTCCATTTTAAAAATGGAAGGATCTCAATTTAGAATGGAGTTGCTGTAATTACAATACCTTCTCACTTATTTCAACTATAGCATGTTTTCTTGTAAGCATACGAACAAATGGTTTCAGATTTAGTTTATACTAGCAGTTGCAAATACTAGCCTCTGAAAAGGAAATTTGAATTTTACTTCAACTTCCTGTAGAACTGTTTTGACTAGATAAGAGTAAAACAATCAAACCTATTTGTATCAAAATCTTTACAAACTTTTTTTTCTTAGCACTATTTGAATCTCTGAAGTACCCCATTGGCTACAACCAATCCAAAGTCATCATGAGAACAGTTTCAATCCTGATCTAGATGCAAACAGTCCAGTCATTGCCACCCCCCATATCATCAGTTTGGAAAGTCGAGATTGACCCATTATTTTTTCCTAAAAACCCCATTTGCCTCTCGGCATGGCTGTCCCAAGCACACAAGCTATCAATCCTGCATTGAGTTTGTAAATAAAAATGCCATTTTGGCTGGCAAACCAGGTTAGATAAGCAGGTAGTTATTTCAATACATTTCGACTGCGTGCAATTTGCAAATTGTTGCAATATATGCACGCTTTGATCATTTCACTGGAGCACTTACAAGCTTGTTATGACTACATTGTAACAAAGATTTGACACAGCTAGACATCAGGAGTGACATGACAATCAGACCATGACAGTGATCAGATGGTGAGACGGGAAGCGTCTGATTAGTATCAACTTCGGCAATGATGACCAGATCAACATGTCACAACTAAGTGCACGTTTCTCTGAAATTCTTTAAATCTGAATCCTCCTACACCAAGTCCAAGCTAAAATGCTTTGCTTCCTATGGTAGCCTTATTCAAGCTGCCTCTACAGTTTGCCATTTTGTGCTTTGCTCCATTAACACTTATGCTAAACAAATCAAGTTTTCCTACCCAAAGGGTCATTTAGTTCATAAGTTTTTACAGCTCACTGTTCACGGTTACGGTTCTCTCCCCAGCCCCTCCTTCATAACAGCCACCCACACTCATTTCACTACAACCAAGCCATACATTCAAGCATTCATTCTTAACCACAGTGCGCTTTACCCCCGCCATGTCGCTTGTGCTTCCACTGTTGCCCATCATCTGTCCAGTCATCGTGCTAGGTCCTCCGGGGCTACTCATTGTACTGTGACCTTCATAGCCCATTGCTGTCATTGGTGGGAAACTTTGGTTTGTAGTAGCGTATTGTTCTGAAATGTTAAAGTACGCATTAATCACACTAAGCCTTAACACTTCAATTAGGATAGTGAAGTCAATGATACAGGACAAGTGATTTGCTTCACTTAAGAGCAGAGGCTGTCCTGTATCAAAATGACCACTAGAATAGGTTACCATATTTGCAACACAAGGTTGATTAAAATATCAGCATATGTAACATTCATCTTATTGTTGATAAGCTATATATTGACTGATTACAATGTAGGAAATGTATCTTAAATTTACTGTCATAAATCCATAGCAAATTTGACAGTATTAACACACAATGTGGCAAATTCAAAAGTTTCTACAGCAGTGTCATCAAAACCTCGCCTTTATGCTTTTAACAAGTGGAAGGAAGCGGGTTTCATTACAGCTTAGAGTAACAGACGAGTCCTCATGTTTATATACATGTAGCTAATTAGAGCATTTTCTATACATCATCTCATTCACGTCACTTGTCTACAATTCAGTACATTTGCAGAGATCAGGTAGCAACAGATCTTTCATGATCTTGCTCACTGAGTTGGACAAAATTGTTTTATAATGGGGGTTGCAATAGTTTGAGGAAGTGCATGCCATACAAGTTTATTTTATTGGACAGATATGATAATTACCATCGAGCATGCAAAAATTCATGAGTTGGGCCAACAAAAGACCTTTTAAACCTATTAAGAGGCAAGTACTTAAGACATGGAAAGGACAGGCCAAATCAGTGAAGTCATTTGTTTAAAACAGAAATGCCTAACCCTTTAAATTACAGCTACAAGCTGCTTCAATCAGGCTATTCAAATGTAAAATTATTGAAATTATAACCACATTCTCAACAAGTTCAAAATTTAACCTTTCATAGGAAAGACATTATTCATAAATCCATGAACAAAATAATTTGCATCTTACCCGCCATTCCTCCAGCCATGCGCATTTCACGTTCTCTCTGAAGGGGAAATAAAATTCAGCAGTGAATACAAGTGGAAACCTTCAACCTACTGTCAGCTTGAATGAATGGTTCAGACTCAAGCAGCTGATCAGACCAAGTTCAATCCTCAATCTGATACATTCGCACATTTGAGGGCAGTCACAAGTTGAGGCCAACTGTAAAACTACAATAGGGTGAAGCAGAAACGGGTGTATGGAATAACTCATGCTGCAAGTTAGATGACAAAGAGCAGTTGTAATCTTTCTTCCCACCCCCATACCAACCAGCTAGCTGACACTGCCTAGATTCAGACAGCTACTGGTGCCAAGTACCACACCCACAATATTGTACTGGAGTGATTTTTTAAAAAATGGAAAAATGCACTACACCCACATCTGCCCAAATGTAAACCATCAATTCAAACGGAAACAGGTCTAATTTTAATGTTGCAATATATGCAAATTAGTCATGTATACATAATTTCATTAAAATTGACTGGATTGCAAGGGAACTGTCTAGGCACACAAATTATGTAATTTAACAGACTGGCACGGTGACAGTATGCATTGGTCAACGAAGGTATCCAGTAATACTAAACAACCAAAGATGTAGCATGCAACTGATGAATGAGGATTAAATATGCATCTGTACTTCATAAGTAGGTGACACTACATTAAGGGGACGTGACTGCTGCCACTGAGGTGGTTCATGAAGAGCCAAGTCATAAATAAAGGTACATAATTCTCTGAAGAATTTGAAAATCCACAACTGACAAAATTAAAATCTCATTAAGTATTTTAATTTCAAAATGCTCTTTGAATACTAGCAAACAAGAATGGAACTCAATAATTCCTCATTTCAATGGTAATTCAAAATGGAGACCTGCTCAAAACTCATTGTAAATTAGCACCCCAGGATATGTAGTGGCTAAAGCTTTGTAGTTACACCAAGTTTAGCATCAGCACAAAGTGCCTCAATGTACTTTGATCTAGAGTTCAGATGCAACCTGTAGTTATTTCAGTTTGTTATTTTTTTTTTAAGTGACAGTGAACTTTTACCTAATCTACACATGGAGACTGCAAATTCCAATGCCCATTGCTTAGCTAGCCTCCAATAAGCCTGAAAACTCAGACTGGCTAAGCATCCATCATTTAACGAAACTCACTGGATCCATGTATCCCATTCGGAAGTTCTCCTCCCTCTGGCGCCTCATCATCTCCTCCTTTTCCCGTTGCCGCATCAGCATTTCCTCCTCCCTTCTACGGCGCTCTTCCTCCTGCCTGGTAGATTTAGTTCAAACCGCAGGAGTGTTAATTTGATAGTTTATAAAGAATCTGGGAAAGTTTCAATGACAGTACAATAATCCAAGCTAAATAATAGAATGCCAACGTCGCCAGGACTAATCCATTTCAAATATCAAAAAAATCAGCTCCGAGCAGCATTGCAATTTCACATGAAACTACAGAATTCAAAAAAGGATTCTTACCTCAATTCTAGCTGCTTACGTTTCTGAACTTCTTGACTGTGGAGTTCCTCCATGCGCCGAAGCTCTTCTTGACGCCGCATGAGATCTGTATAAAAATGTACACAAGTTTCTTGAAATACTGCTATCCTATTGGCACAGCAGTGGCCAAAGCAATTTTACTTCCTGTCCACACCACTACACAAAATTTGAGTTCAGCTTACTTGTGCAGAAAGCACTATTTGCCAAACTCCTGTACCAACTAAAGAATCTGGGAAAGTTTCAATGACAGTACACAATAGCTACACAATAGAATGCCAATGCCACCAGGACTAATCCATTTCAATTATCAATAAAATCAATAAACTATTCTCAACCCCCCCACCCCCCATCCCATTACAAACAGCAGGAAATGCACAATCTCAAGTCAAGAACTCAGGATTGACTATCTTATAAAAGCATGGGGATAGGACTTCCAGTAGGAAATTATTGCACACAAAATCTGGATAAAATTGCAAGCTAATATAATTGCATTGATAAAGAAACCCTGCAACTTCCAAGTGTCAATTATTGGGTCAACCTGCTCAAATTAAAACCAATGTTTAATTTACCCCGCATTATGGACAGTTTGTAGCATTGGAAATGCCAGGACTCATTTCAGTACTATGACTGCACTCAAGTGTTGTTGCCATATTCAAATAATTTCCTACAAATTTACCCTGTCTCAGCAACATTGCTTGGTGTTCATGATATGCATCTTCCATTTCATTTTCCAGCTTATCTCTGGCCTCTCTCATATTCTTTTCCACTTGATCTCTTTGTTGTTTTTCCATTTCATCAAGAGACTTCCATCTTTGGGAATACTCAAACTCAAATGTTCCATGCTGGGCAAAACGAGGAGGATGCTCCCTTTCTCTGCAGAAAAATGCATTGACTCATTCAACAATCTTACAACTTTGTTATCTATTTTCAATTGCTCAATAATGCATTCGATTTCTTTATAAAGTCTCATTTTGCAGAGAACTGATGTGTGAAATGCACATGGGAAAAATTCAGATCTCCAGGCAAATTGGAGAATTATGACAAATTTCTTCTGGTCTGAAACAGTTTTACACTTGAATCCAATTCTAACTCACTAACCGTTTAAAGATCAAACCCCTACTATTATCCTACATTAATAAGCAAAATTATTTTAAAAACTCACTTTTGATACATTGGATTTCTCTGGGCAAGCTTCTCTGGCAGACCATCCTCATCATCATATTGTTCCATCGGTTCCACAATTACAGGTCGCGGAGACCTACAAGACGATCAGCATTTAAGGATTAAAGTTGACAAGCTTAATTGTTCTCTTTCAGGGTAACTACAGGACAGGTCAGCTACTGACTTTCAGAAAATGTAGCCAGAAACTATGCATTCTCATGTAACAAAATCCAATACACAGCTCCAACACAAAAATATACTATGCTTATATTTAATATTTGCACGAATAATGTCACATGACAATGCTCATTGGTAGATTTTTTATTTTAAAAAGCACTAAGTTGCTGCTGGATGCTGCCGAAGCTACAAAAAAATCCAATTAAATTGTGAAGAATTTGAAAGATTCTTTGCCCTGCTCATGAACAAATTTTGCAATTTACTTCAGTGCAAGGAATTTTGCTTTAAGCGGAATTAAATTTTAAGTTAGCTGCATAACAAGCTACTAAGACAACAAAAAATGGACTATTGCTTACGCTGTTAAGAGGAATACTCCATCGTTGCATCGCTCAAGGGCCTTTCTAGCAGCTGGCTTTGTTGCAAATTCAACTATGCCTTTGCCGGTTGACCTGCCACGATCGTCTACGATTACAATGGCTCTCTCCACCTGACCAAACTGAGAGAAAGCTTCCTCAAGCAGTTCGTTTGAGACATAGGGCGAGAGATTGCGTACAGTCAGAGCTGCGGAGTGCGTGGCAAAACGGATACGAAGAGGTCGACCCCTCATGGGTGTATCATCAAGTTCGGCTTTGGCTATTTCAGCCAAGGTTCGACTTTCCTTTGAGAGAAAGACACAAACCTTATGAAAACAGCACATCCTACCCGTTAGTTTTAACAAAAATTACTTCTCCACCGGAGGAAAGCCGATTCAACATACCCTTCCAGGATTAAATTTAAGCAGTTACTTGTGTTTTTTTTAATATATATTTTCAATTTTCCTCAAGTAACAATATATGCATTTTCGCCACACAAAGGAGCATTATAAACAGCAACACGACGAACGCAGAGATCAGATGCTCAAGATAAGATCAGAGCCAAACCAACGCCGAAGGCGCATATTTTTCAATCCGCACGGCACAAGCCTGCCAAGAACACGTGGGGGCAGACGTTGCACCCTTCATTACCGAGACCTGCTGCCGCGACAATCGCTCGGAGCCAACCGTGGGCGGTCGGGTCGTCGTCTCGACTAAAATACTATGCAGTTAGCCAAAAGGGACCCATTTTTCTATCGGTCCCAACACACATCCCAGCAAACCACCCAGTAACTAAACATGCTGCATTTATGTTGGGGGGAGAGGAAGCAGATATACGGAGATGCAATCTTGATGGAAATAAGCTGGGCGCCGTGAATGGAGCGCGATTTGCTCAGCAAAGGCGTGGCAGAGGGGAGAATATGGTCGGGGCGGCGCCATGTTGTAAATCACCAAGCCGCCCGCGGATCAGCGCGCCGCTCTTGCGTGTCCACGCAGCGAGCGCGCCGCCAGATCGCGCGCTGGGGGGGTCCGGGAGCGCGCCCCGCCCGTTGGGGGGGTTGGTGGATGAAACATAGAAAATATGGGCCGCCATTATTCACTCACCAGCCGAATGAAGCCGAAGCCCTTGCCCTTGTTGATGAAGACCTCGCCGGGGTCGCCGTACTTGTCGAAGAGCCGCTTGAAGTCGTCCTCACCGATGTCGGCCGGCAGGTTGCCGACGAAGAGGCGGCAGCGCTGGGTGTAGGTCTTCTCGCCCGGCTTGCGCAGCAGCGAGAGCTGGGCCCGCAGCACCTCCTGCTCCTGGCGCAGTTCCATCTCCTTCTGTTCGCGCTGCTGGCGGATCGAGCCCTCGGAAGCCGCCTGCTGTTTCCCCCCCTCACCTCCGCCGCCGCCTCCTCCTCCTCCACCACCACCACCCCCACCCCTCGTCGCCGGCGTGGCGGCCTGCGAGGCCGCGGCGTCACCGTTCTTCTTGTCGGCCTCCTGCGCCTTGGCGGCCTGCGCGATGTTTTTCTGAGGCGGCGTTGTCGCCTGCGCGGCCCCGGCCTGGCCGCTCTGCGCCGCCGATGCCGCCGCCGACGACGACGACGACGACGCGGCGGCCGGCTGCTTCAGGCCCTCGGCCGCGTTTCCCGCTCCGTTCGGACGGTTGGGAGCGTTGTTGCGGTTGCTGCTGCCGCCTCCCCGGAACGGCGGGCTCATGCCGCCTCGCCGCTGGAATCCGGTGCGGTTCCTGAAGCGATCTCGGGACATTTTGCTTCCGTCGTGAGGTTTTTTTTTTCAAAGTTTTATTCCGGGATTTTCTTTTAAATTTGCGTCCCCAACCCCACCTCCCGATTAAATTAAACCGACTGCAAAGGTCAACGTGTAGAAGTGTACAAAATGGCGCCGGGTGGGCGCTCGGGCGGGAGCCTCCTCTTTATATACCGCTCCGGAGTCCCGCCGCCCCGGCCCACCGATTGGCTGGCTATGGGCAGCACGTGAACAGCATTTGACAGCCGATTGGCCGCCACGCGTGTCAATCAACAAAACCGAACCGATAGTGGACGCGAGAGGGCCAATCACATTCAATCACTTTCCAGACAAAGGATTGCTTCTTCTGACGGAGGGGGAGGGTTGAGCTTCTTCAAGTGACTTGTCTTTTTGAGAAATGGAGTCTCTTAGTCCTTTCCAGTTAAAGTACAAGACCATTTGATCCACTGAATCTCCTCTCTCCACTTCCCAAACTCTCCCATTGTAGCATCCAGTTGGATTCCTCTTTTTCTCCTTACTGGCAAGTTATTCATCATTTTCTCACCCATTGTGCAGATAAATTCTTACCAATATAGTCCTGCCATTTCTGAATAATCACCTATAGTTTAATCTGCTTACAATGCTAGTACATATTGTATTAAGCCGAATAAACTAAGGGTTTATGGCAACCCAGAACATGAGCCAAAAGCAGCAGCCCTTGAATTCCTGGCCAATTCAACACTGAGAAAGAAAGACTTGCATTTTATATAGTACATTTCACGACCACCAGCCAATGAAGCACTTTTGAAGTCACTGTTGTAATGCTGGAAACACAGCAGTCAATTTGCACTCAGCAAGCTCCCACCATCAGCAATGGGATAGTGACCAGATAATCTGTTTCGTTATGTTGATTGAGGGATAAATATTGGCCAGGACACGAGGGATAACTCCCTTGCTCTTCAAAATATTACTGTGGGATCTTTTACACCCACCTGAAAGGGCTGATGGGACCTCGGTTTAACATCTCAACCAAACGTCGGCACCTCGGCACTGGACTGGACAGTCGGCCTAGATTTATGTGCTCAAATCCCTGGAGTGGAATTTGAACCCACTACCATCTGACTCAGAAGCGAGTGTGCTACCCACTGAGCCACAGCATTGAGTTATCTATAGGTTCCGAAAACCATTGCATAATATTTTCTCTACCTCCTCCCTTAACCATAGAAACATCGAAAATAGGTGCAGGAGTAGGCCATTCGGCCCTTCGAGCCTGCACCACCATTCAATAAGATCATGGCTGATCATTCACCTCAGTACCCCTTTCCTACTTTCCATACCCCTTGATCCCTTTAGCCGTAAGGGCCATATCTAACTCCCTCTTGAATATATCCAACGAACTGGCATCAACAACTCTCTGCGGTAGAGAATTCTACAGGTTAACAACTCTCTGAGTGAAGAAGTTTCTCCTCATCTCGATCATAACTGGCTTACCCCTTATCCTTAGACTGCGTTCCCTGGTTCTGGACTTCCCCAACATCGGGAACATTCTTCCTGCATCTAACCTGTCCAGTCCTGTCAGAAATTTATATGTTTCTATGAGATCCCCTCTCATCCTTCTAAGCTCCAGTGAAAACAGGCTCAGTTGACCCAGTCTCTCCTCATATGTCAGTCCTGCCATCCTGGGAATCAGTCTACTGAACCTTCGCTGCACTCCCTCAATAGCAAGAATGTCCTTCCTCAGATTAGGAGACCAAAACTGAACACAATATTCCAGGTGAGGCCTCACCAAGGCCCTGTACAACTGCAGTAAGACCTGCCTGCTCCTATACTCAAATCCCCTCGCTATGAAGGCCAACATGCCATTTGACTTCTTCACCGCCTGCTGTACCTGCATGCCAACTTTCAATGACTGATGTACCATGACACCCAGGTCTCGTATTCAGATAATATTCTGCCTTCGTGTTTTTGCCACCAAAGTGGATAATCTCACATTTATCCACATTATACTGCATTTGCCATGCATTTGCCCACTCACCTAACCTGTCCAAATCACCCTGCAGCCTCTTAGCATCCTCCTCACAGCTCACACCGCCACCCAGCTTAGTGTCATTTGCAAATTTGGAGATATTACACTCACTTCCTTCATCAAAATCATTGATATATATTGTAAATAGCTGGGGTCCCAGCACTGAGCCCTGCGGCGTCTTGGAATCAGTCTTATGGGTCTTGTGCAACAACAATACGGTGGAGGAGGATGTCCTGGAATGCATAAGGGATGGTTTTCTAGACCAATATGTCGAGGAACCAACTAGGGGGGAGGCCATCTTAGACTGGGTGTTGTGTAATGAGAGAGGATTAATTAGCAATCTCATTGTGCGAGGCCCCTTGGGGAAGAGTGACCATAATATGGTGGAATTCTGCATTAGGATGGAGAATGAAACAGTTAATTCAGAGACCATGGTCCAGAACTTAAAGAAGGGTAACTTTGAAGGTATGAGGCATGAATTGGCTAAGATAGATTGGCTAATGATACTTAAGGGGTTGACTGTGGATGGGCAATGGCAGACATTTAGAGAACGCATGGATGAATTACAACAATTGTACATTCCTGTCTGGCGTAAAAATAAAAAAGGGAAGGTGGCTCAACCGTGGCTATCTAGGGAAATCAGGGATAGTATTAAAGCCAAGGAAGTGGCATACAAATTGGCCAGAAATAGCAGCGAACCTGAGGACTGGGAGAAATTTAGAACTCAGCAGAGGAGGACAAAGGGTTTGATTAGGGCAGGGAAAATGGAGTACGAGAAGAAGCTTGCAGGGAACATTAAGGCGGATTGCAAAAGTTTCTATAGGTATGTAAAGAGAAAGAGGTTAGTAAAAACAAACGTAGGTCCCCTGCAGTCAGAATCAGGGGAAGTCATAACGGGGAACAAAGAAATGGCAGACCAATTGAACAAGTACTTTGGTTCAGTATTCACTAAGGAGGACACAAACAACCTTCCGGATATAAAAGTGGTCAGAGGGTCTATTAAAGAGGAGGAACTGAGGGAAATCTTTATTAGTCGGGAAATTGTGTTGGGGAAATTGATGGGATTGAAGGCCGATAAATCCCCAGGGCCTGATGGACTGCATCCCAGAGTACTTAAGGAGGTGGCCTTGGAAATAGCGGATGCATTGACAGTCATTTTCCAACATTCCATTGACTCTGGATCAGTTCCTATCGAGTGGAGGGTAGCCAATGTAACCCCACTTTTTAAAAAAGGAGGGAGAGAGAAAGCAGGGAATTATAGACCGGTCAGCCTGACCTCAGTAGTGGGTAAAATGATGGAATCAATTATTAAGGATGTCATAGCAGCGCATTTGGAAAATGGTGACATGATAGGTCCAAGTCAGCATGGATTTGTAAAAGGGAGATCATGCTTGACAAATCTTCTGGAATTTTTTGAGGATGTTTCCAATAAAGTGGACAAAGGAGTACCAGTTGATGTGGTGTATTTGGACTTTCAGAAGGCTTTCGACAAGGTGCCACACAGGAGATTAATGTGCAAAGTTAAAGCACATGGGATTGGGGGTAGTGTGCTGACGTGGATTGAGAACTGGTTGTCAGACAGGAAGCAAAGAGTAGGAGTAAATGGGTACTTTTCGGAATGGCAGGCAGTGACTAGTGGGGTACCGCAGGGTTCTGTGCTGGGGCCCCAGCTGTTTACATTATACATTAATGATTTAGACGAAGGGATTAAATGTAGTATCTCCAAATTTGCGGATGACACTAAGTTGGGTGGCAGTGTGAGCTGCGAGGAGGATGCTATGAGGCTACAGAGTGACTTGGATAGGTTAGGTGAGTGGGCAAATGCGTGGCAGATGAAGTATAATGTGGATAAATGTGAGGTTATCCACTTTGGTGGTAAAAACAGAGAGACAGACTATTATCTGAATGGTGACAGATTAGGAAAAGGGAAGGTGCAACGAGACCTGGGTGTCATGGTACATCAGTCATTGAAGGTTGGCATGCAGGTACAGCAGGCGGTTAAGAAAGCAAATGGCATGTTGGCCTTCATAGCGAGGGGATTTGAGTACAGGGGCAGGGAGGTGTTGCTACAGTTGTACAGGGCTTTGGTGAGGCCACACCTGGAGTATTGTGTACAGTTTTGGTCTCCTAACTTGAGGAAGGACATACTTGCTGTTGAGGGAGTGCAGCGAAGATTCACCAGACTGATTCCCGGGATGGTGGGACTGACCTATCAAGAAAGACTGAATCAACTGGGCTTGTATTCACTGGAGTTCAGAAGAGTGAGAGGGGACCTCATAGAAACGTTTAAAATTCTGACGGGTTTGGACAGGTTGGATGCAGGAAGAATGTTCCCAATGTTGGGGAAGTCCAGAAGCAGGGGTCACAGTCTAAGGATAAGGGGTAAGCCATTTAGGACCGAGATAAGGAGAAACTTCTTCACCCAGAGAGTGGTGAACCTGTGGAATTCTCTACCACAGGAAGTAGTTGAGGCCAATTCACTAAATATATTCAAAAGGGAGTTAGATGAAGTCCTTAGTACTCGGGGGATCAAGGGGTATGGCGTGAAAGCAGGAAGTGGGTACTGAAGTTTCATGTTCAGCCATGAACTCGTTGAATGGCGGTGCAGGCTAGAAGGGCTGAATGGCCTGCTCCTGCACCTATTTTCTATGTTTCTATGTTTCTACAACAGCTTGAACTATGCATGTTTTTTTATGTTGCAGATACCAGATCTGAGTCTTCGAAGTGAGGTCTCACCACCAGTGCTTTGTAAAACATTAGTGTAAGTTCTGGAGACTGACTATATATTCCAGCATTCATAAAATCATAGACACTTACAGCACAGAAGGAGGCCATTCGGCGTACCGTGCCTGTGCCGGCTCTTTGAAAGAGCTATCCAATTAGTCCGATTCCCCTGCTCTTTCCCCACAGTCCTGCAATTTTCTCCACTTCATTTATCTTATTCACTTTTGAAAGTTACTGTTAAATCTGCTTCCACCATCCTTTCAGGCAGTGCATTCCAGATCACAACAACTCACTGCGTAAAAAAATTCTCCTCATGTCCCCTCATAGAATCATAGAAATTTACAGCAAGGAAGGAGGCCATTTCGGCCCATCATGTCTGCGCCAGCCGCCAAGATCTATCCAGTCTAATCCCACTTTCCAGCTCTTGGTCCGTAGCCCTGTAGGTTACGGCACTTTAAGTGCACATCCAAGTGATGAGGGTTTCTGCCTCTACCACTCTTTCAGGCAGTGAGTTCCAGACCCCCACCATCCTTTGGTTGAAGAAATTTCCCCTCATATCTCCTCTAAACCTCCCCCCAATTACTTTAAATCTATGCCCCCTGGTTGTTGACCCCTCTACCAAGGGAAACAGGTCCGTCCTATCCACTCTATCCAGGCCCCTCATAATTTTATACACCTCAATCAGGTCTCCCCTCAGCCTCCTCTGTTCCAAAGAAAACAGACCCAGCATCTCCAATCTTTCCTCATAGCCAAAATTCTCCAGTCCAGGCAACATTCTTTCCAGTGCAATGACATATTTCCTGTAATGTGGTGACCAGAACTGCACACAGTACTCCAGCTGTGGCCTAAAAGTGTTTTATACAATTCAAGCACAACCTCCTTGCTCTTGAATTCCATGTATCGACTAATAAAGGCAAGTATTCTATATGCCTTCTTAACCACCTTATCTACCTGACCTTCAGGGATCTGTGGACCTGCACTCCAAGGTCCCTTTATTCCTTTACACTTTTCAGTGTCGTACTCTTTAATATGTATTCCCTTGCATTGTTAGGCCAACCCAAATGCATTACCTCACACTTATCATTTCATTTGCCACTGTTCTGCCCACCTGACCAGTACATTGATATCTTCCTGCAGTTCACAGATTTCTTCTTCATTATCAACCACACAGCCAATTTTAGTGTCATCTGCAAACTTCTTAATCATGCCCCCAACATTCAAGTCCAAGTCATTGATATATACCACAACAAGCAAGGGACCCAGCACTGAACCCTGCAGGACCCCACTGGATACAGCATTCCAGTCACAAAAACACCCATCAACCATTACCCTTTGCTTCCTGCCTCTGAGCCAATTTTGGATCCAACTTGCCACTTTGCCCTGGATTCCATGAAATGTTACTTTTGTGACCAGTCTGCCATGTGGGAGACAAAAGCTTTGCTAAAATCCATATAAACTACATCATACACTGCCCTCATCGACCCTCCTGGTTACCTCCTCGAAAAATTCACTCATGTTAGTCAGACATGATCTTCCCTTTAAGAAATCTATGCTGACTGTCCTTGATTAATCCATGTGTTTCCAAATGAAGATTTATCCAGTCCCTCAGGATTTTTCCAATAATTTTCCCACCACTGAGGTTAGGCTGACTGGCCTGTGATTACTCGATCTATCCCTTTCTCCCTTTTTAAACAAAGATACAACATTAGCAGTCCTCTACTCCTCTGGCACCCCACCTGTAGCCTGAGAGGACTGCAAAATGATGGTCAGAGCCTCTGCTATTTCCTCTTTTGCTTCTCTTAACAGCCTGGGAAACATTTCATCTGGGCCTGGGGATTTATCCACTTTCAAAGCTGCTAAGCCCCTTAATACTTCCTCTCTCACTATGTTTATCCCATCTAATATTTCACACTCCTCCTGCATTGCAATGTATACATCGCCCCTCTCTTTTGTGAAAATAGATTCAAAGTATTCATTAAGAATCATACCTACATCTTCTGCCTCCACATACAGATTTCCTTTATGGCCTCTAATAGGCCTCTCTCTTTCTCTAGTTATCCTCTTGCTCTTACTGTATTTATAATACATCTTTAGGTTTTCCCTGATTTTACTTGCCAACATTCTTTCATGTTCTCTCTTTGCTTTTCTGATAACTTTTTTAATTGCACCCCTGCACTTCTTATACTCCTCTAGAGTTTCTGCAATATTGAGTTCTCGGTATCTGTCATAAGCTTCCCTTTTATTCTTTATCTTACCCTGTATGTCCCTCTATATTTATTAGACCCACCCTTTTTTTTAATGAGAACATACTTGCTCTGTACCCTTAGGATCTCCTCCTTGAATGCCTCCCACTGCTCTGACATTGATTTAACACCAAGTAGCTGTTTCCAGTCCACTTTGGCCAAATACCATCTCAGCTCAGCAAAATTGGCTTTTCCTCAATTGAGAACTTGTTTTCCTGGTCCACCTTTGTCCTTTTTCATAACTACCCAAAATCTTACTGAATTATGATCACGAGCACCAAAATGCTCTCCCACTGGTACCCCTTCCATCTACCCCTCTTCATTCCCCAAAACCAAGTCCAGAACCGCCCCACCCTTGTTGGGCTTGTTACATACTGGCTAAAGAAGTTCTCCTGAATGCATTTTAGGAATTCCGCACCCTTTTTCACACTACTTTTTCCCCAGTTAATATCAGGGTAGTTGTAATCCCCCACTATTACAGCTCTATAGTTTTTGCACTTTGCAGCAATCTGCCTGCATATTTGTTCTTCTATCTTCCTCTGACTGTTTGGAGGTCTATAATACACTCCCAGTAGTATGATCGCCCCTTTTTTGTTCTTCAATTCAACCCATATGGCCTCATTTGATGACCCCTCTCACATATCATCTCTTCTCACAACTGTAATTGTTTCTTTAATTAATGCTGTGACCCCCCCACCTCCTTTTTTAACCACCCTCTCTATCCCGTCTGAAAACCCTGTAACCAGGAATGTTGAGCTGCCATACCAGCCCTTTTTTCAACCATGTCGCCGTAATAGCTATAATATTGTAGTCCCATGTGTCTATCTGTGCTCTCAGCTCACCTGTCTTGTTCCTTATACTCCTTGTATTGAAGTATATACCATTTAGTGGCACCAAACTCTCTTGTCTATTTTCCAGCCCTTGTTTCCTCTGTCTTCCAAATTCATTTTCTACTTTTCCAGCTTTGCTTCTCCCCACTGAATCTATTCTCCGGTTCCCATCCGCCCTCTCCAACAGCACTAGCAAACCCTCCCTTGAGGATACTAGTCCTGGCTCTGTTGAGATGCAACCCAGCCGGCTTTTACAGATCCCACCTCCCCGAGAAGCGGTCCCAATGCATCAGGAATCTAAAGCTCTTTGCCTGCACCATCTCTCCAGCCACACATTCATCTTCTCTACCCTCCTATTTCTGTACTCACTCACGTGGCACCAGCAGTAACCTGGAGATTACTACCTTTGAGATCCTGCTTTTTAATCTTTTTCCGAGCTCCCTAAACTCTGCCTGCAGGACCTTATCCCTGTTTCTACCTATGTCATTGGTACCGATATGGACTACCCCTCTGGTTCTTTTGTCAATTACCTTAAATCTGTGTCCTAAAGCTACCGACCCTTACAATGGTTATAACGCTTTTAAATTATACAATTAAACCAAGTGCCCCCTTGTTAAAGGGGCACAACAACTAGAAACTGCAAACTAACCAAAAATGTTTAAGCAAACCTAACAAGGGGCTGCAACCTCACACACTCTATAAAAACATGAAACATGGACTCCTCCAGGCCGCAGAAAATGCAGACGGCCTGGGAGTCTGTGAACCGACATAAACATTTATTGCACGGGACTGCCCCATGCAACACCCTTCAGGCCAAGTCCCCAGTAGATTAAGGGAGGACTAGAGTAACCCTCCACTGGGGACCCCTTCCTCCTCCGGACAGCAAGATGGTGTACCATGGTTTGTCCGGACAGCAGATGAAGATGGAAAAATGGAGGGTGTGCAAGAGCAGTCCATACAGGAATCCCCTCCGTGCATAATGGAAAGGCATGGAAGGGAATTCCCGGAGGTGGCTCAAGTTGTGGGGCGCTGGCGCCCGAGGGAGGTTCCGGGTCTTGGTGCCGATGAAGAATTCCGTCTGGACAGGGGTCAGTTTGGATGGGATTGTCTCTTCGACACACCTAGTGGAGTCAGGGCCCAGCTCTACTTTTAGCAACTCGATGGCTTTGGCCGCGAGCCGGACGTCGGCCCAGGACTGGCGCTGCGCCAGCTCCCCTGGCGCCATCCAACCCGCTCCTCTGCCATCCAGTAGATCCCTGACTCTGGCCACCTTGCCAGACACAGCCCTGCTCTCCGCCTGTCATCTGAAACCGCGGTGGTGGAGGTGCGGATTCTTGAGCAGTGGCTCCCGAAGGACAGCCGCCACTCCTGACGGGGGAGAACTGCGTCTGCAGGCGACCAAGTTCCAGACCCTGATGAGTTCCTGGTAAAAGAGGCCCGGACGCCTCCCAGGTTTACAAACAGGAGCTGCATATCATAGTTGAGGCCGTACAGCTGGCGGAAGAAATACGTCGCCCGCGCACACCATCTAGGAGGATCCTTGACGTACAGGTATCTCTGCAGGGTCTGAAGACGGAAAGTCGCAGCCTGAGTACATACACACACAGCGCTTGACCACCCTCTTAGAATAGTTACAGCATGGAAGTGGAAACACTTCTGCCAGTGGAAACAGTTTCTCCTTATTTACCCTTCATGATTTTGAACGTCTCTATTAAATCTCCCTTTAACCATCTCTACAATCCCAGCTTCTCCAGTCTCTCCACATAACTGAAATCCCTCATCCCTGGTACCATTCCAGTAAAAACAAAAGCAAAATACTGCAGTTTCTGGAAATCTGAAATAAAAACAGAAAATGCTGGAAGTACTCAATAGGTTAGGGAGCATCGGTGGAGAGAGAAACAGAGTTAACGTTTCAGGCCGATGACCTTGCGTCAGAACTCTGAAGAGTTTGAGGTATAACAGGTTTTTAAGCAAATGCAGAGGCAGGGAAAGGGGGGAGGGGAGGAAAGAACAAAAGGGAAGGTCTGTGATAGGGTGGAAGGCAAGAGAGATTAAATGTTAAAAGGAATGATAGTACAAGGGACAAGGAGATGAAAATGGGACAAGTAAAGAATAAAAGAAGGGTCTAGAAGAGGAGTAAATGGGAACAACAGAATCATCGACAACTGCCGTCTGAAAAAACTGGGGGCAAAGGTGATGATATGAAATTGTTGAACTCGATGTTTGGTCCAGAAGGCTGTAAAGTGCCTAATCGAAAGATGATGTGTTGTTCCTCGAGCTTACGTTGAACTTCATTGGAACAGTGTAAGAGGCCAAGGACAGAATGTGAGTGGAGTGGAGAATTAAAGTGACAGGCGACCAGAAGCTTGGGGTTACGCTTGCTGACTGAATGGAGGTGATCTGCAAAACGGTCACCAAATCTGCATTTGGTCTCCCCAATGTAGAGGAGACCACATTGTGAGCAGCGAATGCAGTATACTAAATTGCAAGAAGTACAAGTAAATTGGTGTTTTATCTGGAAGGAGTGTTTGGGGCCCTGGACAGTGGGAATGGAGGAGGTAAAAGGGCAGGTGTTGCATTTCCTGTGCTTGCAGGGAAGGTGCCGAGGGAAGCGAAGAAAGAAAAAATAAATACTTGCATTTATATAGCGCCTTTCACAACCACCAGACGTCTCAAAGCACTTTACAACCAATGAAGTACTTTTGGAGTGTAGTCACTGTTGTAATGTGGGAAACACGGCAGCCAATTTGCACACAGCAAGCTCCCACAAACAGTATTGTGATAATAACCAGATAGTTTTTTTTTTAGGGATGTTGATTGAGGGATAAATATTGGCCAGGACACCAGGGAAAATTCCCCTGTTTTTATTCTAAATAGTGCCATGGGATCTTTTACATCCACCTGAGAGAGCAGATAGGGTTTAACATTTCAGTTGAAAGACGGCATCTCTGACAGTGCAGCACTCCCTCAGCACTGCACTAGAGTGTCAGCTTAAATTTATGTCCCTGGAGTGGGACTTGAACCCACAACTTTCTGCCTCAGAAGCAAGTGTGCTACCCACTGAGCCACGAAAGGGTCGTTGAGGGTGATTGTGGAGTGGACCAGGGTGTCGTGGAGAAAACTATCCCTTTGGAATGCTGAAAGGGGAAATGGGGGTTAGATGTGTTTGGTGGTGGGATCGTGCTGGAGATTGTGGAAATGGAGGAAGATGATCCATTGATTGTGGAGGCTGGTGTGATGAAAGGTGAGGTCAAGGAAAACCATATTACGGTTCTGCGAGGGAGGGAAGAGGTGAGAGCAAAAGTGCGGGAAATGGAATGGACATGGTCAAGGGCCCTGACAACCACAGTGGAGGGGAATCGTCAGTTGAGGAAAAAGGAAGACATAATGGAAGCACTAGTACGGAAGAAGCGACGGAGACAGAGAAACTGGGAGAATGGAATAGAGTCCTTACAGGAAGCGGGGTGGGAGGAAGTGTAATTAAGGTAGCTGTGGGAGTCATTGGGCTTATAATGGATGTTGGTCGATAGCCTATCCTCAGAAATAGAGACAGAAAGGTTGAGGAAGGTAAGGCAAGAGTTGGAGATGGGTCATGTGAAGATGAGGGAAGGGTAGAAATTGGAAGCAAAGTGAATGACATTTTCCAGTTCAAGGTGAGAGCATGATACAGTCATCAATGTACCAGAAAATGAGGTGAGGGAGGGAACCTGAGTAGGACTGGAACAAAGAATGCTCCGCATATTCCACGAAAAGGCAGGCATAGCTAGGATCCATGTGGGTTCCCATATTTGTAGGAAGTGAGTGGAGTCAAAGGAGAAGTTATTCAATGTGAGAATAAGTTCAGCCAGGCAGAGGAGGGTGGTGGTGGATGCGAACTGGTTGGGCCTCTGTTCAAGGAAGAAGTGGAGGGCCCGCAGGCTATCCTGGTGGGGGATGGAGGTGTAACAGGATTCTAGTAAGTGACCATTCTAGTAAATCTCCTCTGTCGCCTTTCTAAGGCCTTGACATCTTTCTTAAAGTATGGTGCCTGTGGGTGCACAGTCCTGCATTTTTGAACTCTTTGCTGCCTCAACCACACATGTCTTTCCTTTAGGACCCTTACTTCAGGATAGGGGTGGCCACCCCCTTATTGAGGCATGTGTGCAGGGGCAGCGGGAAACATTTTTGATTGATACAGGGTTCACGTTTACATTTGCAGATACTTCTGTTCCCCCATTTATGGTTATAACCATTCAGGGTGCCACTGGTGTCCTGGAAGTCATTCCCATTATGCATGATGTTTCGATTCAAATAGGGAATAGGGTAGTTGTGGGTGAATGTGGCCGATTTCCTTTGCAGAATCCCATACGATTTTTACTGGGGACACCGACCCTTACACAGTTAGGAGCAATTATTGATCTGGCAAATATGCAGTGATGGGGAACAGAATCAGGAAATGAACCGGTTACAGTGCCGATGGCTAATGCAGTCGGGCCCGTTAAGCCGGTGGGTCCAAAGGAACCAACCCCTCTCCCCATGGATTGGGGGTCAGATTGGGGCCCCTTGTTAGCAGTATGGGCACCCCACTCCTTGGCCGCTGGACAAATTAATGTTGAGGTGGTCCTGGAGGGAGGGGCCCACCCTCCGCAGAGACAGTACCCCATTCCTCCAGATGCGCGGGGAGCAATTACTGAGACCATACAGGGACTGTTAGACGAAGGCTTGATTCGAACTTGTAGCTCCCCATGTTCATCGCCCATATGGCCTGTTCAAAAGCCTGATGGGAGGTGGCGTTTCGCTGTTGATTATCAGGAACTAAACAAAGTCTCTAAGTGGGTGGCACCGGTGGTTGCAGCCTTTCCTGAAATGATGGCGCGTTTGGATCCGGAATCAAAATGGTTGACGGTTCTGGACACCGCTAATGGCTTCTGATCCCTCCCCTTACATCCAGACAGTCAGTATCGCACTGCCTTTACCATGGCTGGAGTACAGTACTGCTGGAATGTCTTGCCACAGGGGTACTGTGACGTGCCTGCGATCTTTCACACGGCAGTTAAAGGTGTTTAAGACCGGATTCCCTTTAGGGATCGAATCATTCAGTATGTGGATGATAGATTGATCCAATCCCCGTTTGTGGAGCAACACAAGACTGAGGTCTGGTATGTACTCCAGACATTGTTCGAGGAAGGTTTGCTTGTAATCCCAGTAAAGCCCAACTATGCAAGCCAGAGGTTATATATCTGGGTGTTCAGTTTGGGGATCGAGGGGAAGTCCATTGCACAAGACCGAGTGAACCAACTGTTAAAATTACCCCTCCCCACCGACCATAAGGCCGTGCAGTCCTTCTTGGGACTCCCGGGGTTTTGTAGAGAGTTTGTGCCCGACTATGCAGGAATTGTTGAGCCGCTCCAACAGGTGTTGTGCAGCTCCTCTTTTGACTGGACGGAGTAGCATACTGCTGCGGTAACACGTCTGAAACAGATGCTCAGTAGTGCACCAACACTGATTGTACCAGACATACACAAGCCTTTTATAATTTACCCCACGGCTTCTGATCTGACAATCGCAGCTGTCGTTGTGCAGGCTGTGGGACCTTAGGAGCGCCCGGTTGCCTACCGGTTATTGCAGTCCCCGGAAATCAAATTCGGCCCTTGTGAAAAGACTGCGCTGGCTAGTCATTGGAGTATTGGCAAAATCAAATACCTGACTGTGTCATGTATGTAGACCGTGTATACTAACCGTATAGTCACATAAGGTGTGCCACCAGAGGGCACTGCGGTGGAAGTTCTGAGGGTCACCTGCATAGGTGTGCAGGGCCCAGTATAAAAGGCTGCCCACCATGCTTGTGCCTCACTCTGGAGTTACAATAAATGGGACTAAGGTCACAACAGCTCAAGTACAATACTAGACCTCGTGAAGTCATTCATAAGAGTATTACAGACATAACACACTGGAGATCAATCCATCATTTTACGCTCCCACCACAATCCTCTACAGTTAATGAGAGATAAAATTCATTTGAGTACTGTTTCCAGCATACGGATTCTGTCATGGATGTGTACTCTCCTGTCTGATAATGTCACATTTGAATGGCTAAAAAAGCCTCGCACGGAGGTTATGGGCCTTATAACGGGAGAAGTGCATGAATGTGAAACGCTCACAGCCCCTGCAGCACATCCAGTGTTTGTGGAGGGCCGTGCAGTCGAAGTAGAAACTGCTCGGTTTTTGGATGGTAGTTCTTTTATTTAGGACGGTAGCCATCACACAGTGTTTGCAGGTGCTCTTATTACAAAGGGCCAAGTCCAGCAGGAGGTTGGATTCAGAGTTAAAAATGGGGGTACACAGGCTGCGTAACTAATGGCCCTGGTACACTTGGTGATCGAGGTCTTTGACAAGAACCAGGATATTACAGATGTTGTAGACTCAGGTTAAGTATTCAAGGGGGCTCTACTCACTTTAGAGTGGTGGGCTCGCAACCTATATGGCAACCAATGGGTCGGACATTAAGCATAAACAGTTGTGGAAAGTTTTACATGACACAGCCGTTAGCAAAGGTGGGAAAATTCAAATGGTTAAGGTTAAAGCACACGTAAATAAACGGAACCGGGGTTCCATTCTGACATCAGGGAATGTGGTGGTTGATAAGAAAGTCAAAACAGTGGCTATTGAGGTTTCAGTATGGCCAAAAGAAACTTCTACGTCCTGGAATAAAGTAGCATCAACTTTAATCGTGCATCCCAGGGGAATGTCTGCAGCAGCAGAGTATAATCGGTTGGGGAATATGTAGCGCTGTGAGCCAGAGATAGCTCCTCTGAAGGCCCAGGGATCCTGTGGGGTAAGAAAACACAGGTCATGCATGATATGGTTATGATAGAAGTAGAGGAGGGTCAGTGGGTGTGGTTGGTTCCTGAACCTATTAAGAGACTTCTCATGTCATGGATACATGGCTAACTAGTTGGGGGACACCCGAAAGTAAGGAGGCAGTTTCATGATTAATGAAATTCGCCTGGTGGCCGGGATTAAAACGCGATAAAGCTGCACACATGCAGCTTTGTTTAACTTGTGCACAGCAGGATCCCGCACGCTACAACTCAAAGGGGGCACTATTGCGGCAAGCTCGCAGGGGTCCATGGGAACGGATTCAGATCAATTTTGTCAGACCTCTCACTGAAATTCGAAAGAAAACGTTTCTGTTGGTTGTGGTGGACGCATTCACTCGGTGGGTGGAGGCATTTCCTACGGCCAACCAGACTAGTGCCAAAACTGCTTGGGTATTAGCGCAGGAAATCTTTGCGTGGTGGGGATTACCACAGGTGATTGATTCAGACAATGGGCAAGCCTTTGTCGGGGAAGTGTTCAAAGAGTTCCTGGGAATTCCACAGCAATTTCATATTCCATATCATCCCCAGGCTGGTGGGCAGGTGGAACACATGAATCGCACACTTAAAGCTGAGTTATCCAAAGTATGTGATCGTGCTGGGGGAGATTGGGTTAATCTTTTGCCATTTGTACTCATGCGAGTGAGGTCCCGGGTGAATCGAATGATTAGGTTATCAACATACGAGGCTTTGTTTGGCCGATCCATGCCAATGTGGGAGAACCCGTTTGTACCCATGGACCTGAGCTTGACATCCACCCTAGTGATGGAGGAGTGGGTCACCTCACTCCAGAGGCACCTACATTTGGTTAATGGCTTGGCAGCTCGCATGAAAAAGGAATTTGATCAAAAGGCTGATCTTCGTGCCTATCAGGTCGGTGATCAAGTTATGTTGATAAAAGATAGAAATAGGCAAAAATTTCCCACGGGAGACTGGAATGGGCCCTACAGAGTAATCGATAAATTGAGTTCCTCTGTGTATCTGATCCAGATGGGAACTGCTTTTGTTTGGAAACGTGATGCAACTCAAGCTTTTTGGAAAAACGATGGAGCAAGCGGTGTAATGTTGCGAATGAAGCGGGGAGGCGGATAATGTTGAGTTATGCATTTTTGCTGTAACGCATTTACCCTTTCAGGATCAAGAAGTATGATACGGTGTGTGAACTGATGGTTAGGGCTGTGGGCGATGTCTGGACTTTTGTGTTACTAGTGCACGACCCCTCCGGGCGGATACAATATCTCGGCAAGCAACCTGACACTTAGTGCCTTCCTGGGACGTCCCGTTAATGTGACATGGAGCTGGTCTGAGAGTGTCATCTTGGTCCAACTGGAACTCAAAATGGGACAGATTGGACATTGCACCATGGTCAATTGTATTGTGTATAATCCGATTCTCGGTTTAGCGCGGCGCAGGGCCTTTTGGGAAAAGGGGCAGGTGTATGTAAGCACGACGTCCAACACTATCACGGTATTAATTGCAAACAGCACACAATCCTGGTTGGGCATCGGCCAATTGACATTGGGCACATTCCCACAATGTACCGGATGGATTCGGCGAGTAATAATCTTAGGGGTGAGTGATCAGGCTGTGGCAGCCAGCTGGTCCTCCAGGTACAGCTTAATCACCCAATCCGCGTTATTCTAGATGCTCAGTTAAGAATGACCACTTTAAAATTTTTCCCCAATTCTACCACAATTGCTCAGTCGTACCCAAAGTGCTCTGATTATATTAAAAATGAGGTGTCTTTCCAGAAGACGTGGTTTACCTCTTGGCACCGACAAAAAATTTAATTGTTTGACACTATCTTGGGATCCATAGGGCTCGGGACGGGGGTATTAAGTTCACTGGATGTCGAGGTCCTTAGGAATAAACTGCTGGCAATGACCCAGCCTGAAACAAAGGGATGGGCACATGAGATCCTTTTGACAGAGGACTGGAAGGTCCTAACTAATGCCTCAATTAGTTTTAACCGGAATACCCACTCAGCCCTGATGGCATTAGGGAATTTAACACTGCAGGGATTAAATGAGCCAATGTGGATTAGCCTTAGCCAAAATGTGCAATTGAGTCTGAATGAATTAGTAAGGAATATCGAGCGAGCTTTATTCCATCGGAATTGGCCACTAGATCTGTCTCGAACAGCCCTGGGACCATTTGGGCCTGAATGGGTTAAGGCTCACTTAGGAGATTGTCAGTTTGATGGTTGTTTATTTGTGGCCCTGTACTCACGTAATGGTACCCAGCAAGTTGCATTTCCCATCATAAATTTTGGTTATCTGAGTGACAATGTCACAATGAGAGCTACTGAGAGCCCAGTGTATGCACTATATAACAAAGCCAGTCAGACCTACTCTGAAGTTGATTTGAGATTCTGTCGCAGGTTTGACGACAAGTACGTGTGTGATAATACCCATTGGGGCAATAGTAATTTAACATCTTGTATGGAATGATCTCGCTCATGCAATGTCGATGTTCAGCAGTTAAACAAGTCGATCATTGTAGATATGGGGTTTGGCCGAATATGTGTACATAATGTGCGTTCTTGTAACGGTTTTGTTGTTACTAATGAACAGTTACAAATATTTATGCATCTGGAGGTTGGATCTTATTGCTCTAATTGATCTTTTCTAATTGTGGAGTGTGGTCATTTACAATTTTATCAATACAAGGTGATCACAGACCAACAGACTTTAAAATGGCACCCTGAGAATTTGAATCTACAGCAACCCTACCTTGACCCAAAGCATGCTGCTATTTGGAAGAAGGAAATGCGGAAATGGAATACAAAATTTCAACAGCTACAGGGTTGAATCAAGCAATCGTTGTGGACATTAACCATCACACTGCGGAAATTGAGAACGTTCACACAAATTTGGACCAGATTGGACATGAAAGCTGGTGGAAGTCATTATTTGGATGGAACCCGATGGCAACAGGCGTGATGAACACAAAGATACACCCTGTCCTTATGCTTGTGCTGTTTCAGCTGATCGTGCTGGTCATTTTGTTTTACTACAGATGTCGTGTTGGAAAACAAGGACTACAACTGGACAATGCTGTTGAAGAACTTGAGCAACCATGCAAATGTATGTTACCCAGATAAGACCTACAGAGAGGCGAGGCGAAGAAGTGGGGGAATGTGGGAGCACAGTCCCGCATTTCTGAACTCTTTACTTCAGCACGCGGTCTGAAGTTTGGATTAAGAAAACAGGAAAATTGAAGTTTGGATTAAAAAACAGGAAGATTGGAAGTTTTGGATTGAAAGAGACTGTTAGACAATGTGGTACCTTTCAGCCATTGAAATGAGTAACTGGTTTTTGTCTGATGTTAAATATTTGAGTACCTTGTGTTATATATGTAAACTTGTATTTACTCTGTACAGCCACCAGAGGACTCATCCCCTGGAGTCCCATGGGATCCCATAATCCCTTGGGAGCACAGGTATTTAAGGAGGCCTCACAGGTTGGAGAGGCACTCTGGAGACCTGCAATAAAAGACTACGGTCACACTTTATTTTGAGCTCACAGTGTTCAGTCTGACTCTTTCTCCATACATAACAACTGGCGATAAGATACAGATAGTAAACCCAAAGATGCAGAGAACAGTGGGCATCCTGGAGAAATTCTCGGAGGGAGATGATTGGGAAACTTTTGTGGAGCGACTCAACCAATACTTCGTGGCAAACAAGCTAGATGGGGAAGAGAATGCTACCAAATGAAGGGCGATCCTCCTCACCGTCTGTGGGGCACCAACGTATGGCCTCATGAAGAATCTGCTCACTCCAGCGAAACCCACGGAGAAATAGTGCGATGATTTGTGCACACTGGTCCGAGAGCATTTGAACCCGAAGGAAAGCGTTCTGATGGTGAGGTACCGGTTCTATACCTACAAAAGGTCTGAAGGCCAGGAAGTGGCGAGTTATGTCGCCAAGCTAAGACGCCTTCAGGACATTGCGAATTTGAAGGACATTTGGAGCACATGGTCAGAGACTTTTTCGTACTTGGCATTGGCCACGAAACCACACTTCGCAAACTTTTGACTGTAGAGACCCCAACCTTGAGTAAGGCCATAGTGATAGCACCAGTGACAATGTGAAGCAAATCTCTTAGCACACAAGTGCTGCTACTAGTACTGTGAACAAAGTAATGTTGTTTTTTGAATCGCAATGTGCAGGGCAGGTCACACATGCCTACAGCTGCACATCTGCAGATATCTCAGAGTCCACCATCAAGGATGATGAATGCAAGGCCATTAACACCTTGTTGGCGCTGCGGGGGTGATCATTGTTTCCATTCATGCCGATTCAAAGGGTATGTTTGCAAGGGTTGTGGAACAATGGGACACCTCCAACGAGTGTGCAGGCGAGCTGCTAATCCTGTTAAACCTGCAAACCACCATGTTGCAGAGGAGGACAGATCCACGGAGGATCACGATGAACTAGAGCCTCAGATTGAGGAGGCAGAGGTACATGGGGTGCACACATTCACCACGAATTGTCCCCCGATAATGCTGAATGCTGAATTAAATGGACTCCAGGTGTCAATGGAACTGGACACAAGCGTGAGCCAGTCCATCATGGGGAAAAAGACTTTTGAAAGATTGTGGTGCAACAAGGCCTCAAGGCTAGTCTTAACTCCAATTCATACGAAACTAAGAACTTATACGAAAGAACTGATTCCCGTAATCAGCAGTGCTACTGTAAAAGTCTCCTATGATGGAACGGTGCACAAGCAACCACTCTGGGTGGTACCGGGCGATGGTCCCACGCTGCTCGGCAGGAGCTGGCTGGGAAAGATACGCTGGAACTGGGACGACGTCCAAGCGCTATCGCCCGCTGACGATACTTCGAGTGCCCAGGTCTTAAACAAATTTCCTTCGCTGTTCGAACCAGGCATCGGGAAATTCCAAGGAGCAAAAGTGCACATCCACCTAATTCCGGGGGCGTGACCATCCATCACAAGGCGAGAGCAGTTCCATACATGATGAGAGAAAGGGTAGAGATTGAGCTAGACCGGTTGCAAAGAGAGGGCATCATTTCACAGATTGAATTCAATGAGTGGGCCAGTCCTCTTGTTCCAGTCCTCAAGGGAGAGGGCACCGTCGGAATCTATGGCAATTACAAAGTAACTATCAATCGTTTCTCCCTGCAGAACCAATACCCACTACCAAAGGCCTCTTTGTAACACTGGCGGGAGGAAAAACATTCACAAAGCTGGATCTGACTTCAGCCTACATGACGCAGGAACTGGAGGAATCATCGAAGGGCCTCACCTGCATCAACACGCACAAAGGTCTTTTTATTTATAACAGATGCACTTTTGGAATTCGATCAGCGGCGGTGATATTCCAGAGAAACATGGAAAGCTTACTGAAGTCGGTCCCGCACACCGTGGTCTTCCAGGCCAACATCTTGGTCACAGGTCGGAACACAATCGACATCTGCAGAACCTGGAGGAGGTTCTTAGTCGACTCACCTGCATGGGGCTCAGCTTAAAACGCTCACAGTGCGTTTTCCTGGCGCCTGAAGTGGAGTTCTTCAGAAGGTGGATTGCGGCGTTCAGCATCAGGCCGATCGATGCGAAGACGGAGGCAATCGAGAACTCACCGAGGCCACAGAACGTGCGGTCGTTTCTGGGACTCCTGAACTACTTTGGTAAGTTCTTACTGGGTCTCAGCACATTGTTAGAACCACTGCATGTCTTACTATGAAAAGGGGATCAATGGGTTTGGGATAAAAGCCAAGAAAATGCCTTTGTAAAAACGAGAAAATTGTTATGCTCAAACAAATTGCTTGTGTTGTATGATCCATGTAAGCATTTGGTACGAGCATGTGATGCATCGTCATATGGCGTCAGGTGTGTATTTCAACAAGCTAATGATTTTGGGAAACTGCAACCAGTTGCTTATGCATCCAGGAGTCTGTCTAAGGCTGAGAGAGCATACAGCATGATTGAAAAAGAAGCATTAGCGTGTGTCTATGGGGTAAAGAAAATGCATCAATACCTGTTTGGGCTAAAATTCGAATTGGAAACTGATCATAAGCCACTCATATCCCTGTTCTTCGAGAGTAAAGGGATACATACCAACGCATCGGCCCACATCCAGAGATGGGCGCTCATGTTTTCCGCATACAACTATGCCATCCGCCACAGGCCAGGCACAGAAAACTGCACCGATTCTCTCAGTAGGCTGCCATTGCCCACCACGGGGCTAGAAATGGTGCAGCCCGCAGATTTAGCCATGGTTATAAAAGCATTTGAGAGTGAGCAATCACCCGTCACTGCCTGGCAGATCAAAACCTGGACAAGTCAGGACCCCTTATTATCTCTAGTCAAAAGCTGTGTGCTTCACAGGAGCTGGTCCAGTGTCCCAGTGGAAATGCAGGAAGAAACAAAGCCGTTCCAGCGGCGCAAAGATGAAATGTCTATACAGGCAGACTGCCTTCTGTGGGGCAATCGTGTAGTGGTTCCTAAGAAGGGCAGAGACACTTTCATCAGTGACCTCCACAGTACACACGCAGGCATCGTAATGATGAAGGCGATAGCCAGATCCCACATGTGATGGCCCGGTATCGATGCGGGCTTAGGATCCTGCATTCACAGATGTAATAGATATTCGCAGTTAAGCAATGTACCCAGGGAGGCACCACTAAGTTTATGGTCTTGGCCCTCCAAACCATGGTCTAGGGTACACGTTGACTATGCAGGCCCATTCTTGGGTAAAATATTCCTTGTGGTTGTAGACGCGTACTCCAAGTGGATTGAATGTGAGATAATGTTGCCTAGCACGTCCGCTGCCACCACTGAAAGCCCGCGGGCCATGTTTGCCACACACGGCCTAGCCGATGTCCTGGTGAGCGACAACGGGCCATGTTTGACCAGTGCTGAGTTCAAAGAATTCATGACCCGTAATGGGATCAAACATGTCACATCACCCCCGTTTAAACCAGCGTCCAATGGTCAGGCAGAGAGAGCAGTGCAAACCATCAAGCAAGGCTTGAAGAGGACTGAAGGCTCACTGCAGACTCGCCTATCCCAAGTCCTGCTTAGCTACCACACGAGAGCCCATTCGCTCACTGGGATCCCACCTGCTGAACTGCTCATGAAAAGAGCATTTAAGACAAGGCTCTCGTTAGTTCACCCTGATCTATGAACAGGTAGAGAGCAGGCGGCCTCAACAAAGTACATACAATGATAGCGCAAATGTGTCATGCGAGATTGAAATCAATGATCCTGTATTTGTATTGAATTATGGACAGGGTCCCAAGTGGCTTCCCGGCACTATTGTGGCCAAAGAGGGGAGCAGGGTGTTTCGGGTCAAACTTTCAAATGGACTCATTCACCGGAAACACTTGGACCAAATCAAACTCAGATTCACGGACTATCCTGAGCAACTACCTTGGATCCTACCTTTTTTGATCCCCCAACACACACACCAGTGGCAACCGGCACCACGGTTGACCACGAAGCAGAACCCATCATCCACAGCAGCCCAGCAGGACCCAACACACCAGGCAGCCCGACAAGGCCAGCTGCACAGCAGCACAGCGAGTGCCCAACAAATGATCCAACAATACCAGCTTTCACACCGAGATGATCAACCAGGGCAAGAGGGGCCCCAGATCGACTCACATTGTAAATAGTTACACTGTTGACTTTGTGGGGGGAGTGTTGTTATATATGTAAACATGTATTTACTCTGCACAGCCACCAGAGGGCTCATCCCCTGGAGTCCCAAGGGATCCCATAATTCCTTGGGAGCACAGGTATTTAAGGAGGCCTCACAGGTTGGAGAGGCACTCTGGAGACCTGCAATAAAGACTAAGGTCACACTTTACTTTGAGCTCACAGTGTTCAGTCTGACTCTTTCTCCATACATAACACCTTGGAACTAAACGATGTTAAGTATTTGAGTACCTTGTTACGGTGGGAATAATAGTAATTCATGACTAAATGATGTGATGACATCTGTATGTTAATTATTTGTATGTATCATCGATACTATCTATGCATACCGATCACCTGGTTTGTGTACAGTAATTCACATCGTCTGTATGTTAACTATTTGAATGTACCATTTGTTACTATGCGAGGAAACGATCTGGTAATTCAGTTAGCAGTTCAGAATAGTAATTCAGAAAGCAGTTAGCCGTGATTTCAGGACAATATCTACATCGTCTGCATGTTAATTGTCTAAAATTAGTATGCAAAGAAATAAGAGTTCAAAGGCTTTTTCAGTATAAAGATGAGAGTTTGACATTAGACATCACACACTGGAATCTCGGAAGGTGTGTCACAAGCAGGCACGGAAATCAAAGCAAGCTGCCTTTGTGAAGTATCTCAGTAACTTTCATACTTGGTTTGTTTAGTATGAATGTTTAAGTAAAAGACCTGATCCTGCCTTTACTACAACTGAGTGTGTGTGTAATTCGACGTTTAAAGCAACGAAGTGAAAAGAGCAAGACAGCCTTTTACAACAGTGCCCAGAATTAAAAGAAAGAAAGACTTGCATTTATATAGCACCTTTCATGATCACCGGATGTCCCAAAGTGTTTTACAGCCAATTAAGCACTTTTTGACGTGTAGTCACTGTTGTAATGTAGAAATTGGACACAATACTCCAGCTGGGGCCTAACCAGTGTTTTATAAATCTTCCTTGTTTTTGTACTCTATGCCTCATTTACAAAGCCAAGGATCCCATATGCCTTTTTCAAAGTATTCTCAACTTGTCCCGCCTCCTGCTAAGTGAATGGGCAAAAATTTGGCAGATGGAGTATAAGAATTAGGAACAGGAGTAACCATCTAGCCCCTCGAGCCTGCTCCGCTGTTGGAAAGTGTGAGGTCATGCACTTTGGTGGAAAAAATCAAAGAACAAGTTATTATTTAAATGGAGAAAGATTGCAAAGTGCCGCAGTACAGCGGGACCTGGGGGTACTTGTGCATGAAACACAAAAGGATAGTATGCAGGTACAGCAAGTGATCAGGAAGGCCAATGGTATCTTGGCCTTTATCGCAAAGGGGATGGAGTATAAAAGCAGGGTAGTCTTGCTACAGCTATATAAGGTATTGGTGAGGCCACACCTGGAATACTGTGAGCAGATTTGGTTTCCATATTTATGAAAGGATATACTTGCTTTGGAGGCAGTTCAGAGAAGGTTCACTAGGTTGATTCTAGGGATGAGGGGGTTGACTTATAAGGACATAAGAACATAAGAAATAGGAACAGGAGTAGGCCATACAATAAGATCATGGCTGATCTGATCATGGACTCAGCTCCACTTCCCTGCCTGCTCCCCATAACCCCTTATCCCCTTATCGTTTAAGAAACTGTCTATTTCTGTCTTAAATTTATTCAATGTCCCAGCTTCCACAGCTCTCTGAGGCAGCCAATTCCACAGATTTACAACCCTCTGAGAGAAGCAATTTCTCCTCATCTCAGTTTTAAATGTGCGGCTCCTTATTCTAAGATCATGCTCTCTAGTTCTAGTCTCCCCCATCAATGGAAACATCCTCTCTGCATCCACCTTGTCAAGCCCCCTCATAATCTTATACATTTCGATAAGATCACCTCTCATTCTTCTGAATTCCAATGAGTAGAGGCCCAACCTACTCAACCTTTCCTCATAAGTCAACCACCTCATCCCTGGAATCAACCTAATGAACCTTCTCTGAGCTGCCATCAAAGCAAGTATATCCTTTCTTAAAAACGGAAACCAAAACTGCAAGCAGTATTCCAGGTGTGGCCTCACCAATACCTTATATGGCTGTAGCAAGACTTACCTGCTTTTATACTCCATCCCCTTTGCAATAAAGGCCAAGATACCATTGGCCTTCCTGATCACCTGCTGTACCTGCGCACTATCCTTTTGTGTTTCATGCACAAATACCCCCAGGTCCCGCTGTACTGCAGCACTTTGCAATCTTTCTCCATTTAAATAATAAATTGCTCTTGAGGAAAGGTTGACTAGGTTGGGCCTCTACTCATGAAAGAGATGATCTTATCGAAATATATAAGATTATGAGGGGGCGTGACAAGGTGGCTGCAAAGAGGATGCTTCCACTGATGGGGGAGAATAGAACTAGATCTTAGAACAAGGGGCCGCCCATTTAAAACAGAGATGAGGAGAAATTTCTTCTCTCAGAGGGTTGTAAATCTGTGGAATTCGCTGCCTCAGAGAACTGTGGAAGCTGGGACATTGAATAAATTTAAGACAGAAATAGACAGTTTCTTAAATGAGAAGGGGATAAGGGGTTATGGGGAGCAGGCAGGGAAGTGGAGCTGAGTCCATGATCAGATCAGCAATGATCTTATTGAATGGCGGAGCAGGCTCGAGGCAGGAGTATAGCCTAATCCTGTTCCTATTTCTTATGTTCTTATGTTCTTCAAAGATTTGTGTATACACACCCCAAGGTCTCTCTGTTCCTGCATCCCCTTTAAAATTGTACTATTTAGTTTATATTGCCTCTCCTCATTTTTCCTACCAAAATGAATTACCGCACACTTGTCTGCTTTAAATTTCACCTGCCATGTATTTGTCCATTTCGGCAGTCTAGTCTCTATCTTCTTAAAGCCTGCTACTATCCTCACTGTTTATTTCATTTCTGAATTTCCTGTCATCTGCAAATTTTGAAATGTTGCCCTGTATACCCAAGTCCAAGTCATTAACATATTCGACGCGACTGCTGCCAATGAACCGGAAGCGTTCTGCGCATGTGCGCTTCCAGTTCGTCACGGAGTAGCTCATTAAAATTTTTTTTTAAAAGCCAGGAAGAAAGCGGGCTGGTTAGCAAAACCCAGGAAGAGAGTGTGCTGGTTAGCAAAAGCCAGGAAGGGAGCGGACTTATTAGTGTGCTCATGTTTAAAAAGCAGAAACATCATGCTTCCAGTTGTTGGAGTGCGCAGTACGCTTCTGCGCAGCTTCTGGTCGTTGGTAGCAGTCACTCCATAACATATATCAAAAAGAGCAGTGGTCTTCTGTATAGTTCGCCACTACTCGCTGCTTTCTGTCTCTTACCCAATTTTGTATCCACACTGCCACTTTAATAATTACTTTCAAAAGGTAATTTGATAATATGTGCAGAGCAATGGGGAAAAAGCTGTGAGGACTAATTGGATGTCTCGTTCAAAGAGCCAACACAAATGACCTCCTTACCTGTTGTATCTTTCTATGATTCTATGACATACTTGCTGTAACATAAACCAGCTTCTTAATTTGTCCTTGATCTCACCGCACTACAGTGTTCATCAGTTACAGATGGGGTCACGTGCGAGTTTATGGTATCCAGTCGTACGTCAAGAGGATCGTATTGTGCATCCCCAGGGCTACATTATCATATAAGTAGATATTGGGCAGTGAGAATCAACTCCAGAATATAAGGCACATGGAATATGCTTACAGGAGTGACTGATGCCATTGAACCCAAGATGGTATTTACCAAATTTTCCAAATACAGACCCAAAATTTAATAATACTTGGTTTCTGATTCCTGTGTGATCACTATGACTCAGCACATCCAAACAGCAGTCCGTTCATAAGAATATAAGAACATAAGAATTAGGAGTAGGAGTAGGCCATTCGGCTCCTCAAGCTTGCTCCGCCATTTAATAAGATCATGGCTGATCTTCTACCTCAACTCTACTTTCCTGCACTATCTCATATCCCTTGATTCCCTTAATATCCAAAATTCTATCGATATCTGTCTTGAATATACCCAAAGAGTGAGCCTCCACAGCCCTTTGGGGTAGAGAATTCCAAAGATTCACCACCCTCTGAGTGAAGAAGTTTCTCTTCATCTCAGTCCTAAATGGTGGACCCCTTATTCTGATACTGTGACCCCTGGTTCTAGACTCCCCAACCAGAGGAAACCGTCTCCCTGCATCTACCCTGTTGAGCCCTATAAGAATTTTGTATGTTTCAATGAGATCACCTCTCATTCTTCTAAACTCTAGAGAATATAGGCCTAGTCTACTCAATCTCTCCTCATAGGGCAATCGCTCCATCCCAGGAATCAATCTGGTGAAGCTTCGTTGCACTCCCTCTATGGCAGGTATATCCTTCCTTAGGTAAGGAGACAAAAACTGTACACAATACTCCAGGTGTGGTCTCACCAGGGCCCTATATAATTGCAGTAAGATGTCTTGGGGTAGCAATTCCACCCCCCCCCGCCCGAAACGGGGCGCACGTGCCCCGTTTGAATGGCTTTCAGGTTGCCTCTTGAACGACATTCGCCTCTTTGTTGTATTTTTTCCCTTGGATCCGGAAGTCGCTCTTAATGGGGGCGGTGACAACACTTGAGGGACGGAAGTTGGGAGCGGTGCAAAGTGACTGCTGCGATGATGTCATCACGGCACCATATCACCACAGCTCTGCCCTTCACTTAAAGGTGTTTGTAGCATGGAAATCATATGTTTCTGACGTATTATTTTGAGAGAGTTTGTCAATGTGTTGTTCAGTTCCATCCTGAATCCCTCCATAATAGAGAAGGGTGAGGGAAGCTCTGACTTTTCCGTGCCCATTTATTTTTGGGGCCTGGGGTATATATTTTCTACAGGGGCTTTCTGGTGGGCATAATTGATCCATATTTTTTCTTCATTCATGGGCATCGCTGGCAAGGCCAGCATTTATTGCCCATCCCAAATTGCCCTTGAGAAGGTGGTGGTGAGCCACCTTCTTGAACTGCTACAGTCTATGTGCTGTTGAAAAGCCTTGGCGAGATGCTGCAGTGCATCTTGTAGATGATACACACCACGGTGCGCCGGTGGTGGAAGGAGTGAATGTTTAAGGTGGTGGATCGGGTACCAATCAAACCGGCTGCCTTCTTAAACAGCTGCAGTCCTTATGGTGAAGGTTCTCCCACAGTGCTGTTAGGGAGGGAGTTCCAGAATTTTGACCCAGTAACGATGAAGGAAAGGTGATATAGTTCCAAGTCAGCTGGTGTGTGACTTGATGGTGGTGGTGTTCCCATGTACCTGCTGCCCTTGTGCTTCTAAGGTGGTAGAGGTCGCTGTTGGGAGGTGCTGTTGAAGAAGCCTTGATGAGTTGCTGCAGTGCATCTTGTAGATGGTACACACTGCAGCCACGGTACACTGGTGATGGAGGGAGTGAATGTTTAAGGTGGTGGATGGGGTGCCAATCAAGTTGGCTGCTTTGTCCTGCTGATGCACGTTTTCTGGTGCTGAAATTAATTTTTAATTAAAATTATCCATGGCAGCCAACTTGCTGACAGCAAACTCCCACAAACAGCAATGTGATAATGACCAGATAATCTGTTTTTGTTATGTTGATTGAGGGATAAATATTGGTCTGGATACCAAGGATAGCTTTCCCGCTCTTCTTCGAAATAGTGCCATGGGATCTTTTACATCCATCTGAGAGAGCAGACGGGGTCTCGGTTTAATGTCTCATCCGAAAGACAGCACCTCCAACAGTGCAGCACTTCCTCAGCACTGCACTGGAGTGTCAGCCTAGATTTATGTGCTCAAGTTCCTGGAGTGGGTCTTGAACCCACAACCTTAGAGGCAAGTGTGCTCCCCACTGAGCCACAGCTGACACTGACAACAATGGAAATCCCACAGCAACAACCACAAAAGCAGAATGTTAAACAATTTTCAACATCGAAAAGTCAAGAAAAATTGACCATAATCAGCTAAGAAATAAGCTTTCTCTGAATCCTTGTAAAGTACTTCCTGGGCTCTTTAAATCTAGTTCCGTTTTTTCTATGACACTGAGGGTAAATAACAGAAAATGTATGAGCTCACCATATCACTGTATCATTGTGTGGAGCAAGTGAGATTTAAATGGACGGGGACAATAAATCTGAGTCATGGTTAATAGCCTGAGATAGAGTGCACTTGTCTATCAGTCAGAGAGAATGACAACATTTCTGAAAGCCTTTGCCAAAGCAGAGGGGGTACTTGATTAAAAACAGACACACTAAAATGCATCAAAAGGAAACCAAAGATTCTGGGATGAGTCTGCAGCAAGAGTACTACGTTATAACCTTGTTTGACGGCTGCCGAAAGTGAGGTGTGGCTGTCTGAGATGGTTGTGAAGACAGATGCTTACCCCTTTTGGTACTCCACTGCCCTCTCCCTGTAGCAGCCACAGCTGACTATTACTGTCATGACAAGGTGTCCTTGCAGCAGATGGCACAGCTCTGCATCCGTCACTCTGTTGTCCCAGATCCTGAGAAGACAGATCCCCATGATCATTGCCAAGTAGATGTGCCAGCAGTTGCAGAAATGGTTAGTGGCATCTTGATGGGTGTGGCTAACTGAGCTACACTAGCTGCTGATCACCTGTTGGTCATGCAGTGCTACTGAAGGCATGCCATAATGTGATTGGGCACTGCTGAGGTAGCATCAAATGCTACATAGTCAGATCATCACATATGTTAGTGGTGCCACTCGGGTCTGCTGTCCTTTGGGAAGACATTCTACTATCTGCACTACCCATCAGCCAAAAGGAGGTATGTTCCGTTCTAAGTGCAGGTGGGGATGTGTGGGTATCATTGGGTGGGCACAGCGCACTCTCGTGCAGCTTGACCTGCCTGACATCTCTCAGTAGATCTTCCCCTTCTTCCGAACATGTCAGATAGAGAGATTCTTAATGTGAAATCCACTGGTGCCAGTATTGGTTCTGAGGCAAGTAATAATATAGAATCATTGGCTCAAAGGCTCATGGCAACCCAGCTATCAAGAGGTCTCCTGTTCTGTCTGGGTATTACTTAAAAGATACCATGTTCGGAGCAATGTTTGACAAACCATTTTTGTTTTCATGCACACAAGGCAATGACATAAATCACATCAAAATCAGTCATTAGGTTTGGTTTTGGTGTCACAGTGCATGGTGCAAAGGCAACTTAAAAAGGGTCAGGGAAGAAATTAATATTAAAGAAATGTGTAAAAATAAACATGCCAATTTGTGTGCTCAATTCCAATATATATGCTTACTTCTGCATTCATTATTGCCTAACTAAGCTCGCCATGTAAGGCAATTGTGGAAGGCACTGACTGTGACACTGAAAAAGTCTTCCACTCCGATTATTCCATTCCTGGAGAAAGGAGGAGGTGGGAAGCAGCAGTGTGGACAGGGCAGAAGCAAAAACAGCAAAAAAATTTTCGAATGACAAGCCCAAATCAATTATGTACAAAGATGCATCCGGTCACATTAATTCCTTTTTCTACCATTTAAATTTTGTTAAATTGTTACTTCTTTTGAAAGATTGGCATTTTAATTTTTGGTGTTAATTATCACAGAAAAGAAATAATCAAAGGCATTTCATAATCAGTTTAAAAAGGATCATGTTCTTACATCCTGAGATGCATAATGAGAGTCCCTGCTTTTTCAGCATTTGCAGTAACCCAGTTTACAGCACCCCTGCTGCATTGTGGGATTCCTTGGGTGATTAGTTCTATGTCAGCTTGGATGCCTGGCTTCACTGTGTGTGGGTTCAAACAACAGGGTAAGCATCAAGCATGTGTGCTACAATCTTTCAGCATCAGATGTTAAAACTAAATGCACTGTAATGCTTCATGTGTGTTCTCCTTCACTGTTAGTAGCTGCAATGATATTAATTTTTTTAAACATCTTAACCTTAACGAAGTCGGGAAGAGGCCTTTCTTGACATGTTCATGTCAAGGGGCTGCAGGTACAGAGATTTAATAGGTTGTACGCAAAGAAAAAACAGTAAAGGTGGTTTGAAAAGATAAAGGAAAAAATAATTGGTATGCAATTTTCAAATACTGTAGTGCCGAATGATCCTGAAACTGCATTCTGGTCTCACACCGTTCCGAGATGGACACTAGGCCTCCTAAAAGGGGCATGCATGTGTGTATTATAAATAATGGATGATTAATTGAAAGCTCTGGGGGATGAAAAGGAATAGAAAAGAAACCTATAAAAGATTGCCTCAAATTGCCTCAATGTTTAAATGTTATAAGACAAGATATCTGCGCACACACACTGATGTGTATCAGTCACCCCTGATTACCATGTTTTATTCTTTAGACTTGCTGGTCAGAAGCATCTTGGCAGTGTGTGTTTTATATAGATTATCTGATGTGATATTTATAATATGGAGAGAGGCTTGGCTGTGATGCATTTTGTGATTAAATAGAATCATTGAATTTTGCAGTACAGAAGAAGGCAATTTGGTCATCACTCGTGAGCATGCATTCTGAAGAGCTATTCACAGTCCCAATCTCCTGCTCTTTCTCCACATTCTTTAACATTTTTATTTTCAAACATTTTTCCATGCCCTTTTAAAAGCTATTATGGATTCTGCTTCCATCACCATTCCAGATAGAGCATTCCAAGTTGTAACAACCCTGTCTGCAAAATACATTCTCATAACTTCTCCCTTTGTTCTCTTGGTGATGATCTTAAATTTATACACTCTCGTTACTGAATTACTGACAAATGGAAAAAGTTATCTCCTTAGCAAAACCCTTCATAATTTTGTACACTTCTAAACCTTCTCTGCTCTAGTGAGAAGAGTTGCAATTTCCTTAGTCTCTCCTCATAACCAAAGCCTTTAATTACTGATATCATCTTAGTGAATCTCTTCTATATCCTCTGCATGGCCAGGGGCGGTCAACATTGCACACTATGTTCTAACTGCGGAATAACCAATAATTGGTCCAGTATTAGCGTAACCTCTGTTTATTGCCAACTTAACGTGCAAAGGTTGGCGACTTGAGCAAGGCAAGGGAGGTCTGCTAGTCCCAGCTGAAATTGGGTGGAACAAACTGGGATTTAAAAAGGCTAATTATTTTTATTGGTCTTCAAAAACAATGTTTACAGACAAGGCAAGAGTTCTAAATTTTCTGAACTGTTTGTAGCTGATCTTTATTTGTTGAGACAGAGGGAGCGAGAAAAATGCAAATAGAGAGAAAGGCAGAGTGGTAGTTTCTTTCCTCACTCTGAATTTTGAAAGGAAACAAAGCCTCTTTGAAGGAAACAGATAGAAACATAGAAACAGAGAAAATAGGTCCAAGAATAGGCCATTCGGCACTTCGAGCCTGCACCACCATTCAATATGATCATGGCTGATCATGCAACTTCAGTACCACATTCCTGCTTTCTCTCCATACCCCTTGATCCCTTTAGCCATAAGGGCCACATCTAACTCCCTTTTGAATATATCTAATGAACTGGCCTCAACAACTTTCTGTGGTAGAGAATTCCACAGGTTCACATTTCTCTGAGTGAAGAAGTTTCTCCTCATTTCGGTGCTAAATGGCTTACCCCTTATCCTTAGACTGTGACCCCTGGTTCTGGACTTCCCCAACATCGGGAACATCTTTCCGCATCTAAGGAAGGGAAAGGTGAAGAGGGAAACTTGTTGATGGTGAGGGGTCTCTAACCTTTAAACACCCACTTTAAGGGGAGGGGGAGAGGAGGGGGGGGGGAATAATGAAGTGTGGCTCGAGAGTTAAGGGCGAGTTAAATGACAGCAGACCAAAGAAGAAGGGAGGATACAGGAAGTGACTTGATTACTCAAAGGGAAAAATGTAAGGGTTATGGTGGGCCTGAGTGATTTGTGGGAAAAGGGAAAAGGTAATTGGAAGAGATAAGGGATGTAAAGGGGTAGGGGGAAGCACGAGTGATTGGGGAAAGGATGGGAAGGGAGATGCCAAGGACCACATTTTCCCTGTAACCCCGCCTCAACTGCAGCCTAAAGCCGTTGGTGTTTTTTTTCTCTGTCACACCGACACCGACACCACCTCCCACCCAAAGGAAAGAAACGCAGAAGTGAAGCAAAAAGAAGAGTTATGGGAAGAGAAGCAGGATAAGAATGGACAGAAGGAGAAGATGAGAGACAGAAAGAAATAACAACAGAAAAACATGAGAGACGAGTAAGAGAGTAAACATATTCTCCAACTGACCATGTGTAATGGCACGGGAGATGGATTAATCAAGGAAAAGTATTAAGTATTTTCATGTCTAATGGGATAGTAAAATTTTTGTAGAATTCACTAACTAAAATTACTTCGTGGAGTCCCATCAATGGGGAAGCATTTAGGAATACAAAGTGTATTTCTTAAATGAAAAATAACTCAGAACTCCTGCTATATTATGTGTTAAACATCATTAACATGTCCCTATGTGTGGAGAATATGAAACAATGTTTCAATTAAAGGTCTAGATGTACATAGTATATTTCACTCTCGTATATGAAGCTAATTTGATTCAGCACCACCTCCACATACTGTCCTTTTTGATAAACATACTTTACGATAGGAACTAAAATGATGCATTTTCCTCAGATACAAATACAATTGATGGTAAATAGATATCATCAGACAATGGATAAATGCCTGAAACTGAATAGGAGGCAATATGCTATGGGATGGTAAGACCAGATAAGCCAGCTACATGGTAGGGTCTTTTCACATTGAATTTACAGCACATAAACTGGCCGTTCGGCCCAACTGGTCTATGCCAGTGTTATACTCCTGACGACTCCCACCCTACTTCATCTAACCCTATCAATGTACGCTTCAATTCTTTTCTCCCTCATATACTCACCTAGTTTGTCATCTTTGCTATGCGCCTCAACTACTCCTTGTGGTGGCAAGTTCCTTGTTCTAACCACTCTCTGGATAAAGAAGTTTCTCCTGAATTCATTACTAGTGATTTATTAGTGACTATCTTATATTTATGACCTCTAGTTTTGGACCCCCCCATAAATGGAAACATGTTTACATCTACTCCATCAAACCCCATCATAATTTTAAAAGACTCCTATTAGGTCACCCATCAACCTTCACTTTTCCAGAGACAAGAGCCCCAGCCTATTCAGTCAATCTTTCATTCTTCAAATGATGTCCATCTCTTACACCACTGCAGGAGTATAACCTAGCTTGATAGGTTCTGGGAAAGCAGGGATGTCATACATTGTCTCCAACTCCTACATTGTATGTGACATTGTGCCGCAGGACACAATACTTGGATACTCTATGGTTGGGTGACTATATTGAATTTTCTTTTGTTTTAGGAATTGGTTTAGGCCTTTGAGGTCTATTACAGGGCAGAGTTCTCCCTGCGGCTATATGTTCATAGTGATACAGCCTTGAAGAATCTCCTGAAAAACTATCTGATGTAGCTTACATTGTGATCTGAAGGATGAATTCCTTGGGAACCCTTGAAGCCAAATTGATTCTTTGTGTGATTTTTGTATTCAATGTTTCTATGAATGTTGAGCCATAGTTTAATAAATGTACTCCTCATACTAGATAAATATCAATGCGGAAAGCCATTCAGTTTATCCATCCAGAAAGACCATACAGTCTTGTTATTGTATATCCAATTGTTTCTTAAATAATCCCAGAGTTTTTATCTCCACTACTCCACCTGGAAGTCCATTCTATATGTTGCTAACTCTTTACATGGAGAAAAACTTCCCTGACATCACACCCAGAATTTCCAGTTTAACTGTTTGCACTTTGGTCTCATAGTTTGGTTTGAAATAATTCTCCATATCTATTATTTCTTTACTATTTATTTTCTCATAATATCATCTCTAGGTCACTTTTTTCAGGGCTGAAAAGCCCAAGGGTTAAACACTCCACTTTTGAGCTTATCGCCCAAAAATGGGCGTTATTTCCGGCGTGGGCTTTAAAAAAGGTTTTCAGATCGCCGGCTTCTTGCCCATTCTCAAAACACCTAGTTTACATTTTTGAAAATGGGCGTTACCGCGAGCGATATCAAATGGGCGTAATGTAAAATTTTTCTGACCTTCTGCCGTAAAGTATGGCCGTCCTTAGCAACGGCATGGCAACGCTCGATTCCCGTGATTCAGGAGGTCAAGGGTCATCATGACATGCGCAGAAAAGGAGACAGAGTGGGAGCTCAGAGGCATTGAAAGCTTGTGTGGCTGTGGTGTGTGTTTGTTTGGCTGTTGTAGGAGGAACGATGGAGATTCACCAGCAGCAAAAAGCCCACTAAGCACTAAGAACAAGTTTTTGTCAACAAATAACATATAGAATAGAAGAGATGGAGGAGGCCTTGGAGCTGGTAGCCAGGAACACTGTTGGCAGAGGGCTCCCAGTGGTCCCGGAGCGCCGCACTGCACCCGACTGAGCTCGCCGACTGAGTGGTCCAAGCATCTGAAGCGCTGCTTCAGCATTCCAATGGTTATCTCCACGATATTGTGAGTTGGTCTGAGGCTCTCGTTGTAGCGCCTCTTGGCTTCAGTGTGGATGTCACACAGCGGGGTCATCAGCCAGGTGTCGAGTCCATATCCTTTGTCCCCAACCATCCAGCATTGACCTTATGGCTCATTGTTAAATAAGTCAGATACAGTGCTCTCACGCAGAATGTGCGCATCATGGATGTTGCCCGGAAATAGAGCATTCACTGCCAGTATAATTTGCTGGTGGTCGACAACCAGCTGGACATTCAGGGAGTGGAATCCCTTGTGGTTCCTGAAAACATCAGCGTCCTGAAAAGGTGCCGACATCGCGATATGCCGACAGTCTATTGCCCCCTACGCCTTGTGGAAGGTTGCAATTCTGGAGAATCCTTGAGCCTTCTCACTCTGTGTCTCCCTGGTCATAGGGAAGCTGATCAAGTCCCTCCTGCTTGCGCACAGGGTTTCAGTGACCTGTCTAATGCAGCGATGTGTGGCATGCTGAGAAAGTCCGCAACTGTTGCCAGCTGTGGCCTGAAAAGAACCCGAGGCATAGAACAACACCCGAGGTGACTTTGACCTCGATGGACAGTGCAGTTCTGATGGTGCTGGCAGGCTGCAGATCTGCCCTGATCAGCTGGCATACCTCAGTGACAACCTCTTTGTGGAAGCGCAATCTTCGAAGGCAGGTGGTGGCGGGCAAGTTGAGGTAAGAATGCTTCTCCTTGTACTTACGGGCGGGTGTAATGTCTGGTCTTCCTCATCTGTCTGTCACTTCGTACATTGGGCATATAATGCAGTGGAACGTTCCTTCAGCGATGTCGAGTCTGCTGCATGTATTTGGTCATCAAGATAGGGTGAGAAAGGAAAGGCCCCATTGCAGTAGCTCTCTGTTTTCCACCGATTGCTCACAAACAAGGAATGTCCCGATGAACACACCTCTTCAATTCCAATCGGTCACAGTATGATCAAGATGTATTTAGAGATGTGATGTATTTAGAGATGTTCACATCAACTCCAGCGACCTGCAGAGTACATCCGAACTCTGCCTAGGTTGAAGCACAGCAGCCTTTTAAAGGACGTGACATGTGATCTAGAACATGGCGTCCATAACACTGTGATTCGCTCCGGTTAGTTCCAGTTTTTGTGGGTGTTTTTTCGAGCGAGCGATATTGTGGGCGAAATGTGGGCGATATCCATGGCCGCTAGTTTGGGTAAATATGCTATTTACAACAAAAAATAGTCGATGGGCGTAAATGTTGAATCTCAGCGTTAATTCCAATTGGAAAGTAACGCTGGACGATATTATGGGTGTTGAATTTGCTGCTGATTCCACCCCAAAAAAGTGGGAGGACGGTAATATTTTTTCCCGCCGTTAAGCACATGGGGAAATTAACGCTCAGCGATACGTTTCCGTCAGTTTCTATTTTGTGCCAAATGGGCGTTATACGTCATTTCAGCGGTAAAATGGGCGTTAAGCAGGCAAAAAAAGTGGAGGTTCGAGCCCCAAGTTTCTCCAGTGTCTTCTCATACCTCAGTCCTCTTCGACTCTGGATGAGCCACTTGGCTCTGCCCTGAATTTTCTCTAAGGTTTGAATTCCAGCCTTGTGTCTTGGTGACTAGAACTTGACACAGTACTCAAGGTGTACTGTGTAATGGGGTACTGAAGTTGCATGTTCAGCCATGAACTCATTGAATGGCGGTGCAGGCTCGAAGGGCCAAATGGCCTACTCCTGCACCTATTTTCTATGTTTTCTATATTTTCTATGTGTGGTCTGATCAGAACATTACACAATTTGATCATGATATCATCTGACTTGTATTCTACTGCTTTGGCTATGTAGTTTAGCATTTTGTTTGCTGTGTTGATTGCGTAGAGGTTGGACAATTTGTCAGTATCTTCCTCGTCCTTCTTCCCTGCCCTATTGCCTTTAGGTCATTGGGGGCCCCCCAATACAGGCTCATGGGTCTCTGCTGATTGTAGGTGTCCATTCTGTTCTACGATGGATAGGAGCATGGCTTTTATAGACTCCACTGAGTTACTAACATTCTTATTCAGAAATTTGAATCAGTCATGCAGTTACTCTGTAGTTCTTTATAATATTGTTCATAAAATGTTCTATTTTCTCAAATCCAGTGCAAATAGTACATTTTTTGGCCGGGTTGGATTTGTCTTGCTTTCTGTGGACAGGACATACCTGGGCAAATTCCTACATTATCGGGTAGATGCCAGTGTTGTAGTTGTACTGAAACTCTTTTGAGTTCACCTGTGAAAACATAAAAACAATAAACGGTGCCACCCGACCTGGGTGACACTCCAGACATTTTCAAGGCCCTTTTTCCCCCCCCCCTTTTTTTTTTTTTTTTTTGGTTTTTTTGTAGTAGTTGTACTGAAACTCTTTTGAGTTCACCTGTGAAAACATAAAAAACAATAAATGGTGCCACCCGACCTGGGTGACACTCCAGACATTTTCAAGGCCCCTTTTTTTTTTTTGTTTTTTGGTTTTTTTTGGGGCGCTAAAATCAAATTTTTCCAGTGCCCCCTATAAAAGGGAAGGGGGACACTAAAAGCACCGGCAATTAAAACAAATTAAACTTAAAAAACGTAAAATCAAATTAAAATTTGGTTGCCGGGCATGATGATGCACTCCAGTCCCTCCGGTGCCCACCTCTCGCGGAAGGCCGCGAGCGTACCGGTGGACACCGCGTGCTCCATCTCCAAGGACACCCTGGACCATTGTACTGAAACAGCTTGGCTAGGGGCACAGCTGGTCCTGGAGCACAGGCTTTGATTGAATCATATTGGTTGAAGATTGGCAGCTGTGATGGAGGTGACATTTGGAAAAGGGCGAGAAGGATCATCCACTTAGCGCTTCTCGCTGCAATGGTTGCAAACACTTGACTTTTGCACGCACAGGCCAGAACCTTCCCAGCCCTGCAAGTGTGGGTTTGGAGGTGGGACCATTGTCCCAATGGCCCTGATTGACAGTGGGTCAGGATCCCACTCTGAACCCGCCTTTGTGTGAGTTTCTCAGCTGTCAGAGCTGTGTTCGGATAGCAGACCCGACAGCAAGCGGTGGGACAGGTAATTAACATAATTAAAAGGTATTTAAATGCTAGTTAAGAAGCCTGAAAGCAGGCACTGACAATTTTACCAACCTTTTGATAGCTTTGACCTCCCTCGGGTTTCACGCTGGATATGTATGAGGTAATGCATTTGGGGTGATCTAACAAAGCAAAGGAATACACATTAAATGGTAGGACACTGAAACGTGCAGAGGAACAAAGGGACCTTGGCGTGCAGGTCCACAGATCCCTAAAGGTAGCAGGCCGGGTAGATAAGGTGGTTAAGAAGGCATATGGAATACTTGCCAAAGTAAAATTAGTTGAGGCATGGAATATAAGAGCAAGGAGGTTCTGCTTGAACTGTATAAAACACTGGTTAGGCTGCAGCTGGAGTACAATGTGCAGTTCTGGTCACCATATTACATCATCATCATAGACAGTCCTTTGAAATCGAGGAAGACTTGCTTCCACTCTAAAAGTGAATTCTTAGGTGACTGAACAATCCAGTACGGGAATTACAGTCTCTGTCACAGGTGGGACAGACAGTCGTTGAAGGAATGGGTGGGCGGGACTGGTTTGCCGCATGCTCCTTCCGCTGCCTGCACTTGGTTTCTGCATGCTCTCGGTGACGAGACTCGAGGTACTCAGCGCCCTCCTGGATGTACTTCCTCCACTTGGAGTGGTCTTTGGCCAGGGACTCCCAGGTGTCGATGGGGATGTTGCATTTTATCAAGGAGGCTTTGAGGGTGTCTTTGAAACATTTCCTCTGCCCACCTGGGGCTCGCTTGCCGTGTAGAAGTTCTGAGTAGAGCGCTTGCTTTGGGAGTCTTGTGTCAAGCATGCGAACAATGTGGCCCGCCCAACGGAGCTGGTCGAGTGTGGTCAGTGCTTCGATGCTGGGGCTGTTGGCCTGTTCGAGGACGCTAATATTGCAAATGCCCTGGGAGTACAGACGCACCACATTACCAGAAATATGAGAGGATACAGAGGAGATTTACAAGAATGTTGCCTGGGCTGGAGAATTTTGGCTATGAGGAAAGAGTGGAGATGCTGGGTCTGTTTTCTTTGGCAGAGGGGTCAACAACCAGGGGACATAGTTTTAAAGTAATTGGGGGGAGGTTTAGAGGAGATATGAGGGGAAATTTCTTCACCCAGAGGGTAGTGGGGGTCTGGAACTCACTGCCTGAAAGGGTGGTAGAGGCAGAAACTGATATGTCCTTACTATACAGTATAAATGCACACGAGGCCCATACTGGAGAGAAGGTCACTCTGTGACCAGTTACCTTTATTACCAAGATCTCAAGTGATGAATATGGGTGGAGCTTCCCCTTTTATACCTGAAAATCCAGGTTAAGAGTGTCTCCCACAAGTTCACCCCCTTGTGGTCAATGTTCTCAAGGTGTACAACTTAGGTCAGCTTATACATATGATAGTTGAATACACGACATCACCTCCCCCCTCAAAGTCTTATTGGGATCACAGGTTAAGTCTCTCTGGTGGTTTACACTCCCTTGTAGAGCACCTGAGTTGGGGCTCCGGTTGTTGGGCGCTGGCCTGAGTGTCTGCTGTTTGCGGTGCCTCAGGCCTGTCCGGACTGCCCACAGTGACTGGGCTCTCCTCCACTTGGTTCCGGTGTTCGGTCACCTGTGGTGGAGTTAACTCTATGTCGTGTTCTTCCTCTGCTTCTTCTATGGGGTTGCTGAACCTCCTTTTAGTTTGATCCACGTGTTTGCAGCAGATTTGTCCATTGGTAAGTTTAACTACCAAAACCCTATTCCCCTCTTTGACAATCACAGTGCCTGCAAGCCATTTGGGCCCTGCAGCGTAAGTAAGGACAAAAACAGGGTCTTTGACATCAATACATCACCCCCTCACTTTCTTGTCATGGTAGTCACATTGTGACTGACGCCTGCTCTCAACAATTTCTTTCATAGTAGGGTGTATAAGGGATAACCTGGTTTTGAGCGTCCTTTTCATTAGCAGCTCTGCGGGTGGAACCCCTGGGAGCGAGTGTGGCCGGGATCTATTGGCCAACAGGAGGCGTGATAAGTGGCTTTGTAGGGAACCCCCTTGGATTCTGAGCATCCCAGGTTGATTATTTGCACTGCTCGTTCTGCCTGGCCGTTTGAGGCCGGATTGAACGGTGCAGTTCTGACATGGTTGATTCCATTGCATGCCATGAAGTCCTGGAATTCAGTGCTTGTGAAACACGGGCCATTGTCGCTGACCAAGACATCTGGTAGACCATGGGCGGCGAACATTGCCTGTAGACTTTCTACTGTGGCAGAGGATGTGCTTGAATTTAAAATGGCACACTCAATCCATTTGGAGTAGGCGTCTACTACAACCAAAAACATTTTTCCCATGAAAGGACCTGCGTAGTCTACATGGATGCATGACCATGGCTTGGTGAGCCAGGACCAGGGGCTAAGGGAGGCTTCCCTGGGTGCGTTGCCCAGCTGAGCACACGTGTTGCACCTGCGAACACAAAGTTCCAGGTCTGCATCTATCCCTGGCCATCAAATGTGTGACCTGGCAATTGCCTTCATCATGACAATGCCCGGGTGCTCATTGTGAAGTTCTCTGATAAACTCCTCTCTGCCCCTCTGGGGCATGACTACTCGGTTTCCCCACAGTAGGCAATCGGCCTGAATCGAGAGTTTATCCTTGCGCCTATGAAATGGTTTAAATTCCTCAGGGCATGCCCCGTACATGGCTGCCCAATCCCCATTCAGGATACATTTCTTAACTTAAGACAGTAGAGGGTCTTTATTTGTCCAGACTTTAATCTGACGGGCTGTCACAGGTGAGCCTTCGCTTTCGAAAGCTTCAACAGCCATGACCATCTCAGCATCATGCTCAGTTGCCCCCTCAGTGGTGGCTAGTGGGAGCCTGCTGAGTGCATCGGTGCAGTTTTCGGTGCCCGGTCTGTGCTGAATTGTGTAGTCATAGGCAGCTAACGTAAGTGTCCACCTCTGTATGCGGGCCGATGCATTTGTTGTCAGCCAAAAGGGACGTTAGGCGTTTGTGATCTGTCTCCAGCACAAATTTCATGCCAAACAGGTACTGGTGCATTTTTTTTTACTGCATATACACATGCAAGCGCTTCCTTTTCTACCATCCTGTAGCCCCTTTCTGCCTGGGACAGATTTCTGGAGGCATAAGCTACAGGCTGTAACTGACCATTGGCATTCACATGCTGCAACACACACCTGACCCCATAAGACGACGCATCGCACTTTAGAACAAGTTTATTACACGGGTCATATAATGTTAACAGTTTGTTGGAGCAAAACTAGTTGCATGCTCTATCAAAAACCCTTTCCTGACTGTCCCCCCAGACCCAATCACGACCTTTGCGTAGGAGCACGTGTAGCGGCTCTAACAGCGTGCTCAATTTGGGAAGAAAGTTACCAAAATAGTTCAGGAGCCCCAGGAACGAACACAGCTCCGTCATGTTACGGGGTCTGGGTGCTCTCTGGATCACTTCCGTTTTGGACGCAGTGGGTCTGATCCCGTCTGCTGCTACCCTCCTCCCCAGGAATTCTACCTCTGGAGCTACAAAGACGCACTTCACCTTTTTCAGTCGAAGCCCTACCCGGTCCAGTCTGCGTAGCACCTCCTCCAGGTTGTGGAGGTGTTCTTCAGTATCGCAACCCGTGATGAGGATGTCGTCTTGAAAAACCACCGTCCTTGGAATCGACTTGAGAAGGCTTTCCATATTTCGCTGAAAGATCACGGTGGCCGAACGAATCCCAAACGGACATCTGTTGCACTCTAACAACCCCTTGTGTGTCGTGATGGTGGTCAGCTTCTTCGACTCACTCGCCAGCTCCTGGGTCATGTAAGCTGAGGTCAGGTCCAATTTTGAAAAAAGTTTGCCACCGGATAGAGTCGCAAAGAGGTCCTCCGCTCTCGGTAGCGGGTACTGGTCTTGGAGTGACACACGATTGATGGTGGCCTTGTAATCGCCACACATCCTGACCGACCCATCCACCTTGAGCACCAGCGCAATCGGGCTCGCCCGGTCACTGAACTCGACTGGTGAGATGATGCCTTCCTTCAGCAGGCGGTCCAATTCGCATTCTATCTTTTCCCACATCATGTATAGCACTGCTCTGGCCTTGTGGTGTACTGGCCTGGCATCTGGGTTTATGTGAATCACTACCTTGGCTCCCATGAAAGTGCTGATGCCGGGTTGAAATAATTTGTCCAGGACCTGTGAGCATGATATTCGCTCCACAGAAGAAATTACATTGACATCGCCCCATTTCCAGTTCATGACAGCAAGCCAACTCCTCCTTAGTGCGGGACTGTCCCCGGGACAATCCAGAGTGGCAACCTGTTCTCCGAATCTTTGTGGGTCACGACTACTGTGGCGCTGCCTAGCACCGGAGTGATCTCCTTTGTATATGTCCGTAGCTGTGCATCAATCATCAATAATTTTGGCCTCCTGGCCTTGGACACCCATAACCTTTCGAAGTGTTTGATACTCATCAGGGACTGGCTGGCCCCTGTGTCTAGCTCCATTAATACTGGGATGCCATTGAAGAGCATTTTCATCATTATCAGTGGCGTCCTGGTATATGAACTGTATGTGTGCTCCACATGAACTCACTGAACTTCAGCTTCCAGCGATTTCCCCCAGTATTCATTTGGCCTCGTAGGGCTTACATCGGGCCAGTCCTTCTCGTACATCAACCTGGCTGCAGGCTTCCTGCACATACACGCCAAGTGACCGCTGACGTTGCAGTTTCTGCAGGTATATTGCTGATACCTGCAAGCTCTGGCTGGGTGTTTGCCTCCACACCTCCAGCATGAGCTGGAGGCCCCGTTGTTGGAAACAAAAGGTCCATTACCAATCGATAGACTCTGACTGTCTCTGTAACTGTCCTTAAGCGCACGATTAACAGGTGTTGATGGCCCCATTACTGGCCGCATTGTCCATTTCGGTGACATGAATTGCCGTTCAGCTAGAAATTGTCTCTGTTGAATTCCCCCTTTGGGATCGACTACATGCTGGGGCATGTCTGATTGCCCTTGTCTGCCTGGAGAACTGTGTGCCGCATTAACAATGTTATCCCCTTGGTCGTTTGCTGCATTTGTGCCAAGATTTTTGTCATACATCATTCTGGTCTCTTCCTCCCCTGAGATAAATGTCTGGGCTATCAGAGCCGCCGCTTCCAAGGTCAAGTCTTTGGTCTCAATCAGTTTCCTGAAAACCCCAGCATGCCCGATGCCCTCAATAAAAAAAGTCTCGCAGCATCTCCGCTCTGCATGCATCTGGGAACTTACATAGGCTCGCCAGTCGCCGGAGATCTGCCACAAAGTCAGGAACGCTTTGCCCTTCTCGCCGCCGGTGCGTGTAAAACCGGTGTCTCTCTATATGCATGCTGCTCGCCGGTTTAAGGTGTTCCCCGATCAACTTACTGAGCTCTTCGAACGTCTTGTCCGCCGGCTTCTCTGGCGCTAGAAGGTCTTTCATCAGGGAGTACGTTCTGGATCCACAAACCGTCAAGAGATGAGCCCTGCGTTTGTCGGCTGAATCCTGTCCCAACCATTCCTTAGTGACAAAACTTTGTTGTAGTTTCTCAATAAAGTCGTCCCAATCATCACCAACACAGTACCTCTGTTCTGTGCTGCTAGTGGCCATGCTCGCGTGGTTTAAATCCCAGTTTCTCGTCACCAATGATATGTCCTCACTATACAGTATAAATGCACACGAGGCCCATACTTGAGAGAAGGTCACTCTGTGACCAGTTACCTTTATTACCAAGACCTCAAGTGATGAAGGTGGGTGGAGCTTCCCCTTTTATACCTGAAAGTCCAGGTTAGGAGTGTCTCCCACAAGTTCACCCCCTTGTGGTCAATGTTCTCAAGGTGTACAACTTAGGTCAGCTTACACATGGGTTACAATGATAGTTGAATACATGACAGAAACCCTCACTACATTTTTTAAAAACTTGGATGTGCACTTAAAGTGCCGTAACCTACAGGGTACAGACCAAGAGCTGGAAAATGGGATTAGGCTGGATAGCTCTTGGTCGGCCAGCGCAGACACGATGAGCCGAAATGGCCTCCTTCTGTGCTGTAAGTTTCTATGATTCTCTCTATTGACTCTCTATTGCTTTCGTTAGTTGACAGCTGCAGGAGTGGTATAAAAGCTACCATTTTACAGCTGTTCACTTTCAAATGTCAGAAGCTGAAGCCTTCAGGTTTTGGAAGAGATTGTTGAGCTGTATGTGCTTTGGAAGTATTTGCAGTGAACTCTCTATTCACTGTCACCTCCTTAGAGAAACCTTTCCCACCATTAACAGGCGTTTCAGTCATCTCAACCTCACCTGCCATCTATTCCAACAGCATCGTTGCCCTTGAAAATATCTCACCTTGGTCCTTAGAATCTCACCACAATCAGCCCCAACACCAACATCACTAAACACACCAGCATCACCAACAACAACACCAACCTTCTCTACAAACACCTGATGCTGCACAGCACACAGGGCATCAGCACTGGCCACAATTGCTGCCTGGGATGCCAGTGATGGTCTCACCATGGCCACATTTACTTCACCCCATGTTGTACACCCTGACTGCCACATGATACACCAGGTTGGCATATCCCATACCAGCTCCATAAAGCACCCCTGCAATGTCCAGCCCATTCGGTTCACACTTATCACCATTGTGGGGGTACCCTTTTGTCTCACCATTCACTACAACTCACTGAGCCACTTCCAAAGGTGCTCACAAATCTGTCCAAGAATGCAAAGTCATGAAAATAAAGATTTTAATGTTTGACAACACATTAACATTAACTATACATGAACATTGGTTAAAGGAACCAAGTGCCTACCCTTGTGAGATGTTAGTTGGTATGATTGGACAAAGATGAGGGTGAGTATGAGGGGTGGCTTGTGAAATGGGAAAATGATAATGTAGATAGGGAGAGAGAGAGGGATGGGTGGAGGTGCAAGGGAAGTTGGTGTGAGTAAGGATGTGCAGGGGTAGGGTAGGGGAGGCAGAGTGATGGGGATGTGATGAATGGCACAGCAGGATAAGGTTGAGTGTGGCTTTGCCGTAACATTTCATGATCTACTGAGATCATTGAAAGCTTTGCACCACTGCAGCCAGCTTCTCCAGGTGACATCCCTGCGTGTGCCCTCCTGTGCAATGTGCAACCAGGCTGCATTGGTGTCATGGGGACATTTCTTCCATCCATTGGAATGGAAGCAAACCTCCCTGCGTGCTGTGACTCCCTCCATATGCATCTGGAGGGAATCATGGGAGAGCCTGGGTGCAGTCGTGCATCTTTGTGCAGTGCTTGTCAATGTTTGCAGTAGCTCAATGCTACAAAACACCGACAGAAGAACTGTCAAAAAATAGTTGGGAATGGTCCCTTTAAGGAAACCGGCTGATGACGCGTCATCAGATGACATCATCAGACCAGCTTCCAGTTAATTGGCCAAGAAACCCGCAGGGCGGGCTTAACAAGCCCCAGCCATGGAAGATTGAAGGGAGAGAGCGGGCTGCATTTCAGAACGGGCTTCCCACGCTGCATCAATACGGCCCACATCGAACTCGCCTCTGTTGGCAAAATCGTAGCCACATGCTGGGTTCCTCCATCATGGAGAGTTGGGGATGTTCACAGAGCTACCTTCTCCTGTTAGTTGCTTCATTGTCCACCACCGTTTGCGACTGGATGTAGCAGGACTGCAGAGCTTTGAGCTGATCTCCCACTCTCTCCCAGTATCTCTCACTCAGACTTTTGAGTAGCATCACTAGTATTGCGAAATATGTACATTTTAAAGTTGTAAAACTTGTTTTCTTAGAAATGTTGTTACTGACAGCCAACAAGATTTTGACATTTTTTGGGCAATTTGATTTTTTTTTAGCATCTATTTTTTAATTGGTATATTTTTTCAGTGCTCTTAGTAATACATTCTGGTTTGTTTCAGTTGAAAGGATTGTGAATTTGTTTGAGTGATTTGATTGATTTAGTTTCTGTTCTTTATGCCGAATTTTCATCATTGCTCATAGTTAGAGTTTTGAGTTTTAGGAATATAACATTTGAGTGATTGAACTAACAATGTGACAGAAATGTACAAATAGACATTGAAATGTGATGAAGAAAATGAGAGCTAGATGTATCGTTTTTCTAATATATAGTGGATATCCCGTGACACAGCTCACGGTAGGTTGTATGATATAAGGACCATATTATGCCATGTAAGAAAGACTTCTATTTATATCGCGCATTTCATGATCTCAGGACGTCCCAAAGTGCTTCACAATCAATGAAGTACTTTTGAAGTGTGTCACTGTTGTAATGTAGGAATACAGAATGTATAGTCTGCTGATCATCATCATAGGCAGTTCCTCGAAATCCAGGAAGACTTGCTTCCATTCTTAACATGAGTTTTTAGGTGGCTGTGCAGTCCAATACAAGAGCCAAAGTCTCTGTCACAAGTGGGACAGATAGTCGTTGAGGGAAGGGGTGGGTGGGACAGGTTTGCCGCACGCTCTTTCCGCTGCCTGCGCTTGGTTTCTGCACGCTCTCGTCGACGAGATTCAAGGTGCTCAGTGCCCTCCCGGATGCATTTCCTCCACTTAGGGTGGACTTTGGCCAGGGACTCCCAGGTGTCGGTGGGGATGTTGCATTTTATCAGAGATGCTTTGAGGGTGTCCTTGTAATATTTCCGCTGCCCACCTTTGGCTCGTTTGCCGTGAAGGAGTTCCGAGTAGAGCGCTTGCTTTGGGAGTCTAGGTGAAGCTGTGTCCCCACAAAGCCTAACTGCTGTTAAGTAAATACTGGGTGGGGTTAGAATTTAAATGAAAAGAAGAAAGAAAGACTTGTGTTTATGCAGCATCTTTCAGGACGTCCCAATGCGCTTTACAACCAATGAAGTACTTTGGCAGTGTAGTCACTGTTGTAATGTCAGAAACACAGCAGCCTATTTGCATACAAGCAAGCTCCCACAAACAGCAATGTGATAATGACCAGATAATCTGTTTGTTCAGTGATGTTGATTGAGGGATAAATATTGGTCACGACCTCGGGGATAACTCCCCTGCTCTTTTTCGAAATAGTGTCACGGAATCTTTTACGTCCACCTAAGAGAGCAGACGGGGCTTCGGTTTAACATCTCATCTGAGACAGCACCTCTGACAGTGCAGCACTCCCTCAGTAGTGTCAGCCTAGATTTTTGTGCTCAAGTCTCTGGAATGGGTCTTGAACCCACAACCGTTTGACTCAGAGGCAAGGGTGCCACCAAATGAACGACGGCTGACAATTGCTCTTGAATTTTTCTTTCTTTCTCTTTTTTTTAAAATGTGACAAAAAAGCGTGACACAGAAATGTGACTGACAGCCAGGAATTGCACGTTGAATGTACTAGCCCACAGATTCCAGGGTGGCCTTAACAAGGGTGGGTCTGAAGAGATTTCCATCCGACTCTGTTGCTTATCTCGAGTTTATTACATATTGTGGGTGGTTGCCGACAATATTTATGGTGCTCTAAGGTGCCTGCCTCAGGTTGGGGGGAAGGGATTTCAGTGCAGCCTGTTGCAACATTAGTAGGCCCGCAGTCCAGATCCAACATACTAAATTAATTTTCAAATGCTGCCACTTTGGCAGTAGGCTGGCTTTGGGGAAACTGAGCTCTTAAATGTTAAATCCTCCCCCTCCCCCCATTTTCCACCGACTATTTCATAACTCCTTTTTATGAGCACATTTGACTCTTCCCTCTCATGTTACTTCCATGCAGAAATCAAGCGCAGGCAGCAGAAGGAGCGTGTGGCAGACCAGACTCCCCACCCACCCCTTCCTTCAACCACTGTCTGCCCCACCTGTGACAGAGATTGTGGTTCCCGTATTGGACTGTGCAACCACCTAAGAACTCAAGCTAAGAGTGGAAGCAAGTCTTCCTCAATTCCGAGGGACTGCCTATGATGATGATGACTCCCATGTGGAAGTCTTCTTCCTACACTGGCCCATCCACTCTCTCTATCTCCAGACTCTTAGCCCCAGAAGGCTGATCACTGTCCTATTTTCTTATTACCTCAAAAGAAATTCTGTGCAAATCTCACCACTGAAAACCGTCCTTTAACCTCCATTTCTTTTCCCATAATATTTACCCTTGCTTACCACAAATACGCTGACGACACCCAGCTCTACCTCAACACCACCTCTCTCAACCCCTGCACTGCTTCTGGTTTGTCACACTGCTTTCCCGACATCCAGTACTGGTTGAATATAAAATTCGTCCAACTAAATATTGGGAAGACGGAAGCTATTGTCTTTAGTCCCTGCCACAAACTCCGTTCCCTAACCACCGACTCCACCCCTCTCCCTGGCCACTGTCTGAGGCTGAACCAGACTGTTCATAACCTTGGCATCCTATTTGATCCTGAGATCAGTTTCTGACCCTATATCCGCTCCATCACCAAGGCTGCCTACATCCACCTTTGTAACATCGCCCGTCTCCGTTCCTGCCTCAGCTCACCTGCTGCTGAGCACATCATCCATGCCTTTGTTACCTCTAGATTTGACTATAACAATACTCTCTTGGCCGACCTCCTATCTTCCACCCTCTGCAAACTTTAGTTTATCCAAAGCTCTGTTGCCTGTATCCTAACTTACACCAAGTCCCGTTCACCCTATCACCCCTGTGCTCGCTGCCCTACATTGGCTCCCGGTCCGACAAAGCCTCGATTTTAACATTTCATCCTTGCTTTCAAATCCTTCCATGGCCTCGCCCCTCCCTATCTCTGTAACCTCCTCCAGCTTCCTCCCCCTCCATTTTGCCCCAATACTTACATGCTGAAGATCCTGTTCTTGGTCAAGGCCTTCAGTGCAACATCTCTTGTAATCTTTGGGGTGTTCCTGCCCCTTTCATACCACCCCGAATCTTCTGGTGGTCCTGCTCAATTTCCTTCATCTGCAGTGGCGGTTCTGTTAGTGTCGGTGATTCCGTTGGGAGCCTTCGCTGCATACGCGATGACCCACAATTCGGGAAACTGCGTCGGGGTTCCAGGAGTATCGAAGGAGTGACGGTCACACCACTTTTGGGAGGAGAATGCTGGTTCCTGTCTCCTCTCTCTCAGTATCTTTATCCACTACTACTTCCCCAACAAGTTCCTTATTCATCTCCTCCAACTGGTGCCTGTGCTAATTAATATCTGCCCCTTGTATATGAACGTATCTTATGAACTTTCAACCCTCAACTAGGGGGCATAGTTTCAGAATAAGGGGTCGCCCATTTAAAACAGAAAGGATGAGGAATTTCTTCTCTCAGAGGGCCGTGAATCTACCCCAGAGAGCTCTGGAGGCTGGATCATTGAATATATTTAAGATGGAGATAGCCAGATTTTTGAATGATAAGGGAGTCACGGGTTATGGGGAACAGGCAGGGAAATGGAGTTGATCTTATTGAATAGCAGGGCAGGCTCGATGGGCCAAATTGCCTACTCCTGTTCCTGTTTCTTATGTTCTTCTTATGTTCACCAGTCCCTTTCAGCATAGTGATTCTAGTCAATAATTCCACAATATGTTCTTTCATCTAATTTAATGGTAAGCAAAATTCACAGTAGCTCTGTGTGAACTGTATTGTAATGACAGTGTATATATTACAGTACACACAAAGCATTATTCTCAATTCCAGTTCCTCTTTCTGCTAGGGTTATAGTGTCTTACATTAGACTTTAATTAATTGATTAAAACGATTCTGCCTTAGAATATAACTTAAAGTTAACCCCCAGACCTAAAATAGCTTTTGAACAATTCAAAAAATTACATTAACTAGCTTTGAGAAACTAGCTAAAATGACTGACAAACTAACTATAAACTTTACATTATCCTTTAGCAAGCCTATATCATATATGTACATATACACACACAGGCAATCCGTTTTAACATTATAATATCCCTTATCCAATTAATATGTAAATTATATGTTTAAATTATCCTTAAACACTTCAACTATGAAAATAAGTATACTAATCTCTAGCTTTAGCTCATGCCAAAAGCACAGTGCTTATCCCTCTCCCGAACAGTCGCCAATGCTCTGTCGATCCAACCTGCACGAGCCCTACAATCAATGCCTGAATTGAATTGGATGCAGGCCAAATATATGCTTCCCTATCCAACTAAACTGCGGGCCCTGAACCAGCAGATCTGCTACTCCATTCCATTTCACACACGCTCTCTGATCAGAAATGTTGCTGAATCGTATCTTTTGTGTCAGACTGTAACATGATTACTGCATACCAGGACGACGTTGGTCATGAAGATTTTTCATTGCAGTGCAAATGTGTTAACTATTTTAATTCTTTATTTTTTCAGCATTATACAATGGCTAACATAAATACATCAGATGAAATATCAATAACGATACAGCAGATTAAGGAAGGCCCAAAAGCCAAACTACAAGAGCTCTGTAAACAGTATGGGCTCCCAGTTTCAGGAACCAGGGTATACTTCCAAAGAGTTCTGTGTCAAAGGCTTGGCATTGATCCAAAATCGGTCATTGTTCAAAAACCCACCTCACGTTCAAACAGCCATGGTGATTGCTGCAGTGTTGCTGGGTGCCGAAGTCGTCGGGGCAAGGACACCCATATTCGGTGGTTCACAGTCATCAGAAAAAAAGGGAGTCACACTGCAGCCATAACGAAAGCAATCCAATTTACTAGAGAAGGTTGGACACCAACAATGTATTCTCGGATTTGTGGACAACATTTCAGTTGTGGCCAGCTGTCCTTTGAGCCAAGTTCTCCGGACTACATTCCGCACTTACACATGGACCCCATCGCTAAAGCAGCAACGTCACATTCCACCTTTTGGTCCAAAGACAGTTCAGAAGAAGCCATGGACTTGACTAACAAGGGCAACATTAAAACCTCTTCTGTTCATGTCGCAGGTCCATCTCATCTTGATTTTACAAACCAGTATCAAAGTATGAATTCTTCAGTTAGATCATTGCTTCACTCAAGTCCTGAGGATCCTCGTCTGTCGGTTACACAGGATGCAGAAACCAAGGTATTGTGATGTTGTTGGATGTATCGGTAGAGGCTTTAAAATTGTTCTGAGAGGGTACAAGTCCACAGCACAAAACTGTGAAATTTGGCACTAACTTGATAATCTAATAGAGTCCATTAGGATGGTTAATGTCACAGAAATTGTTCTCCTAAGGACGGATTTAGACACTTTGCAGTTAATCCAGGATGGATGGGGGAGTGAGACATGAAGGGGGGGTGGGGGGGGCGGTTTAAAAATTCAAAAATCTGCAACTCGACCCCAAACCGCCTCCAACATGCCCACTTCCAGTTTTAGCAGAGGCGTGTTGGGGAGCGACTAACCTACTCTTAGGAGGTGGGTCCGTCATTAAAATATTTGAATGAGTGTTTCAATTTAGAAAGAGTGTGAATTTTAACACCTGTAAGCCAGCGGGCCTTCGAAAACACGGCAGCGAGAGGGACGCAAGAAAGGCAGGACCCATCAGGTAAGTGTCTATCCAGCACTGCCTGTGGGCCAGGAGGAGTAGGTGTGTTTCCCTCTGGCCCACCGAGCTTACCTGTTTACACCCCCCCATCCCCCGTAATCGGATCAACCCTCTGCGCTCAGACCAACCACCACACCCGCCCCCCCCAGCAGTCAGTCCAACCTCCCTCATGGTCAGTCCGACCCCCCCCCCCCCCCCCACGATCAGTCTGACCCCCCACGATCAGAGCCCCACCCCCCCACGATCAGAGCCCCACCCCCCCATGATCAATTCGACCCCCCTACGATCAGACACCCCCCCCCCCACGATCAGACACTTTTTTCCCCCCCCCCCCACACACGATCAGACACCGCCCCCCCCCCCGATCAGACACTACCCGCCCCCCCCATGATCAGACACTGCCCCCCCCCCCCCGCACGATCAGACACTCTTTTTTCCCCCCCCCCCCCCACGATCAGAGCCACCCCCCCCCCCCCTCCCTCGCCCCCACCGACAATAGACTAACCCTCCCACATGAGAACATAAGAACGGAAAAAATAAGAGCAGGAGTAGGCCATTTGACACCTTGAGCCTGCTCCGCTATTTAATAAAATCATGGTTGATCTGATCATGGACTCGGCTCCCCTTACCTGCCCGCTCCCCATAACCCTTTATTCCCTTATTGCTCAAAAATCTGTCTATCTCCGCCTTAAATATATTCAATGACCCAGCTTCCACAGCTCTCTGGGGCAGAGAATTCCATAGATTTACAACCCTCCAAGAAGAAATTTCTCCTCATCTCAGTTTTAAATGGGCGGCTCCTTATTCTGAGACTATGTCCCCAAGTTTTACTTTCTCCTATGAGTGGAAAGATCCTCTCTGCATCCACCCTATCGAGCCCCCTCATTATCTTATATGTTTCAATAAGATCACCTCTCACTCTTCTGAACTCCAATGAGTATAGGCCCAAACTACTCAACCTATTTTCATAAGTCAAACCCCCTCATCTCCGGAATCAACCTAGTGAACCTTCACTGAACAGCCTTCAATGCAAGTATATCCTTCCTTAAATATGGAGACCAAAACTGTACGCAGTACTCCAGGTGTGGCCTCACCAATACCCTGTACAGTTGTAGCAGGACTTCTCTGCTTTTATACTCTATCCCCCTTGCAATAAAGGCCAACATTCCATTTGCCTTCCTGATTACTTGCTGTACCTGCATACTAACTTTTTGTGTTTCATGCACAAGGACCCCAGGTCCCTCTGTACTGTAGCACTTTGCAATTTTTCTCCATTTAAATTATAATTTGCTTTTCTATTTTTTCTGCCAAAGTGGATAACCTCACATTTTCCCACATTATAATCCATCTGCCAAATTTTTGTCCACTCACTTAGCCTGTCTATATCCCTTTGCAGATTTTTTGTGTCCTCTTCACAATTTGCTTTCCCACCCATCTTTGTATCATCAGCAAATATGGCTACATTACACTCGGTCTCTTCATCCCAGTCATTAATATAGATTGTAAATAGTTGAGGCCCCAGCACCGATCCCTGCGGCACCCCACTAGTTACTGTTTGCCAACCGGAAAATGACCCATTTATCCCGACTCTCTGTTTTCTGTTAGTTAGCCAATCCTCTATCCATGCTAATATATTATCCTAAACCCTGTGAACTTTTATCTTGTGCAGTAACCTTTCATGTGGCACCTTATCGAATGCCTTCTGGAAATCCAAATACACCACATCCACCCTACTCGTTACATCGTCAAAGAACTCAAGCAAATTTGTCAAACATGATTTCTCTTTTATCAAACCATGCTGACTTTGCTTGATTGAATTATGCTTTTCCAAATGTCCTGCTACTGCTTCCTTAATAATGGACTCCAACATGTTCCCAACGACAAATGTTAGGCTAACTGATCTATAGTTTCCTGCTTTCTGTCTGCCTCCTTTTTTAAATAGGGGAGTTACATTTGCAGTTTTCTAATCCGCTGGGACCTCTCCAGAATCCAGGGAACTTTGGTAGATTACAACCAATACATCCATTATCTCTGCAGCCATTTCTTTTAAGACCCTAGGATGTAAGCCATCAGGTCCAGAGGACTTTTCTGCCTTTCGTCCCATTATATTACCGAGTACTACTTTTTTAGTAATAGTGATTGTATTAAGTTCGTCCCTCCCTATAGCCCCTTGATTATCCACTATTGGGATGTTTTTCGTGTCTTCTAGCATGAAGACCGATACAAAATCTGCCATTTGCCTATTCCCCATGATTAATTCCCCAGTCCCATCCTCTAGGGAATGAACATTTACTTTAGCCATTCTTTTCCTTTTTATGTACCTGTCGAAACTCTTACTATCTGTCTTTATATTTTGTGCTAGTTTACTTTCATAATCTATCTTCCCTCTCTTTATTATTTTTTTCGTCGTTCTTTGCTGGCTTTTAAAAGTTTCCCAATCCTCTGGCCTCCCACTCGTCTTGGCCACATTGTATGCCCTTGTTTTCAATTTGATACCATCCCTTATTTCCTGAGTTAGCCACGAATGGTTATCCCTTCTCTTACAGTCTTTCCTTCTCATTGGGATATATTTTTGTTGCGAGTTATGAAATATCTCCTTAAATATCTGCCACTGCTCATCAACCGTCCCATACTTTAATCTATTTTCCCAGTCCACTTTAGCCAACTCTGTCTTGCCATTTTAGTCTCCTTTATTTAAACTTAGGACACTGGTTTGAGATCCAACTGTCTCACCCTCTAACTAAATTTGAAATTCAACCATGTTATGGTCACTCATCAGTCCGACCCCCCCCCCAACGATCAGTCCGACCCCCCCACAATCAGATCGATCCCCCCACGATCAGACTGCACTCCCTACCTCCCATGGCTGACCCCGCTCCCCCATGTACAAGAACCCAACCCCCACCATGTCCGACTTACCTCTGCTCCACTCCCTGGCTGCCCTCCCACCTGACAGCCGGCCAGCCTCTCGGTCTCCCTGGCTGCGGCTGGGAAACCCATGCAAAAATCTTTAATCAGGTCATGCCGCTAAATTCAGCACGATCTCCAGGAAACCCATACTTCGCGTTTCCCGGCAGCTAAATCTCTCCCTGCGACCCCACCCCTTCTCCCTTCCCAGCTCGTAGTATTGTCGGGGCCATTGTTGAGGTAGAGTTTAGAGACTTGTACTGTGCCTTAGCCATACAACAAGGAGACTGACATTGGCATCAAAGGCAGAAAATTGTCCCATTTACATCCCTCACTTCGATGGAGGGAACATTGTATTCAAACCAAAATCGATGCTAAACTTTACAATTTAGATTAGATTGTTGTCTGCACTGTTAGCTGATCAGGGCAGCTACCATTAGCTTCAATATCTCTAGGTTAAGATGGGGCAAAGAAAGAGGAACGTCAGCCCTGTTTCTAACATATTGCCGTCAAGAGAGGAGGAAAGAGAAGAGGTGGTCCACTTTTGTATCTGCGACTTCAAACTTTTCCCTTATTCTTTCTTTCCTCCTCCAGTTTTAAGACTGCTTTCACCACTTTTAGGTTTACTTTATCTTCTCTTGCACCCTTTTCAAACTTGGTGATGTGTTACACTATCTTCTCAACATTACAAAAAATCCCCACAGGGCAGGATTTTGACAGGGCTACATCGTCAAAGAATAAAATCAGCTTGCATTTATACATTGGGCTAGACTTTCCACTTTGTTGGCTAGGGCCCAAAAAATGGGCGATGTTCCAGCCTTAGCGATGTTGCAGCCTTCATGATCGCTGGAACATCGCCCATTTTTTGGATCGGTGATAGCCCAGCGATGTGAAATGGGCAAAGCGATGTCACATCGGCCAGCGATGGCGAAGGGTACGCAATTAATTTTTTGGGGTTGGCCATGTTTTCTCGCATTTCGGGAGGTCAGGGGTCATCCACACATGCGCAGAAGGGGGAGAGAGATTGAGAGTGGAGAGAGAGAGAGGAGGAAGGCAGAGACAGAGAGGTGAGAGAAGAGGGAGAGATAGAGAGAAAGAAAGACAGAGAAATATGTCTGCCAGCGATGAAAGTGGGAGAGATGTGGAGACGGCGAGGAAGAGGCCAAACCCTTCTCCGAGGAGGCCAACAAGGCCCTCGTGGCGGAGGTGCACTCCCACTGGGCCCAATTGACCGGGGAGGGAGGAGCGTGATGGGAAACCAGCACCACGGTCGTACCGCAGGTTATGGGGCGAGATAGCCGAGGTCGTCTCGTCTGCGTCCCACGAGCCCAGAGACTCCGATCAATGCCGCAAACGCTTCAGCAAGAGTAAGTACGACTTTATATTTTAATGATGCACATTCTAAGTATAATAATCATTATAATGGTAATTCTCCTGGATTGAATGTAAGCTTGTTATTCTAACTTGTATAACATATATCATCCCTGCTAAGAACTGGACAGGGCCATGAACCGGTGCCCGTTTTAAGTCTCTCTGACTGCTGTCACTTACACAGGGCCCCAGCATGGCCTTTGCTCACTGTCTGACCTGGGACACTTTTGGAAATCAGCTACTGTCATTGAATTGTGGACACAACCCATATTCGCATATAACGTTTGAAACTGTTGTGTATAAATGACATAACCTAGTCAAGTAGCTTATGCCATGCTCTATTTATGTTCGCAGAGGAAGATATCTCATAATCGGGCTCAGCAGAGATGTACAGGGGGAGGCCCTGCTGTAATACAGACCCTCACCGACCTGGAAGAACGTGCTGCAGCACAAGTGGGGGCCCACACTCGAGCTGTCACCACCCGTGGTGTTGCCGGACCATCGCATGCACCACGTGAGTAAAGCAATCTAAGAGCTATGTGACATCATTTCATTCTCATATCATAGACGTAAGATGTCATGTTATACATGCAGCCTCTGTGCGACTCTCTGCCATGCTCAGGTCGACAACATAAGAACATAAGAGCAGTCCATCTGGCCATCTGTCCCCTTCTCTGTCCCCATCCCATAAACCCTCACTCCTTTATCATTCGGTCTATCTGCGACTGATCCAGCCTCCACAGCTCTCTGGCGCAGTGATTTCCACATAGATGTACTGCCATAGATACCACCATATGATGCATTAATATGTAATGTTTCTCTGTCACATTTATGGGATTAGTGCTGCTCCTCCTCCTACGTATGCCAGTGTGGCACAACAATGCTTTCTGCTCTAATAATCTCAATTGTGTCTTGCAGCTTTACCAGCTCCAGAGGCGCAACAGGAGGACAGACGTTCACATGGACCTGATCCACTGCATGTGACATTCACCACGGGTGGTGAAGAGCAGGAGACCACCGAGCCCGAGGAGGAGGAGGAATACCTGGAGACAGAGGACGATGCCCCTTGCATCCCTCTGTCTGGGGAACCTGCGGCCACGATGGGGATCCCAACTGAGGAGGTACCAGAACCAAGCGGCATGCAGTTGGCAATGCCAAGGCGCACATTGGTGCTGTCGCAGACCCCTGTGAGGCTGGGTCAGTGGCTTGAGCAAAGGCCTACCCTGGACCACCGTGTGGAGCGCCTGGCACGGATGTGCGAGGAGTCTGTCGCGATCCAGCGCGAGCAGCTCCAGGTGTTTGTGGGGTTCACGCAGAAATTCTCCCAGGTGTCTGCTAGCCAAGCGGAGACAACGCAGCAGATAATCCTGGAGTTGCGTGGAATCTCTGCCTCCAACCATGCGGCATGTGTTCTTGGCAGTACACGGCGCTGCACCCCAAGCTCCTGTGATCACAAGCACCGGCACACGGGCGGGTCAGGAGGATGCACCACCTCCTGACTCAGAAGGCAATCCCCCTGTTTTGTCTTCCCCGCCAACAGCCCCTCAACAGGCGATTGTCCCAGCATGTCCCCCACCACGGCAGGAAGTCTTGCCATCGCCCACTGAACGCTGGCTTCGCAGCAGTACCCGGGGACCAAAACGCGGGGGGTGAGACAACGACACGGGGGGGGGCGGGGGTGCAGGATCTGGAGGGAAATGTGGCCGCAGGTAGGGAGGGTGGTGCACTCTTTTTAATATTGTTCCTATTGTTCACATTTATTGTTGGTGTTGTCGTTTCACGGTGGGTGGGTGGGGGGTGGGGGGCAGAGGGGTGTTGGTGTTTGTAAAATTGAAAAATTACGTTCAAAAGTTGTCATTTTATTAAAACCATTTTATTTCACTTTACAATTGTTGTGCAGTGTCTTCTAATAACGTAAGTTAAAATAGAACATTAGTGCAACTGTTGTTAAACAATGTCCAGGCCAGACCAAGTAAGTATGAAACATCACTTATTTATATAAATATAAGAAAACGTCTAATTGTGAGTGTATCTATCTTTAAAAGGCCCTTAAATAATTCACAAACTATCTAAGCCCCTGTTTAAGAAGCCTCCTGTTTTCCTCCAACGTTCAAAATGCCGTCCGTAGTGCCCAGTTCTGTGAGGAAGGCCAGGCAATAGCAACTATTCTCCAGTGATGTTCTCGGCAAGTGATTAGCCCGGCGATGTGCCAAAAGTTGGGCTGGGCGATGGGTGGGCGATCACCTCAGTGATCATCTCGGCGATGTGAGACGAAAGTTGCGCCGGGCGATGTGTCGGCGATAAGCTTTCCATTTTTGGGCGATATCAGCCCTTTTTGAGCGATATATGGGCACTAGCCCAGCGATGTGAAGTGGAAAGTCTAGCCCATTACCTTCACTGTAGATAAACATCTCTAGGTGCTTTAGAGTAGAAGAAAGGAACTGATGATGATCTTTTGTGGGGGAGTTAAGAGAGGCGACCAAAGGCTTGGTTAAATTTATGGGGCCTGAAATTGGTGAAGGACCCTGCTCGCCCAAGTGCCACCCAAAGGACCGCCGATGGCCGCCGAGGTACCTGACAGTACTTTGGGCGGGATATTCATTGTGAAGGTCCTTCGAAGCGGCAGGCGGCAAATAAGGGACTTTTGCTGCCAATCTGGGTGGCAGCCGGCGGGAGCTCTCATTCTCGGTGGCAAAGGCGCTTACCGCCCAAGTGCCGCCGAGGATGGAGACGGGCCCACGGAGGGTTGAAGACCTGCAAAGAAAAATCATCAGGGAAAAAAAAACCATCGGAAGACCTTCAGGGGATCCCATTGAGGTAAGTCGCTGTGGGGGGGAAAAAAATGTTTATTAATCTTTTTTTCAGGATCTTCATACTTACCACCGGGGACAGACCAGCCTCCAACCAATGGTCCTTCCCCGTTCTGGCGCCAATTCCCGCCCGCACCAATCTGGCATCTCGACGAGCGGGAGGTCAGTTGCGCCACTTGGCTGTCCGCTGACGTCAGTGGGCGTTTTCCCTTCCCACCCGCTCCAGCCCACATCGAAAGTGGCATTGGGCAGATCTTCCAGAGGAAGAGTGGGCGGCACTCGGCGGCACTGGTCGGTGAGTTCATCAATTTCGGGCCCATGGCTTCTAAGCAGACTTTCAAAGACTGGAAGTGAACTACAAATCGGGAGAGTTTTAGGGAGGAAGTTGCAGAGAGTAAGTTTGATGACTGAAGGCTCTGAGGACCAATGGTGAAGTGGAGACAGGGGTGATGTACACAAATTTATTAGAGTTTTTTGAGGATGTAACTAGCAGGGTAAATAAAAGGGAACCAGTGGATGTAGTATATTTGGATTTCCAAAAGGCATTCGATAAGGTGCCACATAAAAGGGGCTCATGGGATTGGAGGTAATGTATTAGCATGGATAGCAGATTGGTTAACAGAAACCAGAGAGTAGGGATAAATAGGTCTTTTTCGGGTTGGTAGGCTGTAACTAGTGGGGTGCCGCAATGATCAGTGCTGGGGCCTCAGCTATTTACAATCTATATTAATGACCAAGTGTAATGTATCCAAGTGTGCTGTTAATACAAAGCTAGGTGGGACAGAAAGCTGTGAGGAGAACACAAAGAATTTGCAAAGGGATATAGATAGACTAAGTGAGCAGGGCTGGGAACTCAACATCCAGGGGTATTCAACATTCAGGAAGGATAGAATAAAAGGAAAAGGAGGTGGGGTAGCATTGCTGGTTAAGGAGGAGATTAAGGCAATAGTTAGGAAGGACATTAGCTTGGATGATGTGGAATCTATATGGGTAGAGCTGCAGAACACCAAAGGGCAAAAAACGTTAGTGGGAGTTGTGTACAGACCTCCAAACAGTAGTAGTGATGTTGGGGAGGGCATCAAACAGGAAATTAGGGGTGCGTGCAATAAAGGTGCAGCAGTTATAATGGGTGACTTTAATATGCACATAGATTGGGCTAACCAAACTGGAAGCAATACGGTGGAGGAGGATTTTCTGGAGTGCATAAGGGATGGTTTTTTAGACCAATATGTCGAGGAACCAACTAGGGGGGAGGCCATCTTAGACTGGGTGTTATGTAATGAGAAAGGATTAATTAGCAATCTCGTTGTGCGAGGCCCCTTGGGGAAGAGTGACCATAATATGGTGGAATTCTGCATTAGGATGGAGAATGAAACAGTTAATTCAGAGACCATGGTCCAGAACTTAAAGAAGGCTAACTTTGAAGGTATGAGGCGTGAATTGGCTGAGATGGATTGGCGAATGATACTTAAGGGGTTGACTGTGGATGGGCAATGGCAGACATTTAGAGACCGCATGGATGAACTACAACAATTGTACATTCCTGTCTGGCATAGAAATAAAAAAGGGAAGGTGGCTCAACCGTGGCTATCAAGGGAAATCAGGGATAGTATTAAAGCCAAGGAAGTGGCATACAAATTGGCCAGAAATAGCAGCGAACCTGGGGACTGGGAGAAATTTAGAACTCAGCAGAGGAGGACAAAGGGTTTGATTAGGGCAGGGAAAATGGAGTATGAGAAGAAGCTTGCAGGGAACATTAAGACGGATTGCAAAAGTTTCTATAGATATGTAAAGAGAAAAAGGTTAGTAAAGACAAATGTAGGTCCCCTGCAGTCAGAATCAGGGGAAGTCATAACGGGGAACAAAGAAATGGCGGACCAATTGAACAAGTACTTTGGTTCGGTATTCACGAAGGAGGACACGAACAACCTTCCGGTTATAAAAGGGGTCGGGGGGTCTAGTAAGGAGGAGGAACTGAGGGAAATCCTTATTAGCCGGGAAATTGTGTTGGGGAAATTGATGGGATTGAAGGCCGATAAATCCCCAGGGCCTGATGGACTGCATCCCAGAGTACTTAAGGAGGTGGCCTTGGAAATAGTGGATGCGTTGACAGTCATTTTCCAACATTCCATTGACTCTGGATCAGTTCCTATGGAGTGGAGGGTAGCCAATGTAACCCCACTTTTTAAAAAAGGAGGGAGAGAGAAAACAGGGAATTATAGACCGGTCAGCCTGACATCGGTAGTGGGTAAAATGATGGAATCAATTATTAAGGATGTCATAGCAGTGCATTTGGAAAGAGGTGACATGATAGGTCCAAGTCAGCATGGATTTGTGAAAGGGAAATCATGCTTGACAAATCTTCTGGAATTTTTTGAGGATGTTTCCAGTAGAGTGGATAAGGGAGAACCAGTTGATGTGGTATATTTGGACTTTCAGAAGGCGTTCGACAAGGTCCCACACAAGAGATTGATGTGCAAAGTTAGAGCACATGGGATTGGGGGTAGTGTACTGACATGGATTGAGAACTGGTTGTCAGACAGGAAGCAAAGAGTAGGAGTAAATGGGTACTTTTCAGAATGGCAGGCAGTGACTAGTGGGGTACCGCAGGGTTCTGTGCTGGGGCCCCAGCTGTTTACACTGTACATTAATGATTTAGATGAGGGGATTGAGTGTAGTATCTCCAAGTTTGCGGATGACACTAAGTTGGGTGGCAGTGTGAGCTGCGAGGAGGATGCTGTGAGGCTGCAGAGCGACTTGGATAGGTTAGGTGAGTGGGCAAATGCATGGCAGATGAAGTATAATGTGGATAAATGTGAGGTTATCCACTTTGGTGGTAAAAACAGAGAGACAGACTATTATCTGAATGGTGACAGATTAGGAAAAGGGGAGGTGCAAAGAGACCTGGGTGTCATGGTACATCAGTCATTGAAGGTTGGCATGCAGGTGCAGCAGGCGGTTAAGAAAGCAAATGGCATGTTGGCCTTCATAGCAAGGGGATTTGAGTACAGGGGCAGGGAGGTGTTGCTACAGTTGTACAGGGCATTGGTGAGGCCACACCTGGAGTATTGTGTACAGTTTTGGTCTCCTAACCTGAGGAAGGACATTCTTGCTATTGAGGGAGTGCAGCGAAGGTTCACCAGACTGATTCCCGGGATGGCGGGACTGACCTATCAAGAAAGACTGGATCAACTGGGCTTGTATTCACTGGAGTTCAGAAGAATGAGAGGGGACCTCATAGAAACATATAAAATTCTGACGGGGTTAGACAGGTTAGATGCAGGAAGAATGTTCCCAATGTTGGGGAAGTCCAGAACCAGGGGTCACAGTCTAAGGATAAGGGGTAAGCCATTTAGGACCGAGATGCGGAGGAACTTCTTCACCCAGAGAGTGGTGAACCTGTGGAATTCTCTACCACAGAAAGTTGTTGAGGCCAATTCACTAAATATATTCAAAAAGGAGTTAGATGAGGTCCTTACTGCTAGGGGGATCAAGGGGTATGGCGAGAAAGCAGGAATGGGGTACTGAAGTTGAATGTTCAGCCATGAACTCATTGAATGGCGGTGCAGGCTAGAAGGGCCGAATGGCCTACTCCTGCACCTATTTTCTATGTTTCTATGTTTCTATGAGTGGGCAGTAAGGTGGCAGATGGAGTATAATGTGGGGAAATGTCAGGTTATTCACTTTGGTAGGAAGAATAGAAAAACAGAATCTTTTTTAAATGGTGAGAAACTTTTAAATGTTGGTGTTCAGAGATATTTGGGTGTCCTCGTGCAAGAAACACAGAAAGCTAGCATTGCAGGTACTATTATGTTTGTATTGTACCTATGAATGACTCCACGAGGCAATGTGTTGTACTCAAACTGTAGTGACCTTAGTTCTTTATTCCAAACTCCAGAGTGAGGCAGCCAAATGGTGGCTCCCCTTTTATACAGCCCCTGCCACCAGGGCCGGACAGAAAACCTCGGTCTCCACCAGTTGCACCCTCTAGTGGTGCCAGCATGTATAAACACAGTGTAAACCTTATTGACAGTACATCAGGTAAACAAGTCTCCATCTTATGCAACTATACAGTGACTACACAGAGAGTATATAACATCACTCGTCCCCCAAGTGCTTTGTGCCAATTATCTTTGCACTATGTGCTCTGGCTTAGCTCTCCCCAGACTTAAGTGCCAATAGCCCTTGCACCTTGGCTGTGCTTTGGCTTGGCTCTCTCCCTGTTAACCCTCAAGTCCTTTTGTCACAACATTGGGTAGTGGTTACCAGTTTGGATGGTTTGATGATGCAGTGGAGGTTCTAGTGGATTCTGGGTGTGATCCATGGTTACATACATCCATTCCCCCCGCCCCCCCCCCCCCGTCCCCCACAGCGAAATCATGCAGCTTGGCCGTTACATAAACATACAGGATCAGACACAGTGCAAGTTCAAAGAAAGGAAGAAAAAACATTTTTTTTAACCGTTTGTATCGTGACACCTTGGTTCAGTGACTTACATTCGTTACATTTTACGGTCGTGCACCAGGATTGGGTAGATTGCATAATTAGTTCAGTCATGGTCAGTACTGAGGTAGCAGTACAGGTATGCGAGGACGCTAGTTCCAGAACAACCGGACGAGGTCCTAGTTGTCTGATGGTGGCGCTGTGCCCCCTGCTAGCGGGGTGGGCTTGGTTCGCTCACCTTGCCAGGACTCGGGGCCTTTGCCGTTGCCTAGAGGTGGGCAGAGCCACAGATGTGTGTGGCCTCCCTGACCTCCTTTGAGGAATACAGAATCTTCTGCCTGCTTTCTAACGGTGTTGGGAACCTGGCTGATCCAGGGTCCATCTGGGGAACTCGTTGGTTCTGAACTTTCGCTCCTGGACATGGCCGAGGTAGTGACTGGGTCTGGGGGCTGTGCCGTCTCCACCCGGGTGGTGGACAACGGCGGCCGACTGCGTGTATTGGCGCCATTTTCGTTTCTAGGTCCGTGGCGAATAGTACCATCGGGTGCCTGCAGTGTGGGATAGACCTGGGGCAGGGTATCGGGACCAGTGCCTTCACCCTCCTGAGGTCGCTGGCCTATAACTTGAGGGGACACTGGGGTAGGGCATCAGGATCAGTGCCTTTACCCTCCCGAATTTGCTCGCTTGCTACTTTTGGGGACACTCTCTTCCCAACATCTCGCAACATTTTGTTCTTTGCATTTTTAATCGGTTCGTTGCCATGCATAAAATGTCTCTTTAAGTTCAGTTGGTTGCAGGTCTCCTTTAAGAGAATTCTGCCATGCCACACTGCACCTCGCTGCAGCAGAGACGCCATTTTGCCTCTGTCTTCGAGGTCGACTGCCTTGATCCTTCTCTCCCGTGATTTTGCCACAAAAGCTGGAAGAGTGCCTGTGAATTCGATCTTCCTCCCCAGGAGTCCTGTCACTGGAGCCTGGAAGGTACTTTTAGGTCATTCTGGTCGGATCATTGCCGCTCAGTCATGATGGACAGTCTGTGCCTCAGGTGCTGGGCTCAGTGCTGGGACCCCAGCTATTTATAATACACATTAATGATTTAGATGAAGGAATTGAGTGTAATATCTCCAAGTTTGCAGATGACACTAAGCTGGGTGGCGGTGTGAGCTGTGAGGAGGACGCTAAGAGGCTGCAGGGTGACTTGGACAGGTTAGGCGAGTGGGCAAATACATGGCAGATGCAGTATAATGTGGATAAATGTGAGGTTATCCACTTTGGTGGCAAAAACACGAAGGCAGAATATTATCTGAATGGCGGCAGATTAGGAAAAGGGGAGGTGCAACGAGACCTGGGTGTCATGGTACATCAGTCATTGAAAGTTGGCATGCAGGTACAGCAGGCGGTAAAGAAGGCAAATGGCATGTTGGCCTTCATAGCAAGGGGATGTGAGTATAGGAGCAGGGAGGTCTTACTGCAGTTGTACAGGGCCTTAGTGAGACCTCACCTGGAATATTGTGTTCAGTTTTGGTCTCCTAATCTGAGGAAGGACGTTCTTGCTATTGAGGGAATGCAGCGAAGGTTCACCAGACTGATTCCTGGGATGGCGGGACTGACATATGAGGAGAGACTGGATCGACTGGGCCTGTATTTACTGGAGTTTAGAAGGATGAGAGGGGATCTCATAGAAATATATAAAATTCTGACGGGACTGGACAGGTTAGATGCATGAATAATGTTCCTGATGTTGTGGAAGTCCAGAACCAGGGGTCACAGTCTAAGGATAAGGGGTAAGCCATTTAGGACTGAGATGAGGAGAAACTTCTTCACTCAAAGAGTTGTTAACCTGTGGAATTCTCTACCGTAGAGAGTTGTTGATGCCAGTTCGTTGGATATATTCAAGAGGAAGTTAGATAGGGCCCTTATGGTTAAATGGATCAAGGGGTATGGAGAGAAAGCAGGAAAGGGGTACTGAGGTGAATGATCAGCCATGATCTTAGTGAATGGTGGTGCAGGCTTGAAGGGCCGAATGGCCGACTCCTGCATTTATTTTCTATGTTTCTATGTTTCTGTAAGCGATCAAGGTGATGGATAGGATTATGGGGTTTGAAGCTTAGCTCTGAGTTGAACCGGATGCCATGATTGCACGCAGTGTCAATGGCAAGGAAGTGGAGTTTTTGGCAGTGACTGGAAACAACGGCTTCAGTCGTCCCATTGTTCAATTGAAGGAAATTTGGCTCCTCCACAATTTAATGTCATACAGGCAACCTGTGAGGTTGGTGTGGGATCAAGGGAAGTGGTGAGGAGGTACAGCTGGATGCTATTAGCATGCATAGAGAAGCTGACCCTGGTTTATGAAAAACAGTTTTGCATGGGATACTCTGTACTTTTCCATAGAGAGAAATAAGAAAGCTGCCATTGCCTGGGAAATATCCCAGCATGAGTTGCAGCCTTTAGGAGGGGGAAAGGTAGATAAAAAAATCATAGCTGGGCAACAAGAGCCACGCGAGCAGTAGCATGGCAGCAGGTCACCAAGCTCGCTCTCGGCTTCAGGAGAGAATTAAAAAAAATTTAAATCAAGGGAAAAAGAGAACATATTCTCCAGTAGACAAAATGCTCTGAACCTGCAAGATGTCCCTCTGATTGCAATCAACAGCAAGCAGTGTGACATCATCATCTGATGACAAGAGACTGATTTCTCCAAAACAGTGAATGCTCATTCTCAGTATCTGGAACACATCAACTTTGCAATGGTTTTGCTGTGTCGATAACATTAGCAAAGTAATGTATGAAACAGTGAAGGAATGTTGATGTGCAAATTAGACGATGTTTGGAACCCTAGATTTAAAATCAGTTTGGAAATGTTTTAGCGTAATTTTGGTTGAATATTTTATTTCGAATTATTGTAACAGGAATTATGCAGAAGTTTAAGTAACTACGAGATAGGGAGAAGTTTGTCTTGAAGTAGTGTACACTTTTATGTTTTGGAATCGCATGCTTGTAAACCCAAGTTCACCTGAAGACAAAATTTTCATCATTTAACAAATGTGTTTTTTTCAGTTACTGTCTAACCTACTATCCATTTCCAGCAATTTTGACTTTTGTTTTACAATTTCATCCAATTGATTCAATTTTTCTGCTGACGCTGTCAGTTTTTATAGAAACACTTTGAAAATGAATTTTGTGCCATGAAGGTGAGGGATGTAAGTGTTCAGGAACTGGAATAATTTCCATTTCAGAAACGTAGCGTCAGCATTGAACACTCGGAGGTTCTCTTTACTCTGCTCCATGCTATCAATGTGCTTCAGCTTCAACCTCAGAAAAGCATCCCTTATTGCACCGGTGAGACCATTTTTCACACCAGCCATCCTGCAGCCCCTCAATTTGATTGCAGTCCATGTGGCAGAAGTGCTCCCATAGGAGGGAGTTTCAGGATTCTGACCCAGCGACGATGAAGGAACAGAGGTATATCTCCAAGTCACAATGGGATCATGGAGGTGATGATGTTGCCATGTGCCCGCTACCCTTGTTCTTCCAGGTTGTGGAGGTCGCAGGTTGGGGAGGTGCTGTCGAAGAGGACTTGGTGAGTTGCAGCAGTGCATCCTGTAGATAATACACGCTGCAGCCACGATGCACAGGTGGTGGAGGGAGTGGATGTTTAAGGTGGTGGATGGGGTGCCGAGCAAGCGGACTGCTTTGTCCTGGATAATGTTCAGCTTCTTGATATTCAGCAAAATATAATTCAGTGATAACAGCATTCATTCACAGTTGAGTTTGTAACAAAACTTGTGTTGGTATTTTACAGTACATCAATGTCAGAGAGTTGGTGTCAATCTGGCAGAGTCTGGACTCTTGTGATCATTTGTTGGTGTGGTGACAACAGGAGCAGTCCCAGCTCAAGGCTCTAGTCAGTTTTGCAGATGGGATCCGTGATGCATGATCCTGAAATCATGCTGCTCTCCAGGCAGTGACGTTGTTTCTTGCTTATTCTCATTCATTCCCTTGCCTTTGGTTCCCACCAGAAGCTCCGTTCCCTAGCCACCGTCGCTCTGTCTTTGTCCCTGACATTTTCTATTTCTCTACACCTCTCCTTTTGTCTTCATCTATGCCTCTGTCATTCTCTGTCTGTCTCTCTGTCACTGCCATTCTCTCCACTTTAAAATAATTTTTTCCCTTTTTTCTCGATCCTTGCCAATTCGACGAGTGGTGTGTACAGTTTTGGTCTCCTTACCTAAGGAAGGATATATTTGCCAATGAAGGTTTACCAGACTGATTCCAAGGATGGGGGATTGTCCTATGAGGAGATATTGAGTACATTAGGCCTATATTCTCCAGAGTTTAGAAGAATGAGAGGTGATCTCATTGCAACACACAAAATTCTTACAGGGTAGATGCAGGGAGGATGTTTTCCCTGGCTGGGAGTCTAGAACCAGGGACCACACTCTGAATAAGGGGTCAGCCATTTAGGACTGAGATGAGGAGTGTAATGTATGCAACTGTGAGTATGCTCACAGATTTGTAGAGCTGTTGATCTTCCATTATTTGAAGGGGCTGCTCTTCAAATTCTGGTAGCACTTCAGTCCCATGCTCCTGATCTTTGGGCACCCTGTGCGGAGGGGAGCGGGCAGGTCGGAAAGCCTCCTCTTAGGACTGCTCCTGGGCATGGCCAAGGTGGCCATCAGCCGGTCCAGGTAGCGGGCGGTCGAGGGGGTCGTTCAGCCCGACTGCCTGCCTCTCTTCCGCGGTTACATCCGAGTGAGGGTGTCCCTGGAGATGGAGTAAGCAGTGTCCACCGTTACGCTCATGGCCTTCCGTGAGAGGTGGGTACCGGAGGGACTGGAGTGCATCATCACCTCCGACAGCCAAATTAAAATTTGATCCTTAATGTCTAAAGTTTAATTTGTTTAAGTTTTTCGGTTTTAGTACTCCTTTAATAAGGGAGCACTTGTATTAATGTTTCAACTTAAAATAGTTGTAGAACTGTTGAGTTGGGAGTAGCTTAGCCAGTCATGTGATGTTCACAAGACTCCATAAAACCCCAGCCAGTTGGATTCAGGGGATCCACGATGAGGCAGGTGGTTGGAGCCTGGTGGATGAACTGGTAATGTGCAGTGTGATTGTTAAACCGTTGCTAATTGTGATAAATCCACAGAAACACACACTGCATACAAGTCTTTAAAATAGCAGATCTTCCAGAACAGTCTGTGGAAGCTTGTGGAACTTCCTGCTTCTTGTCAGGTGACCTATCTTTTATTAAACCCTCGAGTTACAGTAACACAATACGTCTACCATGTGGAGCTACAGACATTACACTTCTCCCTCCTGAATGAAGAAGTTATTATAACAACAATCATCATACATAACTTGCATAGTTATACATAACAAAGGATATGGACTTATTTTGCCATATTTACAAATCAAACTTAATCACTTGTTTTCTGTTTCGAAGAGGATATCATTGCTCTCGAACAGAACCTTCCAAATATGGTGTCGAATTTAAACTCAATCAAGGCTGATCCTGAGGAAAGTTTTCCTCCAAGGGATGCCCTTGATTTCCATTTGAACTCTCTCTAACTTCAGACTGTTTGTTTTCCTGACTCGGACTCAGACTTACATTCTGATTTTCTCTTAGATTTGTTTCCAGTATATTAGATGTAGGATATGCTACTGGTGTATCAAAACTATCTGATGAGTCAGAAATAATTGAATCATTCCCACCTTCAACTACTTCCATGTCTGTAGGTAAAATATGATCAATGTGAACAAACCTAACCTGTCCATTATCAAACATCTTCACCAAATATGTGCGAGGACCACATAGCTTCACCACTCTTCCTAGTAACCACTTTACCCATTTATGGTGATGGCTCTTCACTCATGGGGATGGGAATCTATGCAGGGAGACAGAGGGAAGTATAATGGGGGCAGAAGCAAAAGATAGAAAGAAGAAAAGTAAAAGTGGAGGGTAGAGAAACCCAAGGCAAAAATCAAAAAGGTCCACATTACAGCAAAATTCCAAAAGGGCAAAGTGTGTTAAAAAGACAAGCCTGAAGGCTCTGTGCCTCAATGCGAGGAGTATTCGGAATAAGGTGGACGAATTAACTGCACAGGCAGCAATTGGTGAATATGATATAATTGGCATCACGGAGACATGGCTCCAGGGTGACCAAGGCTGGGAACTCAACATCCAGGGGTATTCAACATTCAGGAAGGATAAACAGAAAGGAAAAGGAGGTGGGGTAGCGTTGCTGGTTAAAGAGGAAATTAACACAATAGTAAGGAAGGACATTAGCTTGGATGATGTGGAATCGTATGGGTGGAGCTGCGGAATACCAAAGGGCAGAAAACGCTAGTGGGAGTTGTGTACAAAGCACCAAACTGTAGTAGTGAGGTTGGGGACAGCATCAAACAAGAAATTAGCGAAGCGAGCAATAAAGGTACAGCAGTTACCATGGGCGACTTTAATCTACATATTGATTGGGCTAACCAAACTGGTAGAAATGCGGTGGAGGAGGATTTCCTGGAGTGTATTAGGGATGGTTTTCTAGACCAATATGTCAAGGAACCAACTAGAAGGCTGGCCATCCTAGACCGGGTGATGTGTAATGAAAAAGGACTAATTAGCAATCTTGTGCGAGGCCTCTTGGGGAAGAGTGACCATAATGTGGTAGAATTCTTTATTAAGATAGAGAGTGACACAGTTAATTCAGAGACAAGGGTCCTGAACTTAAGGAAAGGTAACGTCGATGGTATGAGGTGTGAATTGGCTAGAATAGACTGGCAAATGATACTTAAAGGGTTGATGGTGGATAGGCAATGGAAAACATTTAAAGATCACATGGATGAACTTCAACAATTGTACATCCCTGTCTGGAGTAAAAATAAAACGGGGAAGGTGGCTCAACCGTGGCTAACAAGGGAAATTAGGGATAGTGTTAAATCCAAAGGAAGAGGCATATAAATTGGTCAGAAAAAACAGCAAACCTGAGAACTGGGAGAAATTTAGAATTCAGCAGAGGAGGACAAAGGGTTTAATTAGGAGGGGGAAAATAGAGTATGAGAGGAAGCTTGCCGGGAACATAAAAACTGACTGCAAAAGCTTCTATAGATATGTGAAGAGAAAAAGTTTAGTGAAGACAAACGTAAATCCCTTGCAGTCAGATTCAGGTGAATTTATAATGGGGAACAAAGAAATGGCAGACCAGTTGAACAAATACTTTGGTTCTGTCTTCACGAAGGAAAACACAAATAACCTTCCGGAAGTACTAGGGGACCGAGTGTCTCGTGAGAAGGAGGAACTGAAGGATATCCTTATTAGATGGGAAATTGTGTTGGGGAAATTGATGGGATTGAAGGCCGATAAATCCCCGGGGCCTGATAGTCTGCATCCCAGAGTACTTAAGGAAGTGGCCATAGAAATAGTGGATGCATTGGTGATCATTTTCCAACAGTCTATCTCTGGATCAGTCCCTATGGACTGGAGGGTAGCTAATGTAACACCACTTTTTAAAAAAGGAGGGAAAAAGAAAACCGGTAATTATAGACTGGTTAGCCTGACATCAGTAGTGGGGAAAATGTTGGAATCGATTATTAAAGATGAAATAGCAGTGCATTGGGAAAGCAGTGACATGATCGGTCCAAGTCAGATTTATAAAAGGGAAATCATGCTTGACAAATCTTCTGGAATTTTTTGAGGATGTAACTAGTAGAGTGGATAAGGGAGAACCAGTGGATGTGGTGTATTTGGACTTTCAAAAGGCTTTTGACAAGGTCCCACACAAGAGATTGGTGTGCAAAATTAAAGCACATGATATTGGGAGTAATTTACTGACGTGGATAGAGAACTGGTTGGCAGACAGGAATCAGCGAGTCAGAATAAACGGGTCTTTTTCAGAATGGTAGGCAGTGACTAGTGGGATGCTGCAGGGCTCAGTGCTGGGACCTCAGCTCTTTACAATATACATTACTGATTTAGACGAAGGAATTGAGTGTAATATCTCCAAGTTTGCAGATGACACTAAACTGGGTGGTGGTGTGAGCTGTGAGGATGACGTTAAGAGACTGCAGGGTGACTTGGACAGGTTAGTGAGTGGGCAAATACATGGCAGATGCAGTATAATGTGGATAAATGTGAGGTTATCCACTTTGGGGGCAAAAACAAGAGGGCAGAATATTATCTGAATGGCGGCAGATTAGGAAAAGGGCAGGTGCAATGAGACCTGGGTGTCATGGTTCATCAGTCATTGAAAATTGGCATGCAGGTACAGCAGGCGGTGAAGAAGGCAAATGGTATGTTGGCCTTCATAGCTAGGAGATTTGAGTAGAGGAGCAGGGAGGTCTTACTACAGTTGTACAGGGCCTTGGTGAGGCCTCACCTGGAATAGTGTGTTCAGTTTTGGTCTCCTAATCTGAGGAAGGACGTTCTTGCTATTGAGGGAGTGCAACGAAGGTTCACCAGACTGTTTCCTGGATTGGCTGGACTGATCGATGAGGAGAGACTGGATCAACTGGGCCTTTATACACTGGAGTTTAGAAGGATGAGAGGGGATCTCATAGAAACATGTAAGATTATGACCGGACTGGACAGGTTCGATGCGGGAAGAATGTTCCCGATATTCGGGAAGTCCAGAACCAGGCGACACAGTCTTAGGTTAAGGGGCTGGCTATTTAGGTCTGAGATGAGGAGAAACTTCTTCACTCGGAGAGTTGTTAACCTGTGGAATTCCCTATCGCAGAGAGTTGTAGATGCCAGTTCATTGGATATATTCAAGAGGGAGTTAGATATGGCCCTTACGGCTAAAGGGATCAAGGGGTATGGAGAGAAAGCAGGAACGGGGTACTGAGGGAATGATCAGCCATGATCTTATTGAATGGTGGTGCAGGCTCAAAGGGCCGAATGGCCTACTCCTGCACCTATTTTCTATGTTTCTATGTTTCTCACCTTCTGATTTAATTTCACACTTCTCTCTTTTACTCGACCTCTATCATGATTCCCTTTCTGTCTTAATTGTGTCTCTTCTACGGACTGTGCCAAATTTGGTTTTAACAACGAGAATCTAGTTCGTGGCATTTGTTTGAGAAACAACTCTGCTGGTGTTCTACCAGTAGTTGTGTGAGGAGTATTACAATACGTAATTAGAAAATTAGCCAATTTGTGATCCAATGACAACTGTCGTTTCTTTGGATTTGGATCCAACATTTGTTTTATGCGGGCACGTTTTACAATTTGTACAGTGTGCTCTGCTACACCATTCAAAGCAGGGTGGTACCTTTGTATGTTTCATCCCATTTTTGCTCGTGAACTGCAAATTCTTCTGAACAAAATTGTGGTCTATTATCCAAAACAATTTCTTCAGGGAGGCCAAATGAAGAAAATAAACTTCGCAAAATGTCTAATGTTTTACTTGTTATTATTTTCCACATTGGAAACACCTCAACCCATTTCGAATGGCTATCGATCACAATGAACAATTGTTGTCCTTCTAACTCAGCAAACTCGATATGTAGCCTTTGCCACACCCTGGGAGGCCATTTCCATGGCTGTAATGGTACTGGTGGTGGTTGCTTGCTTACCGATTGACATGTTGTACACTGACTCACTATGTACTCTATATCTTTATCAAGACCTGGTCACCATAAGTAACTGCGTGCAAAACTCTTGGTCAAGCACATTTCCAGGTGTTGGTCATGGAGGTCTCCTAATAATTTGGACCTGAATTTATTTGGTATAACCACTCTTGCACTCCACATGATACAATCTTTATCGACTGATAATTCATTCCTATGAATGAAGAATGGATAAATATCTTTGTCTGTTACCTGGTTTGGCCATTCGTTTGCAATATAATCATACACCTTTGACATAATTGGATCACGTTTGGTTGCTCTACCAATCTCTTCATCTGCGACTGGCAGTTCATCAATGTATGAAAAATAGAACACTTCTTCCCTATTGGGTGTAACTTGTGATGAGGAAGGCAATCTAGATATTGCATCAGCATTACTGTAATCAGTTGATCATCTCTATTCAATATCACATGTATATGCTGACAAAATCGAATCCCATCTCTGCATTCGGGCTGCTGCTAATGTTGGAACTGGGGATTTTGGATGGAGGATTGCTGTCAGGGGCTTATGATCCGTAACGATATTAAACATACGACCATACTTGTATTTGTGGAACTTCTTGACCCCAAAAATTAATGCCAAAGCTTCCCTTTCAATTTGCGCATAATTACTCTCACTGGCACTGAGAGTGCATGAAGCAAAAGCAATTGGTCTCTCCTCCCCACTATGTAATACATGAGAGATCACTGCCCCAACTCCAAAAAGAGAGGCATCAATGCTAGCTTGATCTCCTGAGATATGTCATAGTGAACTAACATGGTACTCTCTACCAATTTGCTTTTACACTCCTTAAATGCTGTATCGCATTCTTTTGACCACTTCCAATGGACCTGTTTTTTCAATAGTTCATTCAGTGGATATAATACCATAGCCAAATTTGGTAGGAATTTCCCATAATAGTTCAAAAGACTCAAAAATTATCAAAGTTCAGTGACATTCTTGGGAGTGAGTGCATTTCTGATTGCATCTAGTTTTTCCTTGATTGGATATAAACCATCTTTGTCTACTCTGTACCATAAGTACTCCACTGAGTTTTGAAATAACTCACACTTGCGAGCAGCCACTCGTACTCTGTGCTTCTCTAGCCGTTTGAGGACTTCATTCAATATGTTATGGATTTGCCTATTTGGTGCTGAAATTAGTATGTCATCTAAATAACATACTACCCCTTCAATACCTTGCAAAATCTGGTTCATTACCCCTTGGAATATGGCAGGGGCGGAAGACACTCCAAATGGTAGCCTATTAAATTGATATAGGCCTAGATGAGTATTTATAGTCAAGCATGACTTGGACTCCTCATCTAATTTCCAATGGGAAATCACGCAATTTGTCGAGGTATAGCGACTCCGGTACTACACTCATGGATGCACCAGCATTGATTTCCATTGGTACCTTGAATCCCGCAACATCTATGTGGATTTTGATACTTTTTGAATCGCTGTCCGTTAACCTCGTTCTCCTGATGACGTTTAACTCTAACATCTCCTCATCCTGTTGTTGTTCTTCCATGCTATGTAGTCTCTGGGGATTTCTACTCATGGCTTTAAAACCTGGACTCATAGCTTTGAAAACTGGTTTACCCTTCTGTCGGCATGCCTTCGCAAGATACCTAGTTTTTCTGCAGAAGAAACATTCTGCCTTCACATATGGACAACTTTGAGCAAAGTGTTGTCCCAGGCACCAATAGCACGACTTCAATGCTTTGTTACCATTTCCAGTTTCTGAGACTTTGGTCCCCCACCGCCTTTTACTTTGAACCTGCAGGTGATTCACTTCGGTTGTATGACTACTGTAATTATTATGAAATTCTCAGGAATATTGGTCGGCCATGCCCATTGACCTAGCTGTCTGACGAGCAATATGAAAAGTCAAGTCAGGCATTGTCAATAACTTTCTTCTGATTGCATCATTTTCCATCCCACAAACAAAATAGTCCCGCAATGCTCGGTTTTAAAAAGTTCCGAAATTACAGTGAATAGATAGCTTTTTTAATGCTACAATGTACTCACTGATATTTTTATCAGCCTTTTGATTTCGTATACCAAAACGATAGCTTTCAGCAATTTCTAAGGGTACGGGGTTATAATGCTGCTCCAGCTTAGCTAAAATCTCTTTAAGCATTGTGTTCTTTGGCTCGGCAGGCACAAGCAGATTTATCAGCGTTTCATACAACTCAGGGCCAGCTTCAGATAAGAAAATTGCTCTTTTTCGTTCCAACACTGTTCGGTTCTGGTCAGCATGGTCTGGAATTTCAATGATATTATTTGTAGTGAAATACATTTTTAGCGATCCACATACGCTTTGAACCTTTCCTGGTCGCGTCTAAATTCACCTAAATGCCCCATTACTCCTATGGGTGCAGCCATTTTGACTCTGCAGTTCAACCAGTGTGCTTGTAATTTACCTCGGATTTTGTAGCTGTAAACAAAACAGAGAAGCTTCTAAAGTCTCTCTGTCGGCTGGCTGAGTCCTTCACCAACAAAAATTTCAGCTTTGTTTAATCCGATTATCCCATCCTTGTCGCCATTGTGACAAATCCGCAGAAGCACACACTGCACACAAGTCTTTAAAATGGCAGATCTTCCAGAACAATCTGTGGAAGCTTGTGTAACTTCCTGCTTCTTGTCAGGTGACCTTTCTTTTATTAAACCCTCTAGTTGCAGTAACACAATACATCCACCATGTGGAGCTACAGACATTACACTAATAAACCAACTAGTTCTTAATAGCAATGTGTTGCTATGAATTCTTAAGCAAATAACCCATGAAGCAAATACATTACAAGGAGAAATTTCTTTGCTCAAAGGGTGGTGAATATTTGGAATTCTCTAACCTAGAGGGCTATAGAGGCTCAGTCTTTGAATATATGCAAGACGGAGATCAATAGCTTTTTGAATATTAAGGGAATCAAGAGATATGGGGATAGTGCAGGCAAGTGGAGTTGAGGTAGAAGATCAGCCATGATCTTATTGAATGGCAGATAAGGCTCGAATGGCCTACTGTTAGCTTTTATGAAGCTGTTGGCCTACTTTTTTGAGTTTCATGGGTTGGCTTGTGTGAATCATTAATTTTAATAAAAGTAAAGTCAAGAGTTGAGGGTGTGCGATTGCATTGTACGCAGTGGAAAATTTCCCCCTACTCTGTCATACTCCAAAACTTCCCTCATCATTATCAGTCTAACTTCTTCTGACCTATAGTTCCGTCCCTATTTGCCTTGTTAATAACTGCTTTGCACTGGCCAGATGCTCCCACAATATGATCAATGACGACTCACACATCCTCTTCCTTTTTGGGACAGAGAAAAGAAAAAAGTCATGTTCAAACTTTTTAGTAATGGGTAAAATGTTACTGTAGTGAAGGGAGAATTGCTATTACATGTAAGCTTCAAATGACAGGATGAGTTAGTTTCTTTGTACGTTTTGTAAGATATGGACTGGAATTTCCTCGATCCCACTTACGTGGAAATTATGAGGAAATTTACGCCTGTTTTTACATCGATCTTGGCAACAGCAACTTACCCTGAAATTTTCTGTGAATCTCATTAACATACGACATGTAACATACACTACATGTAAAATGCACATACACTACAAGGTGGCTCCTAACAGAACTGTGATCACATGCCTTTGCCATGTGACCTTTTATTGTTATTACATCAGTAGTCCACTAGGTGGAGGTCCATTACATTTCTCCCTCCTCAATGAAGAAGTTAATCATAACAAAATACTCATTATGCATAACTTGCATGGTATACACAACAAAAGATATTAACTTATTTTTCCATATTTACAAACCAAACTTAACCACCGGTTTTCTGTTTCAAAGAGGACACTTTTGTTCTTGAACAGAACGTACCAATCTTGTTGGAGGACTTGACTCATTCTAGGCTGAGCCTGAGGAGTCTTTCTCCAAGGGCTGACCTTGATTTACACCTTCAGACTATTTGTCTGCCTGACTCAAACTCAGATTTAAATTCTGACTTTCTTTTGGGCTTGTTTCTAGTATATCTGATGTAGGATTTGCTACTGATACTCTACTTGTAACAAGACTATCTGACTCATCAGAATAAATTGAATCATCCCAACTTTCAACTCCTTCCACATCTGTAGGTAAAATATGATCAATCTGAACAAACCTAACCTTTCCATGATTGAACATCTTGACCAAATATGTGCGAGGGCCTCATACCTTCATTAATCTTCCTGATAACCACTTTAACTATTTATGATCATGGTTCTTCACTCTAACCTTCAGATTCAATTTCACACTTCTCTCTCTTACTCTACCTCTATCATGATTCTCTTTCTGTCTTAATTGTTTCCCTTCTACTGACTGCCAAGTTTGGCTTTAACAATGAGAATCTGATTTGTGGCTGTCGTTTGAGAAACAACTCTGCTGGTGTTCTACCAGTAGTGGTAAGGGGAGTATTCTAATAAGTAATCCAAAAATTTGCCAGTTTGTGGTCCAATGACAATTGCCGTTTCCTTGGATTTGGATCCAACATTTGCTTGATGGGGTCACGTTTCACAATTTGTACTGTGCGCTCTGCTGCACCAATTGAAGCAGGGTGGTATGGTGGAACTTTGGTATGTTTCACACCGTTTCTGCTCATGAACTGTGCAAATTCTTCTGAACAAAATTGCGGCACATTATCAGACACAATTTCTTCTGAGAGGCCACATGAAGAAATCTATCTTTGCAAATTGTCTAGTGTTTTACTTGATTTTATTTTCCACATCAGAAACACCTCTACCCACTTCGAATGACTGTCTATCACTGTGAACAATTGCTGTAATTGTCGCTCAGTAAAATCTAGATGTAACCTTTGCCACATCCTGAGAGGCCATTTCCATGGCTGTAATGGTACTGATGATGGTTTCTTGCTCATCGATTGACATGTTGCACACTGACTGATGATGTACTCTTTCTCTTTATCTAAATCTGGCCACCATAAGTAACTGCGTGCAAAATTCTTGGTCAAGCACATTCTCAGGTGCTGGTCATGAAGATCTCCGAACAATTTGGACCCGAACTTATTTGGGATAACCACTCTTGCATCCCACATGATAAAATCTTTATCCACAGACAAGTCATTCCTACAAACAAAATATGGATGACTATCTTCCTCTGTTACCTGGTTTGGCCGGCCATTTGTTATGTAATCATACACCTTTGACATAACTGGGTCACGTTTGGTTGGTCTACCAATCCCTTCAGCTGTGACTGGCAGCTCATCAATCTATGAAAAATAGAACACTTCTTCCTTATTGGGTGTAACTTGTGATGGGGATGGCAACCTAGACATTGCGTCAGCATTACTGTGATCAGCTGATCATCTGTACTCAATGTCATACATATATGCTGATAAAATCAAAGCCCATCTCTGCATTTGGGCTGCAGCTAAGGTTGGAACTGGGGACTTTGGATGGAGGATTGCTGTCAGGGGCTTATGATCAGTAACTATGCTAACATTTTGATGAAACAAATATTTGTGAAACTTCTTGATCCCAAAAATCAATATCAAAGCTTTCCTTTCAATCTGCACATAATTCTACTCACTGGCACTGAGAGTGCATGAAGCAAAAGCAATTGGTCTCTCCTCCCCACTATCTAGTACATGATAGATCACTGCCCCAACTCCATATGGAGAGGCGTCATACGCTAGCTTGATTTCCTTAGATACGTCATTGTGAACTAATGTGGTACTCTCTATCAACTGGCTTTTACACTCTTTGAATGCTGTGTCGCATTCTTCTGACCACTTCCAATGGACCTGTTTTTTCAGCAGCTCATTCAGTGGTTGTAACACTGTAGCCAAATTTGGGAGGAACTTCCCATAATATTTCAAAAGACCCAAAAATGATTGAAGTTCAGTGACATTCTTGGGAGTGGGTGCATTTCTAATTGCATCCAGCATTCCCTTGGTTGGATGTAAACCATCTTTGTCTACTCTGTGCTCTAAGTACTCCACTAAGTTTTGAAATATCTCACACTTGTGAGCAGTCACTTGCACTGTGTGCTTCTCTAGCTGTTTGAGCACTTCATTCAGTATGTTATGGATTTGCCTGTTTGGTGCTGAAATGAGTATATCATCTAAATAACACACTACCCCTTCAATCCCTTGCAAAATCTGGTTTATCATCCCTTGGAATATGGCAGGGATGGAAGACACTCCAAATGGTAGCCTATTAAATTGTTATAGGCCTAGATGAGTATTTATAGTCAAGCATGACTTAGACTCTTCATCTAACTCAAGTTGTAAGTAGGCATTTGTTAGATCTAACTTTGAAAGGATCTGGCCACTTGGAAGCATTGTGAACAAATCCTCTACATTTGGCAATGTATTGGGTAGATAACACTTTAGAACCTTGTTTATGGTTATTTTATAATCACCACACGACCTTATCTTGCCATCAGACTTGGGTACAACAACAAGGGTGCAGACCAATTACTTAAATCTACCTTGGAGGTAATGTTCACAGTTTTTAGTCTTTTGAGTTCTCGCTCAACTTTCTCCTTGAGTGCATATGGCACGGGACGTGGCTTGCAGTAAACTGGTCTTGCATCCTTCTGCACTCTGACACTCGCCTTGAAGTCTTGGATCGAACTGCCTGTTTCGCGGAACACCTTTGGATACTGGTTAATGATGTCATCTTTCAATGCAAATTTTGTTTCCTCATGAAAAATCTAATTCCAATCCAGCTTCAGTGATCCTAACCAATCTTGACCTATTAAGGCAGGCTTGTCTCCTGCCACTACAATGAGAGGCAAGCTCAGAAACTGATCCTTGTATTTCACTGGAATGGTGATACTTCCTACCACAGGGATTTGCTCTCCTGAGTAGTCTCGCAACTCTATCTTCAATTTCTCTAGTTGAAAATCATGCAACTTGTCAAGATATAGTAATTCCGGTACTATGCTCACGGATGCACCAGTGGCGATTTCCGTGGGTATCCTGGTTCCTGCAATGTCTACTTGGATGATGGTACTTCGCAAATTGCTGTTAGATACCTTTGTGCTCCTGAGGACATTTATCCAGAACCTTCTCATCCTGTTGCTTCCCTTCAATCTATGCATTGTCTGGTGATTTCTACTTCTAGCATTGAAAGTCGGTTTACTCTTCAGTCAGCATGCCTTCGCAAGATGCCTAGTTTTCTTGCAGCAGAAACACTTTGCCTTCACATATGGACAGCTTTGAGCAATGTTCTTGTCCCAGGCACTGATAGCACGACTTCAATACACTGTTACCTTGGTCAGTTGCTGAGCCCTTAGGGCCCAACTGCCTTTTACTTTTAGCCTGCTGCCGATTCACCTCGGTTGTCTGACAACTGGAAATGGTGCAAAATTCTCAGACATATTGGTTGGCTATATCCATCGACATAGCTCTCTGACAAGCGAAATCAAAAATCAAGTTAAAGCTGTCAACAATTTCCTTCTGATTCCTTCATTTTTCAACCCACAAACAAAGCGGTCATGCAGTGCTCAATCCTGAAAGTTTCAGAAATGACAGTGAAGGGATAGCTTTTTAAAAACTACAATGTACTCACTGATACTCTAGTCATTTAATTGATTTTGTGTTCCAAAACAAATTTCCAGGGGCTCAGTGCTGTATTGCTGTTCTATCTTGGTTAGAAACTCCGTCAGTGGCATGTCCTTTGGATTGACGGGAACAAGCAAATTCTTCAGGGTTTCGTAAACCTTGGGGCCTTCTTCATTCAAGAAAATAGCCTGTTTCCTTTCTAAAACCACCAGGTTACGGTTTACATCATCGGGGACTTCGACGATGCTATTCACGGTGAAAAACATTTCTAGCCACTCCACATACGCTCCGAAAGTCTCTCAGTCATGATGGAACTCACCTAAGCACTCCATCATTCCCATCGGCACAGCCTTCTGGACTCTTGCAATGTCTACAGTTCAGCTAAGTGTGCTTGAAATTTACCTTGGATTTTTAGCTGCTCTGCAAAACAAAGAACCCCACAAAGTCTCTCGGTTGGATGGCAGGATTATCCACCAACAAAAATATCAGCTGGAAATCCAAAAATCGCATCCTCGTCACCAATCTGTGATATCTTTAGACACAGCTACACAGCACACACACTACAAGATGGCTCTTAAGAGAACTGTGACCACATGACCTTCGCACATGAACTTTTATTATTATTATATCAGTAGTTATTACATCAGTGGAGCTCTATTACACGCCACAATGTAAAAATCGATGTAAACAAGTGAACATCAGTATAAACAATCAGGACCCAAGGAAAGCACAGAACCTATGCCCTAGTTCTTCTTTAAGTCCCTCTTCAGGTTTATGAATTAAAGTTTGAAGCCATCCAACCATATTTTAGGAATGTTGGGCGCAGCATGTTTAGGTAAATACAATTGTGGAAGTTTTTTTGATTTTTAATATAATTAATTCTGATGCCATGAAAATGCCTTCAAAGATACAGAAAATGCAGAACCGGTTTCAGTGAGGAGAATTTTTAAAAAATGCTGAAAAGGCAGTGCCATAACACCAGAAATATGTCTTTGAATCCACCTGCACCGACAATTTTGGATGTAAATTTACAACCCATTCAGAAATGGCGTAAATGCAGGAAACTCGTCTCCTCTTGTCTCTAGCTTGGGGCGGAGCTATGTTAATGAGTAGCAAAGGTTTTGCTGAATTGGCGCAAAAGATCAGGCAAACTCGAGCGTAACGTAAAAACCATTGTAAGTCACGTAATGCACAAATTTCCTCAAGCTTTTACACTGAAAATCAGCATTTAGGTCATATATACATCATTGTTGCACCGCATAATACAAGGAAACTTGGGACCAGGGATCTGCACGTGTTGAGACACTGGGCACAAGTGCACTGCAGCCAGGGCAGGGGAAAAGATAGTGGCTCGGTAGAGGCCCCTTAAGATTCCAGAATGGCGTCCGCGTTACACGCACACTCATCTGATGCGAAGTGTGGCGGACACCATATTGGTAAATGGGTTAGTGCACACACCTAACTATCGCCGGCAGCATGCAGAGCAGGCAGATCATGATGTCATGCTGATTTGACGCCGACACTGCCATTTTAAACATAGAAACATAGAAAATAGGTGCAGGAGTAGGCCATTCGGCCCTTCGAGCCTGCACCGCCATTCAATAAGATCATGGCTGATCATTCCTTCAGTACCCCTTTCCTGCTTTCTCTCCATACCCTTTGATCCGCTTAACCGTAAGGGCCATATCTAACTCCCTCTTGAATATATCCAATGAACTGGCATCAACAACTCTCTGCAGCAGGGAATTCCACAAGTCAACAACTCTCTGAGTGAAGAAGTTTCTCCTCATCTCAGTCCTAAATGGCCTACCCCTTATCCTAAGACTATGTCCCCTGGTTCTGGACTTCCCCTACATCGAGAACATTCTTCCCGCATCTAACCTGTCCAGTCCCGTCAGAATCTTATATGTTTCTATGAGATCCCCTCTCATCCTTCTAAACTCCAATGTATAAAGGCCCAGTTGATCCAGTCTCTCCTCATATGACAGCCCAGCCATCCCTGGAATCAGTCTGGTGAACCTTCGCTGCACTCCCTCAATAGCAAGAACGTCCTTCCTCAGACTAGGAGACCAAAACTGAACACAATATTCCAGGTGAGGCCTCACTAAGGCCCTGTATAACTGCAGTAAGACCTCCCTGCTCCTATATTCAAATCCCCTAGTTATGAAGGCCAACATACCATTTGCCTTCTTTACCTCCTGCTGTACCTGCGTGCCCACTTTCGGTGACTGATAAACCATGACACCGAGGTCTCATTGCACCTCCCCTTTTTCTAGTCTACCATCATTCAGATAATATTCTGCCTTCATGTTTTTGCCCCCAAAATGGATAACCTCACATTTATCCATATTATACTGCATCTGCCATGTATTTGCCCACTCACCTAATCTGTCCAAGTCACCCTGCAGCCTCTTAGCGTCCTCCTCACAGCTCACACCGCCATCCAGTTTAGTGTCATCCACAAACTTGGGAGATATTACACTCTATTCCTTCATCCAAATCGTTAATGTATATTGTAAAGAGCTGGGGTCCCAGCACTGAGCCTGCAGCACTCCATTAGTCACTGTCTACCATTCTGAAAAGGACCCGTTTATCCCGACTCACTGCTTCCTGTCTGCCAACCAGTTTTCTATCCACGTCAGTACATTACCCCCAATACCATGTGATTTAATTTTGCACACCAATCTCTTGTGTAAGACCTTGTCAAAAGCTTTTTGAAAGTCCAAATACACCACATCCACTGGTTCTCCCTTGTCCACTCTACAAGTTACATCCTCAAAAAATTCCACAAGATTCGTCTAGCATGATTTGCCTTTCATAAATCCATGCTGACTCGGTCCGATCCTGTCACTGCTTAATGATTGATTCCAACATTTTCCCCACTACTGATGTCAGGCTAACCGGTGTATAATTTTGGAGTTCTATGCTCCAGCCTACAACCTCTCTAAACCTCCCACACCTGAAAATGCGTTCAACGGCGTGAAGAACGTCCCCACTCCCACTTCTAATGCCATTTAAATGATTATCAACTACTTGCAGGTTAGTTGCTGGATTATTTCTTCTGACTGTTGCTGCAACTCTACGCATTTTGTGCACTTTTCCTCTACTTGTTAAAAGTTTCAATAGTCTGCATGTAGTGGTCTGGCTGGTGCTCAGGTGCTTTCTTTTTTACTTAAAGACTTGTGCACAAACCAGATGCATCCAGACATCCTAGCAAAGCTTTCTCTTGGCATTGAGCATGACTAGCAGAATAAGCATAGGCCACGTTGGAACAGGAGAAGCTGTTAAACGAGGGGGAGAAAGGCTCTCAGCAGAGGGTCTTTTCAGAGAAGATCTGTTGCCGACCAGATTGCAGGAGTGCTGTGACACCCTGGAAGCCCTTTTGTACACTGGTATCCAGAGCCACGATGACAGCAGTCTGAGCTTCTGCTGCAGCACTCTGATGTTGGGTGGCTGCTGCTTGTGCTGTAATGGACGCTGAGACATTGGCCATCAGACGCTGCATCATGATTGGGTCCACAGGTGTGTTGATGGAGGTGGCCACCTGATCCATGTTGGGAAGGATGGGCTCCAAACTCTGCGCAAAACCCTGTGCCAAATTGCTGCCGGACTCCTCCATGCTCCTTGACATTGAACACAGGCTTTCTGGTAGGCTTTCCAGTGCACCACCCATTTGGGTATGCATACCCATCAGTCTTCTTCTGTAGCTCATCAAAATCCTCATCAGAATCCTCTGCAGAACTAATGTGCAACCTCGCCCTCCGGCAAGCTGCTACCTGCGCTATCCTTGCCCCCTGCCCTGGCTGCAGTGCACTTGTGCCCGGTGTCTCATCACATGCAGATCCCGTCTCTATCCTATCCTCTAAATATCTGAGCTGGTAGCTGAGAGTGTGAAATCAAGTGACTGAGTGTCTCCACTGTCTTCTTGCTCTTCCTCCAATGCCTGGGCAGGTTGCAGTGCTTGGGTATCTGAAAGGAAAAAGGGACAAGGGTAGTGTTGTGGTGAGGGGAGAGGGGAAAGTAAGAAGTGGCCGGTAACACCAACAGCAGCTTCTCAGTCAGAAGAAACTGTGGAATGAGGGAGAAGTAGGTTGAGAGAGGAGGATTAAGTATTTGGCAATGTTCCCTGTAATATTTTTTGGTGCCATGTGGCCCTTACAAGGGGCTGCATGGGCCATTCAAAATACCTCTACCAAGACATCTAGAGCAGTGTCTGAAAACCTGGGTGTCCGTGCTCTCCCATGGTCAGCCATTCTTCACTCTTTCCCAGGTCAGCTTCACTTATAGAATGACTCCCAGCACCTGCTCCTGCCAAAATGCACATCCCTTTTAAGAGGTGCAGGCTAGCTTTAAGTAGTGCAAGTTAGTAACGATATTGTGCCCCCTATTAACGCATGCGACCAATGATCAGTCAAATTTGGCGTGCTGCCTACATTCCATTCAATGGGCGTGGGCTAATCATGCATAGCGATCCCTGCACCCGTTTTCGGGGCTAACCAATTTAATCCCCAGAATACCTACTGGAAGCTCTTTGCTGTACTTGTCTTTTTGTGATTGTTTTTTCTTTTTTTTCTGCAGGCACACAAGTGTCCTTAGTTTTTCACTTTTTCTTTTGTATACTCTTGTTGTGTATGCAATAAATGTTAGACTGAGTACTGTTTAACTCCATGAGGTATGACCTTGGCCCTGCTTTATTAAGACCCAAAGTGACTAATATACAAAATGGCTGGCCTTTTATACTTGGCCTGCACACACATGTGTGTAGCCCAATGGCCTCCAACAGTGACGCCATCTAGTGGCTAGTGATCTCAAAAGTACATACATGACAACTCTTAAGCACACAGCACTACTGTTTTGTCAGGAGCCGATTCTGGGTCTCCGAGGCTGGTAGTGACTAGATAGCCATCTGGAGCACAACTCCTGGGTAATTTATTTTCCATCCCTCGCCCAAGTACTCTGAAGGCAATTATAACATCCCTACAAACTGAGATCAACCAACAGATTGAAAATCAAATGCCTGGTTTATTAGACTCAGTTACATGCTTCTTTTTACTGACTGAGCCATATGGGGAGATTATTGCTCTTCCTTCCTCCTCCCTCCTTGAGGGGAAAGCATCTCACTTTTCCTGAGCACTTCATCTTGGTTTTATTTTAGAAATCCATTACATCTTCCTACTCCTACAATGGGAATCCCCATGTTTCACATGTGGAAGAAGAAGAGGATGTGTTTGATAAAGTACCACATCGTTTGATAAAGTACTACATAGTAGACATGTTAGCAAAATTGCTGCCCATAGGATTAAAAGGGCAATGGCTGTGTGGAAGCAAAATTGGTTCACGGACAGAAAGTAGAGAGTAGTAGTGAAGGGTTGTTTTTCAGACTGGAAGAAAGTGTGCAGTGGTATCCCCAGGTGTTGGGACCACTGCTCTTTTTGATAGATATTAATGACCTGGATTTGGGTATACAGGGCATAACTTCAAACTTTTCAGATAACACAACACTCAGAAATGTATTAAACATTGAGGATGGTAGTAGCAGACTTCAGGAGAACATAGATCGATTGGTGAAATGGGCAGACACATGGCAGGTGAAATTTAATGCAAAGAGGTATGAAGTGATTCATTTCGTTGAAAGAATAAGGGAAAACAATATAAACGAAATGGTACAATTTTAAAGGGGATGCAGGAACAGAGAGACCTGCAGGTATACAAATCTTTGAAGGTGTCAGGACAAGTTGAGAAGACTGTTAAAAAGGCATCTAGGATCCCAGGAAATCATGTTTAACAAATTTGCTGGAGTTCTTTGAGAATGTAACGAGTAGGGTGGATAAGGGGGAACCAGTGGATGTGATGTATTTGGATTTCCAGAAGGCATTCGATAAGGTGCCACATAAAAGGTTACTGCACAAGATAAGAGCTCATGGGGTTGGGGGTAATATATTAGCATGGATAGAAGATTGGCAAACTAACAGAAAACAGAGAGTTGGGATAAATTGGTCTTTTTCCGGTTGGTAAACAGTAACTACTGGGGTGCCACAGGGATCGGTGCTGGGTCTTCCACTATTTACAATCTATATTAATAACTTGGATGAAGGGACCGAGTGTAATGTAGCCAAGTTCGCTGATGATACAAAGATGTGTGGGAAAGCAACTTGTGAGGAGGACACACAGAATCTGCAGAGGGATATAGACAGGCTAAGTGAATGGGAAAACCTTTGGCAGATGGAGTATAATGTGGGAAAATGTGAGGTTATCCACTTTGGCAGGAAAAATAAAAAAACAAATTATTATTTAAATGGAGAGCGATTACAAAATGCAAAGGGACCTGAGGTCCTTGTGCATGAAACACAAAAAGTTAGTATGCAGGTACAGCAAGTAATCAGGAAGGCAAATGAAATGTTGGCCTTTATTGCAAGGGGGATAGAGTATAAAAGCAAGGAAGTCTTGCTACAACTGTACAGGGTATTGGTGAGAGCGCATTTAGAGTACTGCGTACAGTTTTGGTCTCCTTATTTAAGGAAGGATATACTTGCATTGGAGGCTGTTCAAAGAAGGTTCACTAGGTTGATTCCTGAGATGAAAAGGTTGACTTATGAAGAAAGGTTGAGCAGGTTGAGCCTATACTCACTGAAGTTTAGAAGAATGAGAGATGATCTTATTGAAACATATAAGATACTGAGGGGGCTCGACAAGGTAGATGCAGAGAGGATGTTTCCATTGTAGGGGAATCTCGAACTAGGGGGCATAGTTTAAGAATAAGGGGTCGCCCATTTAGAACTGAGATGAGGAGGAATTTCTTCTCTGAGAGTCGTAAATCATGGAATTCTCTGCCCCAGAGATCTGTGGCGGCTGGGTCATTGAATATATTTAAAATGGAGATAGACAGATTTTTGAATGATAAGGGAGTGAAGGGTTTTGTGGAGCTGAGGCCAAGATCTTATTAAATGGCGGAGCAGGCTCAAGGGGCCAAATGGCCTACTCCTGCTCCTATTTCTTATGTTCTTGGCTTCATAAATAGAGGCATAGAATACAGAGCAAGGAAGTTATGCTAAACCTTCATAAAACACTGGTTAAGCCCCAGCTGGAGTACTGTGTCCAATTCTGTGCACCACACTTTAGGAAGGATGTCAAGGCCTTATTGAGGCTGCAGAGGAGATTTATTGGAGTGGTACCAGGGATTAGAGACTTCAGTTATGCGGAGAAGCTGGTGTTGTTCTTCTTAGAGCAGAGCAGGTTAAGGGGAGATTTAATAGAGGTGTTCAAAAGCATGAATGGTTTTGATGGAGTAAATAAGGAGAAACTGTTTCTAGTTGCAGAAGGGTCGATATCGAGAGGACACAGATTTGGCAAATGAACCAGAGGTAGCTCAACCCTCTTTGGCGGACCATCCCAGCCTTCCACCTCCCAACTTCACTTCACCACATTATTTATTTAGTCTCTCAGCCATCAGGGATGCTCAAAGTTGAAATTTTCTTTAAATCCAGCTAACTTCAATAATTTAATCTTTATGTGAATTTGCATTGCATAATTTTTCAAGTGGGCTGCTCAGTAAACTTAATGGCTGGGATTTAAAGTTGGGCGTAGAAATTGGATCGCACATGAATCGGGCCCAGTTTTATGCAGATGGAAAATTGAACATACTCCATTACAGGCGAACCTCCTGCCCAACTTTCCTCTATGCACTGAACCCCTGGCAATCCTTTACACGTAGCATAGGAGCACAAAGTCTACCCTATATCTCCCTGAGTTTACTGTCAAGAAACTGTAAGAATTGCCGATTTTTATGTAGTGGAATTTGATTATTGTAATGTGTAGTATTTTTGCCGATATGTTTTTGTCTATCAATAACTCTGGATAGTAGGTTTGGCCAATGCAGGGTGCTTTAGTTGTGTTGTGCCTTCTGCCATCTCAGGTGAATAGTGCAGTTATCTGACTCTCCAGAGAACAATCTACTAGGTTTCGGGGTTAATTGTTAGAGCCAGACTATAGTAATCAAACACGAGAGAAAATAATTAAAAGCTGATTGCAGTTCATAGGAGAATTGGAGACTGAAATTTTGCCTCTGATAGCGACCAGAGTGCCCCCCCACCCCACCCCCCACCCTCGACCCTCCCTGGAATTGCCCTTGGGGCTCGGCGGCGGAAAGGGGTTTGCACCGCGCCCCGCGATTATCGCCCCGGCACGAGCACGGCAATTATGTAATTGGCGTGCGCGCCGAGCCCTTATCGCCCTGTGTCGACCACTTTGCGCCCCACGGGATGTGAGATTGGCGTGGGACGATGCCAACGCCAGCTTCGCGGGGCGCGTAGCTGTCATGGCTGGGGTGCCCCGGCCGCCCTTAAAGAGGAGGTGGTAGTGCGGCTGCCGCCATCTTTTTTCTGTCGGCTGACTTTTCAGTCAGTCCGACAATGGCGGCCGCTGGTGCGCCCAGGTCGCCAACATGCAGCCCGGCGCCTACTCTTGGGTGCCGGGCTGCTGGTCTAGCCGAAACCCTCCCTGGCGGCCTAGTGGGCACCGCGAAAGCAGCTGCAGAGTTTGCAGCGGCCCTCCCCTTTTAAAGGGGAGGGACGTTGTGATGTGTCGAGCACGGAAGCGGAGATCCTCCAATAGCGCTCTGCCTTCGTAGAGGGGCGGAAATGGCCAATTCTGCGCTGGGGCGGAACTTCTGGCCCCGGTGCTAAGTTTTCACTTAATTCGGATTGAGCGTGCAAAACCGGACGTGGGGCAATTTCGGCCCCTTGGGCGGTCCATGGTAACTGGTTAGCCATTTACATGAGTACGGGTGTCGGGAGATAGCCACAAATTGTAAGAAGGAACTCTTGGCTGAAAATCAAACTATGTTGGAGTTGAAATCAGATTTGAAGTTGGATGTGGCTGCCTGAGCATCCCAATCTCACTGGCACCAACACAGACACACACTGATAAAACACACAGTGCCCTTCCCCCTGCTGCTCTTTCTCAAGGACTCCATCAAGAAACAAACTCCACTGTTAAAGGCTGGAACACAGGGAGAGGCAGCCTGAGGCTCTCCTTCTGCAAAATTTCATACTTAAATAGTGGGAGATACCCAGCAGTTAGAGTGAAATGTGGCAATATGTATATTGGTTGGTTGAACACTAGTTCCACAGTGAGCACCATTACAAAGGGTTCCTTCTTTGACTCCAGTAACCTTGCAATATGCAATTAGCTGCAGCTGATGCAAAGAATACTTAAACATTGATAGGGAAATTATGCCTATAACAACAACTTGTATTTATATAGTGCTTTTAACATAGTGAAATGTGCAAGGCGCTTCACAGGAGTATTATCAGATAAAAATGTGACACCAAACCGCCTAAGTAGAAATTAGCGCAGTCACAGAGCTTTGTTTTAAGGAGCATCTTGAAGGAGGAAAGAGAGGTAAAAAGGCAGAGAGGTTTAGGCAGGGAGTTCCAGAGCTTGGGGCCTAGGCAACAGAAGGAATGGCCACCAATTGCTGAGCGATTATAATCAGGGATGCTCAGCAGGGCAGAATTAGAGGAGCGCAGACATCTCGGGGGTTTGTGGAGTTGGAGGAGATACATCATAGGCAGTCCCTCGAAATCGAGGAAGACTTGCTTCCACTCTAAAAGTGAGTTCTCAGGTGACTGAACAGTCCTATACGGAAATTCCATCTCTGTCACAGGTAGGACAGACAGTCGTTGGAGGAAAGGGTGGGTGGGGAATCTGGTTTGCCACACGCTCCTTCCGCTGCCTGCATTTGTTTTCTGCATGCTCTCGATGATGAGACTCGAGGTGCTCAGTGCCCTCCCGGATGCGATTCCTCCACTTAGGACGATCTTTGGCCAGGGACTCCCAGGTGTCGGTGGGGATGTTGCACTTTATCAAGGAGGCTTTGAGGGTGTCCTTGAAATGTTTCCTCTGCCCACCTGGGGCTTGCTTGCTGTGTAGGAGTTCCGAGTAGAGCGCTTGCTTTGGGAGTCTCGTGTCGGACATGCGAACAATGTGGCCCGTCCAACGGAGCTGGTCGAGTATGGTCAGTGCTTCAATGCTGGGGATGTTGGCCTGATTGAGAACACTGACGTTGGTACGTCTGTCCTCCCAGTGGATTTGCAGGATCTTGCAGAGACATCGTTGATGGTATTTCTCCAGTGATTTGAGGTGTCTATTGTACATGGTCCATGTCTCTGAGCCATACAGGAGGGTGGGTATCACTACAGCCCTGGAGGTGGTGTTGAACCTCGTCGTCGATATCTGCCCTTGCTGATAATAGGCTCCCGAGGTATGGAAAGTGGTCCACGTTGTCCAGGGCCACGCCGTGGATCTTGATGACTGTGGGACAGTGCTGTGTGGCAGGGTCAGGTTGGTGGAGGACCTTTGCCTTACGGATGTTTAGTGTAAGGCCCATGCTTTCATATGCCTCGGTGAAGATGTTGACGATGACTGTGCGCAGATGCAAACGTCATCCGCATACAGGAGTTCGCCGACAGAGGATGGGATAGTCTTGGATCTGGCCTGGAGGTGTTGAAGGTTGAACAGGTTCCTACTGGTTCTGTAGTTTAGTTCCACTCCAGTGGAGAGCTTATTGAGTGTGAGTGTGAGGTGGAGCATTGCAGCGAGGAAGATCGAGAAGAGGGTTGGCGCGATGACGCAGCCCTGCTTGACCCCGATCCGGACATTGATTGGGTCTGTGTTGGATCCGTCGGTCAGGATCACGGCTTGCATGTTGTCGGGGCGCAGACAGAGGATGGCGCCAAACTTTTGGGGGCAGCCGAAACGAAGGAGGACGCTCCATAGTCCCTCGTGGTTAACCGTGTCAAAGGCCTTTGTTACTTCAAAAAAGCTCATGTACAAGGGTTGGTGATGTTCCGTGCATTTCTCTTGCCGTTGTTGCGCCATAAAGATCATGTCCGTTGTACCCCATAGTGGACCGAATCTGCACTGTGACTCCGGAGGAGCTCCTCAGCTACAGGGAGAAGACGGTTGAGGAGGATTCTAGTGATGACTTTCCCAGTGGTTGACAACAGCGAAATTCCTCTGTAGTTGCCATAGTCAGACTTATCCCCTTTTTTAAAGATGATCATGATTACTGCATCTCTGAGATCTCCCAGCATGCTCTCATCCTTCCAGATGAGAGAGATCAGGTCATGCAATTGTGCCAATAGTGCCTCTCCGCCATACTTTAGTGCCTCAGCGGGGATTCCATCCACTCCCGATGCCTTGTTATTCTTGAGCTGATGGAAGGCCTTTTCTACCTTGTGCAGGGCTGGGGTTTTGCTGAGATGGTGGCGGGTAGCATGCTGCGGGATGGAATCGAGGACACTCGTGTCAAAGGCAGAGTCTCGATTAAGGAGATCTTCGAAGTGTTCCTTCCAGCGGGTCTTGACTGCCTCGGTGTCTTTGATAAGTGTCTCTCCATTCTTGGCCAGCAGTGGGGTGGGGCCTTGGGTGCTTGGGCCATAGGTGGCCTTGACTGCGGTGAAGAATCTTCGCACATCATGGTTGTCGGTCAGCTGCTGAATCTCCTGTGCTTTCTCCACCCACCATCTATTCTTTAGGTCACGGGTTTTTTGTTGCTCCTCGGCCTTAAGCCGTCTGTAAAGCTGCTTTGCTGTTCCCGAGTTGGGTTGTTGTTTTAGTTTCAGAAATGCCCCGTGCTTGCGATTTATTAACTCTTGGATCTCCTGGTCATCTCATCTAACCAGTCCTGGTGTTTCCTGGTTGAGTGACTGAGCGTCTCTTCGCAGGCACTGGTTATGGTGGCCTGGAGGGCAGACCAAGCACTGTGAGCACTCTGCGTCTTGGGGTCATCAAGGGTCGCCAGGTTAGCAGTGAGGTGCTGGTTGTATAGGGCTTTCTTAGCTGGGTCTTTGAGTGCCCCGGCGTTGATTTTTCTGTGGCACTGCTTTAGTTGCCGTCGTCGCTTTGGGGCTATATGTTGATAATGGAACGGATTAGACACTGGCCCATCCAATAGTCATCAGCTCCTGTCATGGCGCGGGTGATGAGCACGTCTTAGCGATCCCTTGCTCAAATGACGACGTAGTCAAGCAGGTGCTAATGCTTGGAGTGAGGGTGTTGCCACAATGCCTTGTACTTGTCCTTCTGGTGGAACAAGGCATTGGTAATAATAAGGTCGTGTTCTAGGCATTTTGTCAGGAGCAGGGTATCGCTGGAGTTGGTTTTTGTCATGTATGTACTTGGGATCACTAGCCAATAGATGGCATCACTGATGGAGGCCATTGGGCTGCACGCATGTGTGTGCAGACCAAGTATAAAAGGCCAGCCATTTTGTATATTAGTCACTTTGGGCCATGATAAAGCAGAGCCAAGGTCATACTCTTGGAGTTAAACAGTACTCAGTCTAACAGTTATTGCATACACAACATTTGGCGATGAGGCAACAAGAACCTTTGTATGCAAAAATGAGCACAATTGGATTGTTGGAGCGATTTGTGGAAGGAGAAGGTTGGGCAGACTTTGTGAGCCGTTTGAGCCAGTTCTTCGTGGTCAACAAAATGGAGGAGGTCGGCGACGCAGATCGGCACTGGGCGGTGTTCCTCACGGTTTGCGGCCCAAAAATTTATGGTCTGATAAAGAATCTACTCCTGCCTGTAAGTCCAACAGAGAAAACGTATGAAGAATTGTGTACACTGGTACAGGACCACCTTAAGCTAGACGAAGGCATCATCATCTCGAGATACAGATTTTACACGCACGTTCGCTCAGAGGGCCAGAATGCGGCGGAATTCATTGCCTAGCGGGACCATGTAAGTTTGGGGCTGTGTTGGCAGACATGCTGCGGGACTTCTTTGTAATCAGCATCAACCACGAGGTGATCCTGCGTAAACTACGGGCGGTGGAGACGTTGGACTTGAACAGGGCCATCACGATCGCTCAGTCATGCATAACGACAACGGATAGAAGTCTAAAGCAGATATCAGTGAAAAAGTGAAACTCGGCAAGTACTGTAAATATGATTGATTCAGCATTCTGCAGAGTGGCACATGGAAGGGCCTACCCGACTGCATATGCAAAACCTGTGGCTGCCCAAAGTTCGCCAGAGGGAATGCATCCGATTTCTCTGTGTTGGCGTTGTGGGGTAAATCAGCAGCACCAGCAGTGCCGATTTAAGCAATATAGTTGCAAAGACTGTCTGAGAGTGGGGCTTATCCGGTGCAAGTGTCCACAGATGAGCAAGCGTGCTGTGATACACCACATGGAGGATGATGGTCAGACTAGTGCGGATCTGGATACACAATTCGAGATACCAGAGGAGGAAGTGTATGGACTGTACTTGTTCCTAACTAAGAGCAAACCGATAATGATCAATGTGAAATTTAATGGGGTGCCGGTATCGATGGAACTGGACACGGGTGCGAGTCAATCGATAATGAGCCAGAGGGCATTCGACAAGTGTGGGATACTAAGGCTGTGAGGCCCAGGCTGAGTCCAATCAATGCCAAGTTGCGCACGTACACCAAAGAACTCATAACGGTGATTGGCAGTGCCACAATTAAAGTGTCATGGGATGGTGCGGTTCACGAGTTACCACTATGGATTGTCCCAGGCAGTGGCCCAACGCAGGTCGGCAGGAACTGGCTTGAAAAAATCAGATGCGATTGGAACGACATCAAGGCGATGTCGTCGGAGAAAGATGCATGTGCCCAAGTACTGAGCAAGTTCCCCTCGCTGTTTGAACCAGGCATCAGCAACTTCACGGGAGCCAAGGTGCAGATCCACATGGACTCGGATGCAAGACCCATCCATCATAAAGCTTGGGCATTTATGATGAGGGAGAAAGTCGAAATCGAACTGGACAAACTCCAGCGTGAAGGGATCATATCACCAGTTGAATTTAATGAATGGGCCAGCCCCACTGTTCCTGTGCTGAAAAGTGATGGCACAGTCAGAATCTGTGGAGACTACAAGGCTATGATCAACAGAGTTTCGAAACAGGATCAGTACCTGTTACCGAAGGCCGATGACTTGTTTGCAACGCTAGCCCGAGGGAAGTCGTTCACCAAACTGGACTTGACGTTGGCCTATATGACACAGGATCTGGTCGAGATGTCGAAGAGACTTACGTGCATTAAGACACATAAAGGACTGTTTATTTATCACAGGTGCCCTTTTGGAATTCGCTCGGCTGTAGCAATATTTCAGAGGAACATGGAGAGTCTACTGAAGTCCGTTCCCAGAACCGTTGTGTTCCAAGATGACATCCTGATCACAGGTTGTGACTCCGAGGAACATAGGAACAACCTGGAAGAGGTTCTACATCATCTAGACAAAGTGGGACTCAGACTGAAACGATCGAAGTGCATCTTCATGGCACCAGGGGTTGAATTCCTGGGGAGGAAAATTGCTGCTGATGGCATCAGGCCCACGAACGCGAAAACCAAGACCATCAAGAATGTGACGGAGCTGCGTTCATTCCTGGGTCTACTCAACTACTTCGGTAACTTCCTACCTAAATTGGGCACCTTATTAGAATCACTGCACATGCTGCTAAGAAAAAGCAACAACTGGGTGTGGGGTGCGTCTCAAGACAGAGCTTTTGAGAAAGCCACTAATCTGCTTTGCTCTAACAAGCTGCTGGTACATTATGACCCATGTAAATGTTTTGATTTGACCTGTGAAGCTTCGTCATATGGAATTGGTTGCGTACTCCAACAAGCTAATGAGTTGGATAAACTTCAACCAGTCGAGTATGCTTCAAAAAGTTTGTCTAAAGTGGAAAGAGCCTACAGCATGTAGAGAAAGAAGCACTAGCCTGTGTGTATGCGGTTAAAAAGATGCATCAGTACCTGTTTGGTCTTCGGTTTGAACTGGAGACAGATCACAAACCGCTCATTTCACGGTTCTCTGAAAACAAAGGTATCAGTACCAATGCTTCATTCTGCATCCAGAGGTAGGCGCTGACATTATTCGCTTATGATTATTTCATTCGCCATAGACCTGGCACCGAGCATTGTGCCGTTGCCCATACCGGAGGTGGAAACGCCACAACCGGCGGACCTATTGTTCGTTATGGATGCTTTTGAGAGTGAAGGAACTCCTGTCACGGCTCAACAAATTAAGACCTGGACCAGCCAGGACCCGATTTTATCAGTGGTGAAGAATTGCATCCTCTGCCATACCCAAGCAAATGTGCGAGGCAACCAAACCTTACATTCGTCGCAAAGACTATTCAGTCGGATTACATACTGTGGGGCAATCGTGTTGTTATGCCCAAGAAAGTGAGAGAGAAATTTGTACGTGAGCTACACAGCACACATCCCGGCATTGTATTGATGAAAGCCATCACCAGGTCTCATGTATGGTGGCTGGGAGTTGACTCTGAGCTGGAATCATGTGTGCATCTTGCATGCAGCTCAGCAAAGCACCAGCGGAATCGCCGCTGTGTCTGTGTTCGTGGCCGTCCAAACCATCCAGGATCCACATAGACTTTGCAGGTCCCTTCCTGGGGAAGATGTTTTTAGTTGCGGTGGATGCATATGGATAGAGTGTATAATCATGTCATCCAGCACATCCACAGCTACCATTGAGAATCTCAGTGTCATGTTCGCGACACATGGTCTGCCTGACATCGTTGTTAGCGACAATGGATCGTGCTTCACCAGTCAGGAGTTTCAAGAGTTCATGAAACTCAATGGCATCAAACATGTAAGGTCAGCACTGTTCAAACCTGCATGCAATGGGCAAGCAGAACGTGCTGTCCAAATCATAAAGCAGAGTATGAAGCGAGTAACCCAAGGGTCATTGCGGACCCGCCTGTCATGCATACTGCTTAGTTACAGGACAAGACCACACACGCTTACCGGGGTCTCGCCTGCTGAACTAATGATGAAGAGAGGTCTTAAGACCAAGCTATCTCTTGTACACCCTGACTTGAATAATCATGTTGAATATAGAAGACAAAGTCAGCAAGGGTATCACGATCGCGCAGCTGTGTCCCGTGATATTTCTGTAAATGATCCTGTATATGTTCTGAATTATGGTCAGGGTCCCAAGTGGACCGCTGGTACTATCATGGCCAAGGAGGGCAACAGAGTATTTATTGTCAAGCTCAAAAATGGGCAAATATGCAGGAAACGTATGGATCAGACAAAGCTGCGGCACACAGACGAACCGGAATAGTCGGAGGAAGAGACAATTGACGACCAACCAACCTACCCCCCAGTCATCAGAGGACTCAGTGGTCATCAGTGAATCGGGACTTTCAATCACTGACATGTTCAATGAAAATGGACTTTCAATCTCTGACATGGCCATTGCCACTCCCACCAGGTCAACCACCCAGCCACCGGTCACAACAGACTCTGAACACTCACCCAAGGCTGGAGTTGAACTGAGACGGTCAACCCGAGAGCGTAAAACACTGGACCGTCTTAATTTGTAAAAGACTGTGTTAATATCTCAGAGGGGGTTATTGTCATGTATGTACTTTTGGGATCACTCGCCACTAGATGGCGTAACTGTTGGAGGCCATTGGGCTGCACGCAAATGTGTGCAGCCCAAGTATAAAAGGCCAGCCATTTTGTATATTAGTCACTTTGGGCCTTAATAAAGCAGAGCCAAGGTCATACCTCTTGGAGTTAAACAGTACTCAGTCGAACAGTTATTGCATACACAACAGTTTTCCCTACTCCCTCTCTGTCGATCATGCCTCCCCAGAGGTCTGTGCAGGAGATTACAGAGATAGGGAGGGGCGAGACCTTGAAGGAATTTGAAAATAAGGATGAGAATTTTGAAATCGAGGCGTTGCTTAACCGGAATGCAATGTAGGTCAGCGAGCACAGAGGTGATGGTGAGTGGGACTTGTTGCGAGTTAGGACATGGACAGCCGAGTTTTGGATCACCTCTACTTTACGTGGGAGACCAGCCAGGAGTGCTTTGTTACCTCTAGTCAAGTCTTGAGGTAACAAAGACATGGATGAGGGCTTTAGCAACGGGTGAGCTCAGGCAAGGGTGGAGACAGATGATGTCATGGACGAAAATAGGTGGTCTTAGTTATGCTGCGGCTATGTGGTCGAAAGCTCATTTCAGGGTCAAATATGACACCAAGGTGGTGCACAATCTGGTTCAGCCTCAGACAGAAGAGACATGGTTGCAATTTAGGACATGAGGGATCCCATGCTAGGAGATGTAATGAATGTACCTATGAGTATGCTCACAGGTTTGTAGAGCTGTTGCAGTGTGAGTGGCTTAGCCAGTCACATAATGTTCACAGGACTCAATAAAACCCCAGTCAGTTGGGTCTAAGTCATACACAATGAGGTATGCAGTTGTGAGCCTAGTGGATGAACTGGTAAAGTGAACGTGGCTTTTGGAAATCACCTTAACATAGTGGGGCTTCCACTTTCTTGGTCGATTCTATGTTGGAATAATTTATGTGTTGTTTCATGTCTGTTGGGATCATTGTCTATATTAGGGATCTGATCCTTCACTATCTTAGTACAGCCTAAGTAATTGATGCCAAATACCCCTTTATATTTTTACAGTAGAGATGTCATTGCTCCTCAATGAAGCTTGATTTTCTTCATGAGTACAGTCGCCACCACATAAACCACCCACGTTTAAATCGGGAAACTAGCACAATCTATTTGCCATCATTATTTCCAATTATAAAGTCACTGCTTACAGCAAGTTAAGCCAAACGGCTATTTCTAGCATAAACAGGTGTTCAGTGAGCAATTTGCATTGCGTTAAGATCCAATTATCTATTATACTTAATCGCTCTAATACTAAATTGTGAATACAGTGATTGATAAATCCATGAATAGGATAAGCTTTCAAGCCCCAGTTCGGTTTTTAAAATCAGTTGCTAATAGAGGATTTCACATGCTAAGGTGATGGCCGAAAGCCATATTTACTTCCCGATTTAAATAATTCTGTGTCGAGAGTTTATCTATTGGCGGCAGTTTGCAAGTAAAGCTATTCCTTCAGTTCTTCTCATTTACTCACACAGAAAGCTAGATGTCAAATTATGCATGCAACAGGTGAATATTGTATAAGATGTCTTATCTTAATGTTCAATTTTACAAGGCGGCATAAGAATCAAACGTGAGGAAATGATTCACCTGAACCACTGATCAGGGTTATAAATAAACAATATAGATTCAATATAAACAAAATGGTAGGCTATGTAAACAAAATGGCCCCTCCCTATCCCTGTAATCTCCTCCAACCCACACCCACTCGAAATGTCTGCACTCCTCTAATTCTGCCCTCTTGAGCATCCTTGATTATAATCACTCAACCATTGGTGGCCGTGCCTTCTGTTGCCTCGGCCCCAAGCTCTGGTATTCGCTGCCTAAACCTCTCTGCCTTTATAGCTCTCTTTCCTCCTTCAAGACACTCCTTAAAACCTACCTCTTTGACCAAGCTTTTGGTCACCTGCACTAATTTCTGCTTATGCGGCTTGGAGCCAAATTGTTTTATCTCATAATACTCCTGTGAAGCGCCTTGGGATGTTTCACTACGTTAAAGGCGCTACATAAATACAAGTTGTTGTTGTTGTTTTAAAGCGGGTGCAGGAACAGAGAGACCTGGGGGTTTGCGTACAGAAATCATTGAAGTTGGCAGGACACATTGATAAGGCTGTTAAAAAAGCATACGAGTACAAAAGCAAGCAAGTTATGCTAAATCACTAGTTAGGCTAGATGCAGCAACAATTCTTTTGTTTAATTTTTTAATAGCTGAGAAACTCTCATCAGTGAGTGGTAGTGACATTTTGATGCTGTTCAGCACCGCTGACTCCCAGTACATGTGTAGGGGGGGAAATCAGGGATAGTATTAAAGCCAAGGAAGTGGCATACAAATTGGCCAGAAATAGCAGCGAACCTGGGGACTGGGAGAAATTTAGAACTCAGCAGAGGAGGACAAAGGGTTTGATTAGGGCAGGGAAAATGGAGTATGAGAAGAAGCTTGCAGGGAACATTAAGACGGATTGCAAAAGTTTCTATAGATATGTAAAGAGAAAAAGGTTAGTAAAGACAAACGTAGGTCCCCTGCAGTCAGAATCAGGGGAAGTCATAACGGGGAACAAAGAAATGGCGGACCAATTGAACAAGTACTTTGGTTCGGTATTCACGAAGGAGGACACGAACAACCTTCCGGTTATAAAAGGGGTCGGGGGGTCTAGTAAGGAGGAGGAACTGAGGGAAATCCTTATTAGCCGGGAAATTGTGTTGGGGAAATTGATGGGATTGAAGGCCGATAAATCCCCAGGGCCTGATGGACTGCATCCCAGAGTACTTAAGGAGGTGGCCTTGGAAATAGTGGATGCGTTGACAGTCATTTTCCAACATTCCATTGACTCTGGATCAGTTCCTATGGAGTGGAGGGTAGCCAATGTAACCCCACTTTTTAAAAAAGGAGGGAGAGAGAAAACAGGGAATTATAGACCGGTCAGCCTGACATCGGTAGTGGGTAAAATGATGGAATCAATTATTAAGGATGTCATAGCAGTGCATTTGGAAAGAGGTGACATGATAGGTCCAAGTCAGCATGGATTTGTGAAAGGGAAATCATGCTTGACAAATCTTCTGGAATTTTTTGAGGATGTTTCCAGTAGAGTGGATAAGGGAGAACCAGTTGATGTGGTATATTTGGACTTTCAGAAGGCGTTCGACAAGGTCCCACACAAGAGATTGATGTGCAAAGTTAGAGCACATGGGATTGGGGGTAGTGTACTGACATGGATTGAGAACTGGTTGTCAGACAGGAAGCAAAGAGTAGGAGTAAATGGGTACTTTTCAGAATGGCAGGCAGTGACTAGTGGGGTACCGCAAGGTTCTGTGCTGGGGCCCCAGCTGTTTACACTGTACATTAATGATTTAGATGAGGGGATTAAATGTAGTATCTCCAAATTTGCGGATGACACTAAGTTGGGTGGCAGTGTGAGCTGCGAGGAGGATGCTGTGAGGCTGCAGAGCGACTTGGATAGGTTAGGTGAGTGGGCAAATGCATGGCAGATGAAGTATAATGTGGATAAATGTGAGGTTATCCACTTTGGTGGTAAAAACAGAGAGACAGACTATTATCTGAATGGTGACAGATTAGGAAAAGGGGAGGTGCAAAGAGACCTGGGTGTCATGGTACATCAGTCATTGAAGGTTGGCATGCAGGTGCAGCAGGCGGTTAAGAAAGCAAATGGCATGTTGGCCTTCATAGCAAGGGGATTTGAGTACAGGGGCAGGGAGGTGTTGCTACAGTTGTACAGGGCATTGGTGAGGCCACACCTGGAGTATTGTGTACAGTTTTGGTCTCCTAACCTGAGGAAGGACATTCTTGCTATTGAGGGAGTGCAGCGAAGGTTCACCAGACTGATTCCCGGGATGGCGGGACTGACCTATCAAGAAAGACTGGATCAACTGGGCTTGTATTCACTGGAGTTCAGAAGAATGAGAGGGGACCTCATAGAAACATATAAAATTCTGACGGGGTTAGACAGGTTAGATGCAGGAAGAATGTTCCCAATGTTGGGGAAGTCCAGAACCAGGGGTCACAGTCTAAGGATAAGGGGTAAGCCATTTAGGACCGAGATGCGGAGGAACTTCTTCACCCAGAGAGTGGTGAACCTGTGGAATTCTCTACCACAGAAAGTTGTTGAGGCCAATTCACTAAATATATTCAAAAAGGAGTTAGATGAGGTCCTTACTGCTAGGGGGATCAAGGGGTATGGCGAGAAAGCAGGAATGGGGTACTGAAGTTGAATGTTCAGCCATGAACTCATTGAATGGCGGTGCAGGCTAGAAGGGCCGAATGGCCTACTCCTGCACCTATTTTCTATGTTTCTATGTTTCTATGAGATGGTGCTAGTTTTCTAATACAGCAAGTAATGCCATGGGCAATAAACTGGTAATATAAACGGGTCTGCGATTGTATTGTTCGTCACCCTACAGTCCAGGGGCAGACGACAGATGTGTGCATAAGCCTTTCACTTGGATGAGAACAGACTGAAAACGAGGATTAACAGTTGCTTGCAAGTGTTGCACCTGCATGCAAAATAGAATGTACACATCTCTGCCAGCGATAGCAGATTTCAGTTCTAACAGAGGAGTAACTCACAGCAAAGAACAGCCTAATTCCAAGCTAAACTAAGAATTGCTAGGTTACTCTTCAATGCTGAACGTTAATGTGCTTTTCATAACTGGCCGATCATGCATAATCAACCATTATATTATCAATGCAACTTCATTAAATGCGGCTCATAAAAGTGAAAAGGAGGCAGGGGAACAAAGAATGTCATTTTCAGTCTCTTGTTTATCCAGGGAAAAAGGACGAATGAAGTCGCAAGTTTGAGCCTCAAAGTTCCCCAATGCAACCTGTATTCACTTTTTAAACAAACAAAATTTCAAAAGTAAATGGAAAAAAAGCAAAGGAAAGGAGGATTTGAAAATACTAAGGCCCCTATTATCGCCACAATTGGGCACCGTTTTTTTGGCGTGCGCTGTTTTTTTTGGTGTGAAATCCTCCGGCAAAAGTTGGTGCGCCAGTGCCCACTGTCAGCACCAGTTTTATTTTTTTGGCGTCCGATGATGTCATAACTGGATCGGGCGCCGTTTTTGGCCATTTCTTCACAGCGCTGTGGAAGCTGGAACATTCAATAAATTTAAGACAGAAATAGACAGTTTCTTGACCGATAAGAGGAATAAGGGGTTATGGAGAGCGGGCAGGGAAGTGGATCTGAGTCCATGATCGGATCAGCCATGATCGTATTAAATGGCGGAGCAGGCTCGAGGGGCCGTATGGCGTTCTCCTGCTCCTATTTCTTAAGTTTTTATGTTCTTATGTTATGTTCTGAAGTGATTTTCCCCATGTGCGATTTTTTTTTTTGAGCGCGGTGCACAGTGGCCAAAAGCACCGCAAAAAAAAACCCTTCTGGAAATCGGCGCGGCACCCAAGATGACATGGGAGTGAAACAAAAGAAGACAAATTAAAATACAAATGCGTGATTATTTTTTCACAGGGAACTCTAAATTAGAGCAAGGGAAGAAGATTTTTCAGAGGGAACTATTTAACTATTTCATGGATTTTCATCTGTTGTGCCCCCTCCCCCCCCCCCCCCCCCCCCCCCCCCCCCGCCGTCGCCACCCCGCCCCACTGCAACCCCGGGCTGAATGGCCCTCCCGCTCCCGGTCCTGCTGCAACCCCGGGTCATGGATCTTCAACTCGCAGGGGGAGCAGGACTGGGAATGGGGGGACCATTCGGCCTGGGATTGCAACGGGTGCAGCGGGGAGAGCAGTCTTTTCTGGCCGGGGTTACAGCGGGAGAGCAGTCCTATCTGGCTGGGGTTACAGCGGGGGAACGGGCTACAGCTTGCTTCAGCTGTCAGTGTGTCTCTGGTTGTCCCTGACAAGCTCAGCTTTTCGCGCATGCCCAGAGTTTTTGGTGCACGTTTGAAGCTCCGCCCCCAGAATTAACTTCGGGCAGCGTGGCGGCAAAATTAAATTTTACTTTGGGAAAAGTTGCGATTTTTTTTTTCCGCAATCTGGCAAAAAATATTGTACGTTATTGTACACGGGTGCCAAAAATCAGGAAATGGGAAAATAGGGGCCTAAGTACCATACAGAGATCAGAACTGAGTTTAGATAAATGCCATAACTCACTTGGGCATTGTTTGAGAGAGAACACTTAGGGGCCGTAATTAACAGCCAGGAGGCGAGAGTTCCTGCGCTGGGTGCGGGAGTCCCGCCCCGCAACTTATATTTGGCTTACTGTCCCCGAGAGCAAGTGGGGTGCAAAATATTGCGCTCCACTTGCTCTGTGGGCCATGAGCCGGGCTGGAGAGGGGGCGAAAGGACTCTGCGAAGGGCGGAGCGCTACGCGATGCGACATGTAGCGCTGCTGTGTATACAGGGCCCTCCCCTTCATTAACAGGGAGGGCCAAGCTGACGACTCTGAGGGTGGGAAATGGGGCCATCGCTGGACCACCAGGGAATGGTCTGCCGTGGCAGCAGCCCAGCACACAAGCGGAGCGCCGGGCTGCAAGATCGCAGCACTGACCCCATGATCAAGGAGGAAGAAGGCCGCGAGTGGTAAGTCGGCCATTTTTTTTTACATTCCCCACCTCCCCTTTAATTAGCGCCCCGCGAGCAGCCTACAGACTGGTGCGCGGCCCCTGAAGCTGGCCCGGGCATCATCAGCGGCAGCCTCATGGGGTGCTAACGAATTTTCACGATGGGGCGAAAACTGGTCGCTGCGCACAGTGATGTCGTTGTCATCGCCGACGCAGCAGAGCCGGACGCTACCAGTCGGAGTGGGGTGCGACTGGTTACCGCCACCGCTAAACTTCCCCAGAATTTTGCGGGAGTCGGTGGCAGCACCGCGCCCAAGCGGAAAGTCGGTCACAGGTGCAAATGCCCCAAATTTTTCCCCCTGTAAGTAAAACTAGTGGATCTTCCTTGCTCACAGGTAATCTGTGGTCTGAAACATATTTTAGCTGCTAAAATGGAGCTGTATTTAACTTGGCTGTACCCTTTTAGGCCACTGTTAAAGTAATTCGCATGAGAAAGTGGTCCAATAAGGCAAATCCAGGTAATTGTAGCTGCATGTAAACTCCTATGGTCATTAAGAGGTTAATTGTACCTGCTTGTAAATTTCTGCTTACAGGTCAGAAGAACACATCACAAAGTGATAGGCTTTTAAAAAAAGTGGGACAGATTGAATTATGACACCTGGAATGTGATCGATCCACACTAGATGCAAGACGTAACCACACAAACACATACACACTTTTATGTTTACTCCATTATTGTTTGACCAATGGAGCCGAGATACATTGCAAGTAGCATGTCGGTAATAGTTCTATGATATTTCAATTTTCTTATCCTTCAATGAACTTTACTGCATCTTCCGTCTAATATTATGACCTGCAGCTGAATTTGCTAATGTCGTAACTCTGTTCCTTATAAAAAAATAGGGGTAGATATTAACCATCAGGTGATTGAACAATGATGTGTGCTGGCAGCCCACCCAATCTGCCCCAGAGGCCCGGTGCATTTTGAGGGCTGGGTTTCATTACGATGCCAACGGCAAATGGGTACTGCGCCGTTGCTTGTTCTTCGGGATAGTGGAATATTTGGGGGGCGGGGTGGGGGCGGCCCGGAGGCTGACCTAGGTCCGACTGAGGGGGGCCGATCATGAGGGGAAACCAGGGCTCCACCAGCCCATGTTATTCTTGTGCAGCGTAGAGGAGCACTCTTGCTCTTCTTGGTCTCACAAAACTAATTTCAAGCCTACCTTTTTGGTGCCTCTTCTGTTGTACCGCTCGATAAAACTGGGCAGAGCATGCATGGTGTAGGCTCTGTCGGGGACGGGGTCCTACATACATCATAGGACCTCGATTTGCAACTAAAAGGGCCTACTGCCAGTGGAAGGCCCATTTGAGCATGACTGAGCCGGAGCACTGGATAAACTGGGGCGGTAAGCCATTTTTGGGCCACTACTGCCCTGTTTATGCCAGGCGGCACAAGTTTAAAATCTACCGCATAATGTTTTGCAGCAGGACTCACGTAGATTGGGGCAAACGGGTGATAATGAATCGGCAACTCATTTTATGTCTCTCCTGATTTGACTTCAATGGAAATATAAATCGGGAGTGATGTAAAATGGGCTGCCGATTGACAAAGTCAAGATCTACCCCATTGTAGATGATTGTACAGGTTTACCAATTTCTTTTGGATTGTGATTAACAGAAAACTTCAATATCTAATATATATCTTATTACAATTAATCATAGTTATTTGTAACTGATTAATGGTCCTGTTAGTGTAAATCCCTCTTTAAAGTAATTGTGACAGTTATAATTTTCTTTCCCTTTAGCATTACACAATGGCTCATATCAATACATCAGTGACTGCCCGGCAAGTCAAGGAAGGCTCAAAAGGCGAACTGCGAGATCTATGCAGACATCACGGGCTCGCCATCTCAGGAACTAGGCATTACTTTCAGAGAGTTCTCTGCCAAAAGTTTGGCCTCAATCCTAGAACTGTGATTCCTGTTAAAAAACCTGCTGCCAAAAAGGTCGTTGCTCCTAGTCCAACTGCCCATGAAAGCTCCTGCTGTATTCCAGGATGCCCAAACCGTCATGGCAAGGACAGTCATGTACGGTGGTTTGCTGTTGTTCGAAAGCCAGAAGCTCACACAGCAGCTTTGATGAGAGCTATACGGTTCACTAATCCAGGGTGGACACCAACATTTCATTCTAAAATATGCGGCCAACATTTCGTTTCGGGACAGATCTCATTTGTCCCGGGTTCTCCTGACTATGTTCCTCACTTAAACATGAGTTCCACTTTTAGAGTCAATACTAAGGACAGAAGTGCAGAAACTGAATGCAGAGGCAACACTGAGTCAGTTTCAATCAACTTGACAGACCCATTCATTTGTGACTTAGTAAATGAAGACCAATGTGTGAATCCCCCAAGTACTGAGGTACAAAGCTTCAAGAGCCTTCATCTGCATCCTGCTCTGGACCCAGGAAACAAGGTACTGTATGCTTCCATTGCCATTTAGTAGTGCACATTATTCCTACCCTTGAACTCTATTAGTTTTCACTAATGAAAAGAAGAACAATGGGTGTGAAACCTTCTGCTTTTTGATTTAAACTCCTGGTCTAGAGGGTAACCAAATCAATATTCACTGTAGTCTTTTGAGCTGCCTCCCCTTGATAACAAAGTTGACCCGGGAGTACAACCATTTTTGCTCCTTTCCTCTTCCTTTCTTAAAGCCAGTGACTTAGGCTGATGTATAGTACACAAAACTAACAGTCCTCTGGTAACTCTCCCAAGTAACCATCCCTCATGTGTCACCAGGCAGTGAATGTTATTTGACTGAATTGGTGCCGAACTCTGTACAGAGACATTTGCTGGAATTTGCGAATTTGGATGAACAGTTGGTGGCAGAACAATATCAGATGAAATTTAATGCAGACAAGCATATAGGAAGGAAAAATGTGTGACATACATTCTCGGTGAATGCTGTTGAAATAGCTAAGGATGATGTTAAGAGAGACTTAGGAGTCTTAGTAAACTCGGTTTCCCACAGGTTTAACTAAGAGCCAAAACAGTAGCATATAGAATATAGAATCGTGGCCTTTATTGCAAAGGGGATGGAGTATAAAAGCAGGTAAGTCTTGCTACAGTTGTACAGGGTATTGGTGAGGCCGCACCTGGAATACAACGTGCAGTTTTGGTCTCCGTATTTACGAAAGGATATACTTGCTTTGGAGGCAGTTCAGAGAAGGTTCACAAGGTTGATTCCAGAGATGAGAGGGTTGACTTATGAGAAAAGGTTGAGTAGGTTGGGCCTCTACTCATTGGAATTCAGAAGAATGAGAGGGGATCTTATTGAAACGTATAAGATTATGAGGGGGCTTGACAAGGTGGATGCAGAGAGGATGTTTCCACTGATGGGGGAGACTAGAACTAGAGGGGCCATTTAAAACAGAGATGACGAGAAATTTCTTCTCTGAGGTTTGTAAATCTGTGGAATTTGCTGCCTCAGAGAGTTATGGAAGCTGGGACATTGAATACATTTAAGATAGAAATAGACAGTTTCTTAAACGATTAGGGGATAAGGGGTTATGGGGAGCGGACAGGGAAGTAGAGCTGAGTCCATGATCAGATCAGCCATGATCTTATTGAATGGCGGAGCAGGCTCGAGGGGCTGTATGGCCAACTCCTGTTCCTATTTCTTATGTTCTTATATGTCTGAGGAAGTTGTGATCAAACTGTACAGTGTTCTGGTAACCCGCACCTTGAGTGCTGGTCCAATCTGGCTGCCGAGACACAGGGTAGACTTAGTTGACGAAGGCAGTGCAGAGAAGGACCATGAGGATAACCTTTAGCATCATGGATCTGAGATATGAGGAATGAGTGGGGAAACATGTATTTCTATAGCCAGAAGGTGAGAGGAGGTCAGAGAACACATTTTAAAACGCGTAAAAAGTAAACTGTGAGGACTGATAGCAGGAAATTCCTCTTCACACAACCTTCTGACTCTGAGGCGAGAGTGTGACCACTGAGCCAAGGCTGACACCAATACTAATATCAGAAGAGTTTACTCCTATTCTACCAGTGTGACATTTTTTTAAATATCTCACACCAACAATTCAATGACTTCTCTGAGAGAGGCTGCCAGTCATCCTTGAAATTGGGGCAGATTTATACTGAAACCCATGACCTCTAGAAACTGATATGAGACTGCACAAAATCATTTCTTGTAGGACATGTACAGTTAGCTAACAGAGGAGACTTTCACTCCAGCAATCTGGGCTGGATTTGAAATAAGGTCCCAGAGGTGAAAGGTGAAAGGTCAGCATTTAGTCTACTGAGCTACCCAGTCCCCCAATTATGTAAAGTTTGTATAGTCTTAAAAATATTTTGTCTCCTCCTTCTCTTTCGCTTTCCCACAAAATGGGTCATTCCTTGATGGAAAGGAAAAGCAGCTCAATCTCAAATATAGAAGTGCCTTCACTGACTCATTCACAGATTTGACCTCCTTTTGTTCATTATGGGGAAACAACAGCTTGGATGAGAGGAAGAACAAGTTATTTGCCAGGTCACTGCACATCAATTAGGTTTTTCATAAATACCTGTATGATTTTTTTTATCCAATTATGGTCTTGTCCAGTACCCCAACAAAAAAAATTGCATGTGTATACACTCTGTACCTTCTCTTTCTCCCAGAAAATGAATGGGAATTTGTGCTTGGGATCAGAAAGAGGAGGGGAAGAGGAATGTGGCAGCTATTTGTTCGCTGTGTTACCTTTTGCAATTTTTCTCTGCATCATAGGTCCAGATATGGGCACAGACAAGACATCTTTGACTGGTATATGAGGACTACATGTCCTGGGCACTTCTTCTTATTCTGAGTTCATTGAAATATGGGTCTGAATCCAGGGCTTTTTCTGTCTTAAGAAATGGGTTGCAATTGTTAGCAATGAGGAGCTCTCAGATGGCCTAATAAGTTAAATACACCCCATTGTGTGGTATTATTCCAAACACAACTTTTTAGTGCAAGAGTATTACAGTTGCCTTTCTGCCCTCCTAGTGGCTATTCCTTCTGATCCTTTGCCCAGAGTTGTCTCTCCTTTCCTGTCTGATGATACTTTAGCTGGTTTTCCTTTCCTTCTTGCCAATATTGGTCTCAAGTCCCTACTTTCCTGAAAGAGAAGACTCCTAGTTGGGCCGTGGTTCTATGACCATTCACCCTCTCATCTTGCTCAAGTGGCCAAGCTGAATCCTAGCCTCATTCGACATACACATACATTCCCAGAAGAAATTGATGGATGGCAATTAGGAGTGAGACTTCCAACCAATTTTCCCTCCATTTTGGCCTTTCGAATGATGTTAAACCGAGGCCCCGTCTGCTCTCTCAGGACATAAAAGATCCTATGGCATCGTTTCCAAGTAGAGCAGAGGAGTTATCCCTGGTGTCCTGGCCAATATTAATCTCTCCATCAACATCACTAAATGAACAGATTATCTGGTCATTGCCACATTGCTGTTTGTGGAGCTTGCTGTGCACAAATTGGCTGCCGCATTTCCTATATTTGACTACGTGACTACACTTCAAAAGTACTGCATTGACTGTAAAGTGCTTTGAGACATCCTGAGGTCATGAAAGACGCTATATAAATGCATGTCTTTCTTTTTTTTTCACAAATCCAACTGAAAAATATTGTAGTTAGACCTTCTGCATCTGTACTCACTGGTTAAACTCACTGAGCCTCACAGGGAGACTGTGCTGTCTCTCAAAGAAAAAGCTAACCTCTTTAACTTACTCTTCTCCTCCATGTCTAATCTTGCTGAACTTTAAAGAATCTCCTATCTTTGCTCCATTCTGTTCTATTCTTATGACTTTATTAAGGCCTGTTGGATCGTCCACTCTCTGGAATCCAACACGATCTCTGGTCCCGATGGCACATGTCCTTATCTTCAAAACGTTGATCTCTGACCTTAGGTGGTGGAAATAATGCCGTTGATTTCAGTGCCCCAGGGCAGACTGGTAGACAGTCTATGTAGACTGTCGATACATAGTCGACATATTTACTGAGCCGTACGAAAGCATGGGTCTTACGCTAAACATCAGTAAGACAAAGGTCCTCCACCAGCCTGTCCTCGCCGCACAGCACTGACCCCCAGTCATCAAGATCCATGGCACGGCCCTGGACAACGTGGAGCCTCCTAGCAACAAGAACAGGCATTGACGATGAGATCCAACACCACCTCCAGTGCGCCAGTACAGCCTTCAGTCGCCTGAGGAAAAGAGTGTTTGAAGACCAGGCCCTCAAAACTGTCACCAAGCTCATGGTCTACAGGGCTGTAGTAATATCCTGTATGGCTCAGAGACATGGACCATGTACAGTAGACACAAGGAGAAATACCACCAATGATGTCTCCGCAAGATCCTACAAATCCTCTGGGAGGACAGACGCACCAATGTTAGCGTCCTCGTCCAGGCCAACATCCCCAGCATTGAAGCACTGGCCGCACTTGATCAGCTCCGCTGGGCAGGCCACATAGTTCGCATGCCAGACACGAGACTCCCAAAGCAAGCGCTCTACTCGGAACTCATCCACGGCAAACGAGCCAAAGGTGGGCAGCGGAAACGTTATAAGGACACCCTCAAAGCCTCCCTGATAAAGTGCGACATCCCCACTGACACCTGGGAGTCCCTGGCCAAAGACCGCTCTAAGTGGAGGAAGTGCATTCGGGAGGGCACTGAGCTCCTCGAGTCTCGTCGCCGAGAGCATGCAGAAATCAAGCGCAGGCAGCGGAACTGCACGGACCTTGTGCACACACATGCTCCTACTATCCAGTGTGGGCTAGCCCGTGCTGCCCCTGGGCCCTCGCTTCTCCTGGGCTCCGAACTCTCACCTCTCCTGGGCCCTGATCTAAGCATGCTTAGATTAACATAACATGACCAATTCATAGCAACAGGAAATGTGAATCAATTTTTTTAAATGTCAATGACTGTCATCGTCTTGTGAATCAGTTGGCATATCATCCTGCATGCCTCCAAGTCTCCTTCCTGCTCTTGCAGTGTAGCTCTGAGTTCCATCCCTCCTTATCAATGTCCTCCCTAGACCCCCTTCCACCAGCCAATCTGGCCCTATATTGAAGAGTGCAGCTCTCTTCAATTCTTGATCTTGTGTTGAGAAAGAAAGATAGAGATAGATAGAGAGAGAATGTAAGTGTCAGGGCACTGAGAGGCAGAGTTAACACAGTCTCAATACAAAAAATCATCTGATATTGGGTGTAGAAAAGGCTAGTATTGGCTCACCTCCCAGTTTCAAGGGCGGTTAATTCGATATTGCCAATTTACACGCTCGTTCAATATTAAAATCACCTCCAAGAAATGATATAATTAGTCCATGAGTGTTCCACCTACATCGACTGAAAACAAATGATGTTGATGGCCAGAGGTGTTTCTTTAATGATGGGACAATTTGCTGCTTGACCCCTGTGGTTTTGCCCATTGTCTCAAAGCTAACAAGTGAGCAGCCTGATGGCAGGCCAATTTCCCTTCGGGATAGCTCATTATCATTTCCAATCACACAGTACTCCACCCATTGTCCAGTGATTACACAATTTTTAACATTACATCAAAAGCTAATGGTGCATTTGATATTTATTATTATAATTTGACAAAATTCTACCAGCCACGCTGGTAAAAAAAATCCTAAAAAAACCACAGGCACTAATAACTACTTACAAACAGATATTGACATGTGAAACAAAATGCAAAAATCTGCAGCTGCTGGAAATCTGAAACAAAATAGAAAATGCAAGAAACTCAACAGCTCAGGCAGCACCTGTGAAGAAAACAGACAAGATGCTGCTTCAGGTGTGTGCCCTTCATCAAAACTTTGCAACTGAACTTGCGAGTATTTCTAGCCACAAAAATGGCTAGGCTACTAGACTAGGTCAAGGGCGAGTGGCTCTCCTCTTGATGCCCCAAAGCCTTTCCACCATCTACAAGGTACAAGTCAGGTGTGTGATGAAATATCCTCCACTTGCCTGGATGGGTACAGCTCTAACAACACTCAAGAAGCTTGACACCACCCAGGCCAAAGCAATCCACTTGATCCACTAGGCTAAACAATCACCATTGGCGTACTGTGGCTGCAGTATGCACAATCAACAGGATGCACTGCAGCAAGTCACCAAGTCTTCTTCAGTAGAATCTCCCAAACCCGCGACCTCTACCACCTAGGACAAGGGCAGCAGGTGCATGGCAACACCCTGACCTCCAAGTTCCCCTTCAAGTCAAACACCATCCTGACTTGGAAATATATCGCCATTCCTTCATCGTTGCTGGATCACAATCCTGGACCTCCCTATCTACAGGACCTTCACCACATCAACTACAATGGTTCAAGAAAAAGGTTCCTCCCACTGCCTTCTCAAGGGCAACTAGGGATGGGCAACCTTCCCAGTGGTGCCCACATCCCGAAAAATGATAAAAATAAACATGCGGAAAAAGGACGCATAGCAGCTGCCAGCAGGGAAAGATCCGACGGCCTTTTGGCTATCTGCAGCTTCAAGGGAAGTGGTGGAGAAGGGGTTCCAGAGGGTCTGGTGAGAGGGAACGGGGGTCTCCAGGGCAGGGAAGGCTGCAACTGTCTTTGTGGTGCCTGTAGGAGCACTTACCTCTTCGTTCTTCCCACCAGCTGGTTCAGCCTGGCTGAAAAGCTGCAGCAGCTTCACTGCTCAGGCCCTGGTTAAAGTGCCACTATGGTCCTACGTAATACCACACTGATCTGCATCAATCCTCCAGGCTTCCACCTGCTTTAGGCGAGCGTCTCATCCGTCTTCAGTAATCCACAGGTTAATATCAGAGATGGCGGTAAAGGGTCACGTTCCAAGCAGGTAAGTAACCTGCTACATAGGAACAGGAGTAGACCCATTGAGTCTCTTCGACCATTCCATTACAGTCCTCACCACTTAAAATGTTCACATTTAAAATGAGCAGTCATTTATATCGGCCAAAAAGGGATAACTATTATCTATTTGCATTAACGTCTATTTCAAAGTTGCCAGTTATTGTGTCTTATGTGCTCTGTTTATTTCAGGCAGAAACAGAAGATGCAAGATGCAGTGATAAACTTAAAAGAAGTTTCTCCTTGGGTACTGTCAACTGATAATAGGGAAAGCAAGGAGAAACTCTGCAAACCAAACCCAGATTAACTGAAAATACTGTCAGCGCTACCCTGCTATCTCATGACTATTCTGTTCCATACACAATGACAGTCAGTCATCAGAAAGCTCTCCTATTACAATAGTCTACCGTTTCACAAAGAACTTATTCCAAATGACAATAATAGATCCATTTTAACAGTCAATACAAAAAGGCTGTAATTTGATATAATCAGAGACACCGCTATAGTAAATTGTTAACGGTTATCTTGACAACTGCTATTGAATGGGTTCCAAGCAGATTTTTGTAAAAATGAAAACCATTAAACAAGAGTTATGTATTGGTTTTGAAGTTGACCAATAGTAATAAAAGCACAGCTGTAAAATACTTAACTGTGGCACCATATCAGCTATACCGAGGATCACAGATATTGGGCAAACCACGTACGCACAGACACGCCCAGTGTAAGTGGTGGGGACTGTAGATCATGGCTATCTGTACCTCAATTCCATTTCCCTTGATGCCCTCATTCAATAAAAATTTGTCGATCTCAGTCTGGAAAATTCCAATTGACCCAGCATCCACAGCCTTTTGGGGTTTGTGTCATGTATCTTACATTATTATATATAACTGTATCCTAACATGCTATACATGACTGTAATAAGATATGACCTGTAACCACCAGCATACCTTACCACCAGGGGTGCACTTGCAAGAGACAGGTATATAAGGACAGGTCTCAGGCAAGTGCAGCATTCCAGAGCTGTGAAATAAAGGTGCAGGTCCAGAGCGACCTTGACTTCACGACATGCCTCGTGTGAATCTGTACTGAGGGGACAGGACTTTACAGTGGCGATGAGTTACGGGATTACAGAATCCACAGAATGGCGAACAACGGATCAGATGAAAAGCACAATGCGGGAGACAATTGGGAGGACTTCAGAGAAAGGCTCCAGCAAAGCTTTGTAACCAAAGACTGGTTAGGCGACGATAAGGCAGACAAGAGAAGAGCCCATCTCTTGACCAGCTGTGGCTCGAAAACATACGCTTTAATGAAGGATCTGTTGGCACCCGAGAAACCAGCAAGCAAGTCGTTTGAAGAATTAAGCACACTGGTAAGAGACCACCTGAAGCCAGCGAGCAGCCTACACATGGCCAGACACAGGTTCTACAACTACAGACGCTGTGTGGGCCAGAGCATACCCGACTTCGTGGCGGAACTTCGGAGGTTGGCTAGTTTATGTGAGTTCTCCGATGAACTGAGGAGAGAAATGCTGAGAGACTTTTTCATTGAAGGAATAGGCCATGCAGGCATATTCCGAAAGCTCATAGAGACCAAGAACCTGACCTTAGAGGCAGCAGCACAGGTTGCACAGACATTCTTGGTAGGGGAAGAAGAAACGAGGTTGATTTACAATGCAGATACGACAACTAATGCAGTATCGGAACAAGAAGTTCACAGCATTAAACAAGCTGCTACCCCCACACAGACAAAACCAGCATACCTTACCACCAGGAGAACAGGCTCTCGACAGCAGGCAGAAGCCATCAAGGGCCACAGGAACGGCCGTTCACACCTCATCAACCCACAATGCGAGCAATTAACTACAAACTGAGAGAAGCTCAAGAGAGATCAGCCAGACGCAGCTCATTTTTTGGGAACACTTTGAACAATGGAACAGGTCTGTGCTGGAGGTGTGGGGGTGGGCACTTGTCAAGGGGATGTCGATTTCAGCAGGCTGTTTGCAGAAATTGTGAAAATACAGGGCATTTGGCCCGCATGTGCAAAGAAACGGCAGCTCGGCTGGTATACGAATCGGATGGGTCGGAAAGTGGACCAGAAGATGGTGGGGACAGTACCCGGGGCACCGATGTACAGCGGGTCAACACGATCAATGGCCGCTGCTCCTACAACAGGACGCCTCCTATAATGATGAGGGTCCTACTCAACGGGATATCTGTCAACATGGAGCTGGATACGGGAGCGAGTCAATCTCTCATGGGGGCTCAACAATTTGAACAACTGTGGCCGCATAAAAGAGACAGACCAAAACTCACACGGGTCGACACCACACTAAGGACCTATACCAAAGAAATCGTACCAGTCCTCGGCAGCGCCATGCTCTCTGTCACACACAAAGGGACAGTGAACTGACTTCCCCTGTGGATTGTCCCCGGAGACCCCCCAGCACTGCTGGGGAGAAGCTGGCTGGCAAAACTAAACTGGAAATGGGATGATGTCCATGCCATGTCATTAGAGGAACGGACCTTCTGCTCAACAGTTATAAAGCGATTTGAACATCTTTTTTAAGCCAGGTGTGGGCACTTTCAAAGGGGCCATAGTCAAAATCTACATCACACAGGATGCTAGACCGGTCCATCACAAGGCCAGAGCTGTAACCTATGTGATGAAGGAAAAGATTGAACACGAACTAGACAGGCTTCTGCGGGAAGGCATTATATCACCTGTAGAATTTAGCAACTGGGCATGTCCCATCGTCCCAGTCATGAAGCCTGATGGATCCGTACGAATTTGTGGGGACTACAAATCTACCATAAACAGAGTCTCCCTACAGGACCAGTACCCGCTGCCCAGAGTGGAGGACTTATTTGCCATATTGGCTGGAGGTAAATTTTTCTCAAAATTAGACCTCACATCTGCGTATATGACGCAAGAATTGACCGAGGAATCCAAGCTACTCACCACCATCAACACACATCGAGGCCTTTTCATGTACAATCAATGCCCATTCGGCATCAGGTCGGCAGCTGCCATATTCCAACGCAACATGGAGAGGCTGCTCAAGTCCATCCCAGGGACGGTTGTATTTCAAGACGACATACTTATCACGGGCAGGGACACCGACTCCCTTCTCCGTAATTTGGCTTTTACTGATACTGTGCCTGGACACCAAATTGCTTTGTTCCTCTGTGGATCCATGGGCTAGAACCTTCACTTTTTTTGCATGCTTAATGCCCACTTAATGCCCATTTTACCACTGAAATGACCTATATCGCCCATTTTGGCACACTGACGGGTATTTTTCAGAAACTTATCGCTGAGCGTTACTTTCCCCATTAGCTTAATGCCAAGTAAAAATATTACCGCCAGCCCAATTCTTTTGGGCGGAATCATCAGACTGGGCAAAATCAATGCCCATAATATTGCCCAGCGTTACTTTCCACACTGATTTAATGTCGAGGTTCAATATTAATGCCCGCACAGTTTTTGCCATAAAGAGCATATTTACCGAAACTAGTGGCCATAAGATCGCCCAGCATCAATTTCACCACCTCACACGCATATCGGCCACAATATCGCTCACCCAAAAAACTGCCCAGAAAAAGTGGAACTAACCGGAACTAATCACAGCATTATGGATGCCATGTTCTAAATCACATGTCGCGTCCTTTAAAAGGCTGCTGTGCTTCAACCTTGGCGGAGTTCGGATGTACTCTGCAAGTCATTAGAGTTGATGTGAACATCTCTACAAACATCTTGACCATACAGTGACCGATTGGAATTGAACAGGTGTCTTCGTCGGGACATTCCTTGGTTGTGACCAATCGGTGGAAAACAGAGAGCTACTGCAATGAGGCCTGTCCTTTCTCACCCTTTCTTGGTGACCAATTACATGCAGCAGATTCGAGATCGCCGAAGGAATGCTCCACTGCATTATGTGCCCAATGTAAGACGTGACAGACCAATGAGGAGAACCAGATGATACACGCCCTGCAAGTACAAGAGAAGCATTCTTACCTCGACTTTCCCGACACCACCTGCCTTCGGAGACTGCGCTTCCACAAAGAGGTTTTCACTGAGGTATGCCAACTGATTAGGGGAGATCTGCAGCCTGCCAACACCATCAGTACTGCACTGTCTGTCGAGGTCAAAGTCACCGTGATACTGTCGTTCTACGCCTCGGTTTCTTTTCAGGCCACAGCTGGAGACATTTGTGGACTTTCTCAGCATGCCACACATCGCTGCATTAGACAGGTCACTGAAGCCCTGTATGCACGCAGGAGGGACTTGATCAGCTTCCCTATGACCAGGGAGGCACAGAGTGAGAGGGCTCTAGGATTATTCAGAATTGCAAACTTCCCCAATGTGTAGGGAGCAATAGACTGTATGCACATCGTGATGCGGGCACCTTTTCAGAGTGCAGAGATTTTCTGGAATCGCAAGGGATTCCACTCCCTGAATGTCCAGCTGATTGTCGACCACCAGCAAATTATATTGGCAGTGAATGCTCAATTTCCAGGCAGCATCCATGATGCTCAAATCCTGCATGAGAGCACTGTATCTGACTTGTTTAACAATCAGCCACAAGGTCAATGCTGGATGCTTGGTGACAAAGGATATGGCCTCGCCACCTGGCTGATGACCCATGTGCGTGACACCTACAGCGAAGCCGAGGGGCGATATAATGAAAGCCACAGAGCAACTCGTAATATTGTGGAGAAAACCATTGGAGTGCTGAAGAAGCGCTTTAGATGCCTGGACCACTCAGGAGGCGAGCTCCAATACCACCTTGAGCAAGTAGCTCAGTTTGTGGTAGTGTACAACTTGGCTATCAGGAGGGGACAAGAATTGCCTGATGAGTCTGACAGTCCACCTCACCAGAGAGAGGAAGAGAAGGACACGGAGGCGGACGCTGACATCGGCCCAGTCAATCAGGCTGATGCTGAAGCCATGCTCCCGCCCCGCTGTAGACCACATGAAAGGGCCCATGGTGGCATGATAGCTGCAAGAGCCTTATGTCAAGAGCTCATCAATGATTGCTTTGCCTGAAAGAACATTAGTGTTATTTACAAGGCTGACACACTGCTGGGTGTGCAGGTCATAACATCAATGGTGGGCATCACCTTGGTGACAGTTAAAGTTTAAGTTGATTGAAGTTAAGTGTAATTATATCCTTTGATGTTAAGGAATCACCAGCGTGCAACGGTGCAGCTATCTGAGCCAATGCGCTACAAGGTTTTATTAAATAAAAAACATTTAAACCGAACATTATTCTGAAATCATCAGTATTTCTGCACAAACCAACTCCCCACTCCCCCCTCGCTTCTCCTCCCCACCTCTACCCCTTCCCCTTCCCCTCCTGACTCCAAACCGACTGGTCGAGGAGCTCCTCAGGCGATGCTTCATTGCGGGGGGTGGGGTGACAGCTGAAACGCTGCTTGGACGGATACGAGACAGGATGGTCCCGAGGTGGGAACGTGCACCGAGCCAGAAGCAAGATGCTGCTGCTGGCTCTCATGTGTGGTTGGTAATGGGGGTGCGGCACCTTGGATGCAGTGCAGTGCTCCAGGACCACTGGGAGCTCTCTGCCACCAGTTTTCCTGGCTCCAGGGTCTCCTCCATCCCTTCCATGTTATATCTTATTTGTTGGACGAAAACTCGCTGCCAACTATGTTCTTGTTGCTTGGTAGGCTTTTTGCTACTGGTGAATCTCCCTCGTGCTTCCCACAACAGCATGACAAGCACACACCACAGCCACACACGCTTTCAGTGCCTCTGAGCTCCCTCTCTCTCTGTCTTCTCTTCTGCGCATGTCATGATGACCCTTGACCTCCTGAATCGCGGGAATCGAGTATTGCTATGCCGTTGCTAAGGACAGCCACACTTTACGGCAGATGGTCAAAAAAAATTTATCGCTACCGCCCATTTCATATCGCTCGTGGTAAGGCTCATTTTTAGGTGCTTTGAGAATGAACGAGAAGCCGGCGATCTGAAAACCCTTTTTTAACCGCCCATGCCAGAAATAATGCTCATTTTTGGGCTATAAGCACAAAAGTGGAGCTTCTAGCCCCTAGTCTCTCGCCACAAAGAAAATATTCCGATTTGTCCAAAGTGGATGACCTGTCTATATCCCTTTGTAACTTCCTGCTCTCATCCTTACTAATGAACTGCTCATTTTAACTGCCCATCCACCTAGTTTCCAATGGATAAGTAGGATTAAAATCAACCTCTGACACTTTTACCTGAGGTAAGTACGTTTCAGGGAAATTCCGATATTTTTTTAATGATTGATTGCAAGATTTCAAAGAGGACCTTATTTACAAACTCTGTCCCCTAACCCACTAGTCAAGAAAAGCAAATTCTGCTGACAGAATTTTATTAGTTGAACATAAAAATAAATCTGTTCATTAAAACGGCCATGTGTTTGTTTACTATTTCATTGAGGTATAGAGTGGAATCTTAATATTTCTTTATACAACTGTGGTATTTCAGCAAAAAAAGGTGTTTATTTATTTTCCAAGAACCAGACAAAAACTTAATTCAATGTCTGTCCGGTGATCTGTTGCAGAAGTATGGAGACCTGCTCTGCTGCACAGACCTAATGCGCACACATATCACAGTGTGGACTGGCCCGTGCTGCCCCTGGGCCCTCGCCTCTTTTGGGCCCCACACCCTCATTTGCCACACCTCCGCTACGATCTTCCCGCTCCTCTTCTGTGCTTGGACCCTGCCGATGTTCTTGCCCACGCTCTAACAGGCAACCTGGGCCTTGATGATGCTTGATACAACTACTGAACGCACGCTTGTCATGATGCCCCAGGAAGAACCTCCTCCATTTACCATCATAAACTAGTATTGTCAGACACTCAACCTCCTACCTCAATGCTGACAAACCTGTGCACTCACCCCTCCAATGCTGGCACAGGAAACCCCAGAATGTCAAATCCCACATTCCATCCTCATTATCACAAGTGCGTGGTTTAATTGCACTTCCAATGTTTCACCTTGGCATCCCATTTTCTTCTATTTCTTATATGAGGAAACAGTAGCACAGTGGTTATATGACTGTACTAGTAATCCAGATACCTGGACTAATGATCTGCAGATGTGAGTTCAAATCCTGCCACGGCAGTTGGAGAATTTATATTCAATTAAATAAATCTGGAATAAAAAGCTAGTATCAGTAATGGCGACCATGAAACTATCTGATTGTCATAAAAATCCATCTGGTTTACTAACATCCTTCAGGGAAGGAACTCTGCCGTTCTTACCTGGTCTGGCCTATATGTGACTCCAGACCCACAGCAACGTGGTTGACTCTTAATTGCCCTCTGAAATAGCCTAGCAAGCCACTCACTTGCATGCAACTGCTACGAATAGCAATAATAAGATTAAAACTGGACGAACCACCCAGCATCGCCCTCGGCACTGGCTTCGGACACGAAAACTGCACACCCAGCCCATTTGACTCGTGCCAAAAGTGGGAGAGCTGTCCCACAGATAAGTCAAGCAACAGCCTGACATAGTCATGCTCACAGAATAAAACCTTTCAGCCAATGTCCCAGACTCCTCCATCACCATCCCTGTGTATGTCCTATCCCACCAACAGGACAGACCCATCCAAGGTGGCGGCGCGGCGGTATACAGTTGGGAGGGAGTGGCCCTGGGAATCCTCAACATTAACTCCGGACCCCATGAAGTCTCATGGCTTCAGGTCAAGAATGGGCAAGGAAACCTCCTGCTGATTACCACCTACCGCCTTCCCTCAACTGATGAATCATGTTGAACACCATTTTTTTTATTCGTTCATGGATGTGGGCATTTATTGCCCATCGCTAATTGCACTTGAGAAGATGGTGGTGATCTGCTTTCTTCAACTGCTGCAGTCCGTGTGGTGAAGGTACTCCCAAAGTGCTGTTAGGGAGGGAGTTCCAGGATTTTGACCCAATGACGATGAAGGAACAGCAATATACTTCCAAGTCAGGATGGTGTGTGACTTGGAAGGGAACATGGAGGTCATGGTGTTCCCATGCACGTGCTGCCCTTGTCCTTCCAGGTGGTAGAGGTCGCAGGTTTGGGAGGTGCTGCGAAGAAGCCTTGATGAGTTGCTGCAGTGCATCTTGTAGATGGTGCACACTGCAGCCATGGTATGCCAGTATTGAAGGAAATGAATGTTTAAGGTGGTGGATGGGGTGCCAATCAAGTGGGCTGCTTTGTCCTGGATGGTGTCGAGCTTCTTGAGTGTTGTTGCAGCTGCACTCATCCAAGCAAATGGTGGGTATTCCATCACACGCCTGACTTGTGCTTTGTAGATGGTGGAAAGGCTTTGGGGAGTCAGGAGGAGAGACACTCACCGCTGAATACCCAGCCTCTGACCTGCTCTTTTTGCCACAGTATTTATGAGGCTGGTCCAGTTAAGAACATAAGAAATAGGAGCAGGAGTAGGCCATTCAAGCCTTCCTTCCATTCAATAAGATCATGGCTGATCTTCTACCTCAACACCACTTTTCTGCACTATCCCCATATCCCTTAACTCCCTCAATATCCAAAAATCTATCGATCTCTGTCTTGAATATACTCAACGACTGAGCTTCCAGAGTCCTCTGGGGTAGAGAATTACAAAGATTCACCACCCTCTGAGTGAAGAAATTTCTCCTCATCTCAGTCCTAAATGGCCTTATTCTGAGACTGTGACCCCTGGTTCTAGACTCACCAGCCAGAAGAAACATCCTCCCTGCATCTACTCTGTCAAGCCCTGTAAAAAGTTTGTATGTTTCAATGAGATCACCTTTCATTCTTCTAAACTCTAGAGAATATAGGCCTAGTCCACTCAATCTCTCCTCATAGGACAATTCCCCCATCCCAGGAATCAGTCTGGTGAAGCGTCATTGCACTCCCTCTATGGCAAGTGAACAAAACTGTACACAATACTCCAGGTGTGGTCTTACCAGGGCCCTATATAATTGCAGTCAGACATCTTTACTCTTATACTCAAATCCTCTTGTAATAAAGGCCAAAATACCATTTGCTTTCTTAATTGCTTGCTGTACCTGCATGTTAACTTTCAGTGATTCTTGTACAAGGACATCCAGGTCCCTCTGAACACCAACATTTCCCAATCTCTCACCATTTAAAAAATACTCTGCATTTCTATTTTTCCCATCAGACTGGATAACTTCACATTTTTCCACATTATATTCCATTTGCCACGTTCTTGCCCATTCACTTAGCCTGTCTATATCCCCTTGAAGTCTCTTTGCATCCTCCGCACAACACATTCCCACCTAGCTTTGTATCATCAGCAAACTTGGATATATTACATTTGGTCCCCTCATCCAAATCATTGATATAGATTGTGAATAGCTGGGGCCCAAGCACCGATCCTTGCGGCACCCCACTAGTTACAGCCTGACAACCCGAAAATGGCCCGTTTATTCCTGCTCCCTGTTTTCTGTCCGTTAACCAATGCTCAATCCATGCACCCCCAATCCCATGAGCCCTAATTTTGTTTAATAACCTCTTGTCGAATGTCTTCTGAAAATTCAAATGCATCACACCCACTGGCTCCCCCTTATCTATTCTGCTAGTTACAACCTCAAAACACACTAACAGATTTCCCTTTCATGAATTCGTGTTGACTCTGCACAATCTTATTATTATTTTCTAAGTGCCCTGTTACCATGTCCTTAATAATAAATTCTATTTTACCTACTACTGTTATCAGGTTAACTGCTGTAGTTCCCCATTTTCTGTCTCCCTCTTTTTTTAAATAGCGGGGCTGCATTTGCTACCTTCCACTCCGCGGGAACTGTTCTAGAATCTATGGAATTTTGGAAGATGATAACCAATGCATCCACTATCTCTATAGCCACCTCTTTCAAAACCCTAGGACATAGGCCATCAGGTCCTGGGGATTTATCGGCTTTCAACCCCATTAATTTCTCCAGTACTATTTCTTGTCAATTGTGACCCCTGGGATGTTGATGATGGGGAATTCGGCAATGGTAATGCCATTGAATGTCAAGGGGCGATGGTCAGACTCTTGCTTGTTGAAGATAGTTATTGCCAGGCACTTGTGTGGCACAAATGTTGCTTGCCATATATCAGCCCAAGTCTGAATGTCGTCCAGGTCTTGCTGCATGCGGGCAAAGACTGCTTCTTTAAATGAGGAGTTGCGAATGGCACTGAGCACTGTGCAGTCATCAGCGAACATCCCACTTTTGACCTTATGATGGAGGAAAGGTCATTGATATAGCAGCTGAAGATGGTTGGGCCGAGGACATTGCCCTGAGGAACTCCTATAGCGATGTCCTGGGGCTGTGATGATTGAGCTACAATCCCCATAACCATTTTCCTTTGCGTTAGGTATGACTCCAGCCAGTGGAAAGTTTTCCCTCTGATTCCCATTGACTTCAGTTGTACTCGGGCTCCTTGATGCCACACTCAGTCAAATCTACCTCGATGTCAAGGGCAGTCACTCTCACCTCACCTCTGGAATTCAGTTCTTTTGTCCATGTTTGGACCAAGGCTGTAATGAGGTCTGGAGCTGAGTAGTCCTGGCGGAACCCAAACTGAACATCAGGGAGCATGTTATTGGTGAGTACGTTCCGCTTGATAGCACTTGGAAGAAGCTTTGAGGGTAGCAAGGGCACACAATGTACTTTTGGTGGGGGAATAAAATGTCCATCACCAGGAGTGGCTCGGTGGCACCATTACTGACCATGCTGGCCATATCCTGAAGGATATAGCTGCCAGACTAAGCTTGTGGCAGGTGGTGAGAGAACCAACACGAGGGAAAACCTACTTGACCTTGTTCTCACCAATCTACCTGTCGCAGATGCATCTGTCCATGACAGCATTGGTAGCAGTGACCACTGCACAGTCCTTGTAGGGGCGAAGTCCCATCTTCACACTGAGGACACCCTCCATCGTGTTGTGTGGCACTACCACCATGCTAAATGGGATAGATTCAGAACAGATTTAGCAATTCAAAACTGGGCATCCATGAGGCGCTGTGGGCGACCAGCAGCAGCAGAATTGTATTCCACCACAATCTGTTACCACAATACCCGGTATATTCCTCACTTTACCATTACCATAAAGTCAGGGGACCAGCCTGGTTCAATGAGGACCGCAGAAGAGCATGCCATGAGCAAAACCAGGCGTACCTAAAAATGAGGTGCTAACCTGGGGAAGCTGCAACACAGGATTACATGCATGCTAAACAATGAAGGTAGAATGCTACAGACAGTGCTAAGTGATCTCACAATCAACAGATCATATCAAAGCTCTGTAGTCCTGCCACATCCAGTCGTGAATGGTGGTGGACAATTAAACAACTAATGGGAAGAGGAGGCTCCATGAATATCCCCATCCTCAATGAGAGCGGAGCCCAGCACATGAGTACAAAAGACAAGTCTGATGCATTTGCAACCTTCATCAGCTAGAATTGCCGAGTGGATCATCCATATTGGCCTCCTCCTGAGATCCGCTCCATCACAGAAGCCAATCTTCAGCCAAATTGATTCACTCCACGTGATATCAAGAAACGGCTGAGCGCACTGGATGCAGCAAAGGCTATGGGCCCCAACACCATCCCGGCTGTCTTGTGCTCTAGCCAAGCTGTTCTAGCCAAGCTGCCATCTATCTGACAATGTGGAAAACTGCACAGGTATGTCTTGTCCACAATAATCAGGACAAATCCAATCCGGCCAATTACCGCACCATCAGTCTACTCTCAATCATCAGCAAGGTGATAGAAGGTGACATTAAAATGTTAGCAAGCGGCACTTATTCAGCAAAAACCTTTTCACCGCTGCTCAGTTTGGGTTCCGCCAGGACCACTCGGCTCCAGACCTGATTAAAGTTCAAACTTGGACAAAAGAACCGAATTCCAGAGGTGAGGTGAGAGTGACTGCCCTTGACATCAAGGCAGCATTTGACCGAGTGTGGCATCAAGGAGCCCTAGTAAAATTTAAGTCAATGGGAATCGGGGAAAACTCTCCACTGGCTGGAGTCATACCTAACACAAATGAAGATAGATGTCGTTGTTCGAGGTCAATCATCTCAGCCCTAGGACTTCGCTGCAGGAGTTCCTCCTAGGCCCAACCATCTTCAGCTGCTTCATCAATGACCTTCCCTCCATCATAAGGTCAGAAGTGGGGATGTTTGCTGATGACTGCACAGTGTTCAGTGCCATTCACAACTCCTCAGATAATGAAGCAGTCCATGCCCGCATGCAGCAAGACCCGGATGGCATTCAGGCTTGGGCTGATAAGTAGCAAGTCACATTCATGCCACACAAGTGCCAGGCAATGATTATCTCCAACAAGCGAGAGTCTAAACACCGCCCCATGACATTCGGCGGCATTACCATTGCCAAATCCTCACCATCAACACCCTGGAGGTCACCATTGATCAGAAACTTAACTGGACAAGTGATATCAGTACCGTGGCGACAAGAGCAGATCAGAGGCTGGGTATTCTGTGATGAGTGTCTCACCTCCTGACTCCCCAAAGCCTTTCCATGTGATAGAATACTCTCCACTTGCCTGGATGAGCCCAGCTCTAACAACACTCAAGAAGCTCCACATGGTAATGTATTTGTTTCATGAGTTCATTGCTTAAGAATTCATAGCAACACATTGCTATTAAGAACAGTTGGTTTATTAACAAAGGTTTAACAATCACACTACACATTACCAGTTCCTATACTAGGCTCACAACCGCATGCCTCATCATGGATGACTAAGATTCAATTGACTGGGGTTTTATTGAACCTTGTGAACATCACATGACTGACTAAGTCACTCACAATGCAATAGCTCTACAACTATTTTAGAAGTAACTTTCAAACAAGTGCTCCCTTTTTTTTGAGGCAACCAGAAACCACAAATTAACAATTAAGCATTAAAAGGAACCATATCAAATCAAATTAAATTAAAATGTTGTTCCCCGATGAGATGATGCACTCCAGTCCCTCTGGCGCCCACCTCTCGCAGAAGGCCGCGAGTGTACCAGTGAACACCGCGTGCTCCATCTCCAGGGTCATCCTGGCGTGAACGTAACCGCGGAAGAGAGGCAGGCAGTTGGGCTGAACGATCCCCTCGACTGCCCGCTGCCCTGGAGCAGTCCTACGAGGAGGCCCTCTGACCTAGCCGCTCCCCTCCACATTGGGTGCCCAAAGATCAGGAGCGTGGGATGGAAGTGCAGCCAAAAATCAAGGGCCAGCCTCTTTAACTAATGGAAGAGGGGCTGCAACCTCACACACCATAAAAACATGGAACATGGACTCTTCCAGACCGCAGAAATTGCAGGCGGCCTGGGAGTCCGTGAACCGATTAAAAAACTTATTCAAAAGCAAAATACTGCGGATGCTGAAATCTGGAATAAAAACAGAAAATGCTGGAAATCTCAGCAGGTCAGGCAGCATCTGTGGTGAGGAAGCAGAGTTCGTGGGCCCAAATTTGGCCCTCCAGTTTTTCCAGCGCACTCACTTGAGTTGCGCCGACTTCCTTCGCTCAAAACGGCGCCAAAAAGATATTCCCATATTCTCCCCGCTCTGTCAACTGTACTTGTGCTTGGCGCGGCGTGGCAATTCCATTGGGGGGGGGGAGCTAGGACCATGCGGCTGAAAGAGTGCCGGCGGGGGGGCGGGGCTAGGGCCCAGTGCGTGTAACAGTGCCGACAGCATTGCACATGCGCATTGGAACGTTCGCGCATGCGCAATAGGGAATAACATTGGCAATCGGCTATTTTTAAAGAGAAAGGAAGCTGATTGATTTTTGGTGCCTGAAGGAGTGTTGTGAGGAGTGCTGTGGAAGAAATCAGCTGCTGGAATCAGTGAGTGCTCTGTGTTGCTGCTAAAGTTCCAGAAGGAGTGCTGCATAGGTGAAAATCATTGCTGCATGCAAAATAAAGACTGTATTTTGAAAAATCACTGAGTTTCAATTCAATACAGCAATGCAACAACATGCACCAAGAAAGAAGTGGAGATACTAGTTAATGTCATTGAGAACAGATGGCAGGAGTTGGATACCAGCAACAGAGGTCGCTCAAAAGTGCTACCCAAAGAAATGAAGAAACGCTGGAACCAAGTTGCAGAAGATTACTGTGGAGTGGTGAATACCACGAGATCTGGAAGCCAGTGTAAAAAGAAATGGCAGGACCTTGGTCAAGTAGTTAGTGTAAGTAATATTTTCATTTATTCAATACAATTGCAATTGTAAATGTTACCAGCTGTATATGTCCCACCCAGCAGAAAGTTGCATTTTCATCTTTGCAGAAGAAATTGGCCCACAATAAAAGGGAAAGAACTCGAACTGGAGGTGGCCCGCCAAATCTGCACCAACTGACACCCTTGGAAGAGAGGGTCGCTGCTTTGATGGGTCCTACCTGGAGAAAAACAATCAGTACTGCACAAGCTGGGCCCACACGTGAGGGAGAGGGTAAGTCCTGAAAATTCAGCATGGCCCTTCAAATCAACCTGCTGCCTGGCCTGCTACATGTGAGTCTACTCATGCCACCCATCCTGCCCCCTCCTGCGCTGCTAACCATTTGACTGTTCTGTTATATTTTGCAGAACCTGATGCCAATCCTGAAGATCCAGAAGAAGATTCAAACACGTACGAGCCAAACCAACTTGGGGGAGGTGGGGGGAGGGGGAGGGCATGGCGATGTATGAAGGGGACAATGTTGAAATGAATATAGTTGAGGCCACGGTACAGGACTTCGCGTTGCCAAACACTTCCATGAGTTCTGGTGCGACATTCTTTGGTTTCAGTCCGTCCCCGTCCATGTATAGTGCTTTAAGTTCTGATGTCACATTCCATGGTTTCCCAAGTTCCGAGGTTGCGGGTCCTAGTGGTGGTGGAATGCAGCATGGAACGTCCAGGGCCCCACCGTCCAAGGTTGCGCCTCCCAGTGCTGGTGGAATGCAGCATGGAACACCCAGTGCCCCATGGTCCCAGTTTGCGGGTCCCAGTGCTGATGGGATGCAGCATTGAACACCCAGGGCCCCACCGTCCGAGGTTGCGCTTCCCACTTGGGTGGTGCCGCGAGGCAGACCCAGGGTGAGGGAAAGGAGAAATTGACCACGCTTCCTGAGATGCAGGATGCAACAGATGTGGTTCAGATGATGGCATTGGGTGTGGGGAGCAATGCCCTTACCTGATCACTCGTGCACTCCATCAGTGGAGTGAGTGATGAGGTAACGGGACTGTCGGGAGAAATAGCAGTAATGTCACAGGAAATGAAGGAGGTAATTTCAGAAGCAGTGGGAACAACAGCACAGGCCATCAGGGAGGGTATGTGTGAGGTAGCTGCTGCAGTAAGGGAACACAGCCAGGCCAACCAACTGCCAATCCCACTGCAATCCCCGCACCAGCCTCTGTAGAGACCCAAGCCGGGTCCTCCACATTAACACCTGCCCCCGCCCACCCCCCGCCCCCCCATGAAGAAGTGCACATTCACCGAGATGTGGATGAGAGATGGGTGCAGCCTTTCTTTGCTGCTGCTGCTGTTGTTGTTGTTGTTGATGTTACTGTTGTAACTGTTTTCAAATTGAAAGTTTTTTGTAAGTTATGTAAATTTACAATTTTATAAGTGATCTTAAAGTTTTTAAGTGATCTTGAAGAGTCATATTAAAGTAAAGTTTGATACAAGAATTATTTTATTACACTAAAGTGAAGTACATTGTAAACTTTTCAATAAAATATATTTTACATTAAAACTGAATCATGTTCCATTAACACAACACAATATTTAGGAACAACTGCAAAAATTAAACATGTCCATGCAGAACAGTTGTCGCTGAGCCCTCAGGCATCAGTAAAGCATTCACGGATAAGCTGCTGGCGCAAGTTTCAAGCAATCGTTAAAGAAGCACAATGGCCCGTCCTCCTCCGACATCATGCTCCGGCCTCAGGCACTTGCATGGTTTCCTGATCGCGCATCATCTTCCTCCAGCACGTCCTCCTGCTCGTCATCTGCATCTTCCAAATCATTATCATCAGCCACTCTCACCACAGGCGGGTCTTCTTCTTCCACTATCAGCTGCTGTTGCCTCATGCTGGCTAAGCTATGCAGCATGCAGCACACAATAGTGAACTGACCGACAATCTCAGGGGAATATTGCAAGTAGCCTCCGGAATATTGCAAGTAGTCCAGGTACCAGAAACACTGTTTCAAGATGGCAATGGTCCTCTCTATGTGTTGTAATGTGCGACATGTTGAATTGATGGTCAGCTTCCGTCCGGTTTACGGCAGGTGGCCAGGCCGTACCCTTTGTCTCCCAGTAACCAGCTCTGCCCTTCTGGCTGCTGCTCAAACATGTCAGATATAACGCTATCGCGTAGGATGAATGCATCATGGGTGCTGCCAGGGTATCTTGCATCGATTGACATGATGCGATGCATGTCGTCACACACGAGCTGCACATTAATGGAGTGGAAGCCTTTCCTATTCCTGAACTGCTCGGCATCCTCCCCAGGTGCTCGCAAGGCGATGTGGGTACAATCAATGCAGCCCCGTACATAGAAACATAGAAACATAGAAACATAGAAAATAGGTGCAGGAGTAGGCCATTCGGCCCTTCTAGCCTGCACCGCCATTCAATGAGTTCATGGCTGAACATGCAACTTCAGTACCCCATTCCTGCTTTCTCACCATACCCCTTGATTCCCCTAGTAGTAAGGACTTCATCTAACTCCTTTGGGAAACCAGCAATTCTGGAGAACCCCACAGCCCTGTCATGGATTGCTTGGGCGGTCATTGGGAACTTGATGAAATCATTCCACGGCGCAAACAGTGCAGCCGTGACCTGGTGAATGGAGACATGTATTCCACGTTGAGAGATGGCGCACACATCTCCAGTTGCAGCTTGAAATTATCCTGAGGCACAGAAGGAAAGTGCAGCTGTAACCTTCACTTCAACAGACAAGGCAGTCCACCTGCCACTTCTCGACTGTAAATCTGGTCTCAGCAACTCACAGATCTCACGGACAACTTCTCTGTGGAAACTGCAGCCTTCTGACACAATCTGCCTCACTCAGGTCCAGGTACAAACGCCTGACTCGAAGTGGGTAAGGCCTCCTGCCCAGCAATCTACAGCTATGATGTTCCTAATGTGATGAGCTCTAATCAATTCTCTTCTACGTAGCACAATGATGCTGAACCGTTGCAAAATTCGTGGCATTGATATTGCTCCACCCATACTTAAAGTAAAAGTTAAACTTTCAAAGGTCAAAGAAGGTGAAAAAGGGCAGCACAGCAGAGTTTTGCACTTCTCCCTCCCCCCAAGGTATGTAAATGGGTCGCACCCAAAGCTCCTTTGCTCTCTCCCAGTCTCCCCTTCAGCCATGTGACTTCTCTCTCCCTCCTCATCCACCACCCCCCGTCCCGTCCCCAGCCTGTTGCAACCTGGTTCATTCCTGCAGCCTGTGTGTTAGAAACATAGAAAATAGGTGCAGGAGTAGGCCATTCGGCCCTTCTAGCCTGCACCGCCATTCAATGAGTTCATGGCTGAGTTCTGCCGAGCCCAGCCCCCTTTTAAGTTCCCGCCTGCAGCCTCCGTGTTCTGCGAGCCCAGCCTGTTCCCTGTGGTCTCTCTCCCTATCGCCCGTGCCTATCCCCGGCCGAGTGGCCTTTTGTACCGGCAGGCCCACTGACTTCCCAGGCCGAGTTATGAAGGTAGGACTTAAGTTTTATTTTTTATTTTTTTAATTTATTATTGATGGTTTTTATGCTTCTTGAATGTTATTGGGAGGGTGTTTAGTGCTTTGCAAGGTCCTCTCCGCTTCCCTCCCTCGCCCCCATCTCTGGCTACCTGCGCTGATTTCTTAACTCTCTGCAAGGGTTTTCTATGCGGCCACAAGTGGCCACATACGCTGGCCTAAGTTAGTTTGGAGCAACTATTAGCTGTCCAAACTGGCTTAAATGGCCAAAACGGCATAGGTGGCTGGTAACGCTCCCTTTTGAAAAAAAAACTAAACTAAAAAAAATCCTAACTAACTCACTTACACTGGCACAAATTAAATGTGCAGAATGGGGATTTTTAAGATACTCCAGAAAAATCAAGTTGCTCCAAAAAACGGAGCAACTCCTGGGCAATTTTGGGCCCAATGTTTCTGATGAAGGGGCATCGACCCGAAACGTTGGCCCAGAAATCCCTGTTTCTTTTTCCTGCGGGCGTTTGACTAAAAGTAAAAGAAAAGTTGTGCACTTACCTTTTGCCTGCCAGAGATCCTGGACTCGAGGCCTCCTCCTCTTCTTGCACTCTGAGCGCGTTCACGTTGGGACGTCCATAGGAGTCATGTGGGCCTGGACACCCAATCACGGTAAAGTACTTTCTCATTCATAGTAATAGCAGTTTCGTAAATCCGAAACTGCTATTACTATGAATGAAACACCCCCAAACACCCAAACACTACATAAAACATAAAAAAAACCACCTCACATAAATACACTATAGAAATTAAAGTTGATAGAAATGTTTTTAAAAAAAAAAAAATTTGCCGATTTTTAAGAAAGTTTTAATTATGGTTAAAAATAAATGTAAATAGTGGGCAGGGTTTTTAAAAATAAATCATTTAAAAAAATTTAATTTAGTTATATTTTTGAATGTTTTTAAACTCTTACGCCTGTAAAAGTAGGCTTTTATCAGGCGCAAGAGTTTTGAGAACATTTGCTGGACAAGCTATGGGTAAATCCTGCAATCTTGCCCTGGCAAATGTCCTCGCTCCCGAGATGCGGAGGATCTGTCAAGCTAGAAACTTGACAGGTCGGAAAAGCCAGTTTTCAGCACATGCGTATTGCACGCTGAAAACCGGCTTTTCCATTGTCTTCCCGGGTCCGTAGAAACTTCGTACCGACCCGGGGAGGCTGCGATTTCTGGGCCGTTAACTCTGCTTCCTGTCCACAGATGCTGCCTGACCTGCTGAGATTTCCAGCATTTTCTATATTAAAAATCTTATTGCACGGGACTGCTCCCTGCAACACCCTCCAGGCTAAGTCTCCGATAAATAAAGGGAGGACTCCCGCGTAGAGAGCACTCCATTTGGGACCCCCCGCCTCCTCCGGACGGCAAGATGCAACAGTTCTACAAACCTGTGCGCACAGGTGTATACATTACACTACTTTCGCTTTTTTTTTAGAATCAGAGTATTTATACAATATTTCAAAAGATTACATATTATGATTAAAATTTTTACAAATTCGACTGCTGAGCCTGAGTATCTTGTTGTAAGCTTTTAGCTTTCTCCTGCTCCGACACCCATTTCTTTGCAATTGGCTGCAATGTCCATTTTCTATATTCTCATTTGACTCAGGAGACCATCTTAGGAAATTTCTGTTTTCAGGGCATGTAGCCCAGAGTTCCTGACCTCTAACTTCCTGTGTCTTCTTGAGTTTACTTGGAATCAGTCCTAGTATTAGCTTTCTTTCTAAGATCTTGATAGTCCCAGTTATCTAAATCCTGTCAAGTTGATTTGCGTTTTCTCATTGATCTTCTCAACTGAACCCCAGCTCCACCTCCCCCCTCCAAGATACAGAGTCTCTGCGAAACTGTCCCATACCTGCAGAACCATCTTCAGTCGGCAGCATCTGAGTTGTTGGGGATATGGACGTTGAGTCCATTGAAGTACTTGGACCTGCCAACTCACTCTGATCATCGTCCAAGTCAGACTCATAATCATCTACTCATGGTACTGAAGGTGCATCACTCGCTAGAATCATTAGATCCACATGAATCTTCCTGATATATTCACCAATTTTGACCAAGTACTGCTTGGTGCCACATACCCGAGTAATTGTATCAATGTCCCATTTGCGTGGACTTGCCCTTTTCGACGGACTGAGAACTCTGGCCTGATCACCCTTCTGAAAGCACCGCACTTTAATACTGGAATGATAATGACGTTTCTGCACCGATTGTGCCTTCTCTACCTTATCCGATAAATTCAGTTGCAATAAACTGAGACGCGTCCTCAGCCCACACTTCATCAATATTTCAGCAAGTGTGTATCCTGTTGTAGAATGGAGTGTAATTCTGCATTTGAAAAGAAAATTTGCTAACCTGTGCTTCATGCTCACCCATGATCCAGTCTGTAGAACTTGTTTCTCCAAATCCTCCTTGACAATCCTGACTGACCTTTCAGCAGCACCATTCGAAGCAGGATGATATGATGCTACCAACGTGCGTTTGATACCACTTGTGTCTGGCAAAATTCGCAAGTTGCGTGGACTGAAATTACAGCCCATTATCTGACACCATTTCTATGGGCAGGCCACAGCATGCAAAAATATCCTGTAATTCGTCCAATGTACGCTCTGTAGTCGTAGATGACCCTATATGCCGTACTTCCAGACATTTCAAATGGCTATCAATTAGAAGCAAAAAATGAACACCACCCCTCTCGCAAAAGTCAATGGGCTGGATTTTTGGCTTGTTAACGCCTCTGTTTTCGCCCCGGAGGAGCGGCAATGGCGGCACTGAGCTCTTCTGGGCGGGCGGCCAGCTTTTAGCACCTCGCCGGGATTTTCGGTGCCGGTTTCGGCGCAGAGCCATATCGCCCAGAAGGGGTGAGCCAGTTGCGACACTGGCTCGATTTTTGGCTTCTGCCCGATCCGTAGCGCTCCGTAGAGCACCGTGCTGGGAGTGCCTGTGCAAGCGGGCGGTCCGAGCTGTCGTGGCTGCAGGTAAGTGTGATTGTTTTTTATTTTATTTGCGATTTATATTGTGGTGGTGTGAGTTATTTATTGAGAATACTTTTGGTGTTTTTTTTTCATATTCCCCCCCCCCCCACCCGCCAGGCCTCTCTTAAATCACTCCGAGGCCGACTGTTTAGCTCGGGATTTTCGCTTGCTCAGCTGGCCGAGCGCCTAAGAGAGTTGTGCAACATCTTCCTTAGTGCTCCACCCCACACTCAAGGCCCAGCTGCTGAATTTTGCTGTCTGAGGTGCAACTGGTTCTGTGCACAAACTTTACTGTTCCGCCGCCATTACCGCCCCGAAATGAGCAGAGCTGAAAATCCAGCAATATGTATTCTTTGGGACTGGTCTCGTTGGCTAAGTCCATGTTTGCAGTGATGTTTTAGCTGGCATGGCCCTGCAGTCTTGACAGATAGTACACTTACTTACTAATATTACTAAGTCTTTATCCAACCCAGGCCCATAAACAAAACTTCGGGCAACCGCTTTCATGCCCACAATGCCAGTATGCTCACCGTGATATTTTGCCAAGACTTTGGCCTGTAGTACAATGGGTATGACTAATCTCAGACCCCATTTTAGACATCCCTGCTCACATGATAATTCGTGCCAATGATCATAAAAGGGCTTTATTCCCTCGTCTAAATGCATCTGATCTTCAGACCACACTTGCAGGGTGTCTCATAGGCCCACTGTAACGTGGCATCTTTCTGTGTGTGCTCTGCAATAATAGAGACGGTGACTGGAAAGTCCTCATCAATGACATCCAGAGTGAAGATTTACTGTTCGCGGCCAATTTCTGAATCTTCATGAGGCAACCTCGAAAGGGCATCCGCCACTGCATTCTACTTGGACGTACGATACTCAATTTTGTAATCATACTGAGATAATAAAATAGCTCATCTTTACATCCTGGAAGCCGGCATAGATGGAATTGCCGCCTTTGAGCCTAGGATAGCTAGTAACGGTTTGCGACTTGTTACTAACATGAATTGGCGTCCCAAAAGAAACTGGTGAAACTTTATAATACCAAATATAATTGCCAAAGCGTCTTTCTCAATCTGGGCATAATTTTGTTCGCTTTTGTTGAACATATGCGATACAAAGTCAACCGTTTTTTCCTGCTCATCATTCATTACATGGCTGATCACTGCTCCCACACCATACCCAGAGGCATCACATGCTAGTCTTAATTCATGTGTCAGCTTATAATGGATGAGAAGAGCACTACTTCTCAAGCGTCGCTTGCATGTGTCGTATGCATTCTGTTTCTCTTTGTCCCATATCCAACGCACACCATTCTTTAATAAATAATGGAATGGTGCGAGCACTATTGCTAGTCCAGGAAGGAAAAGAGCATAATATTGGACCATGTCTAAAAAGGATCGTAATTCAGTAATGTTTTTTTGGGTCCGGAGCCATCATGATGGTTTTCACTTTCTACTTAACTGGTTAGAGACCCTTTTCATCAACCTGCAATTCCAGATAAACCATCTCACGCTGTATGAATGCACATTTACTCCTCTTCAGCTTCAGATTATGGTCATTGAACCATCTGAATATTTCTTCTACGATCTCCAGGTTTTCCTTCTCTGTGCTGGTGCCTATCAACATGTCATCTTGATTGCATAAACAGTGATTTATTCCCTGTAAGCTCTGATCCACGGTAGCCTGAAATATCTTTGGTGAGGTCTTAATACCATATGCAACTTAGTGTATGAATATAAACCTTTGTGTGTGTTGACTGTCAAATACTGCTGACTATCATTGTCAATATGGAGTTGAGCATAGGTGTGGGAGAGATCCAGTTTTGTGACGACTTTGGCTCCCGCCCATTCTGCATACAGGTCCTGAGATGTTATAAAAAGGTACTGTTCATCATCAACTGCTTGATCAGGGTAATTTTATAATCCCCACCAAACTGTCCCGTTTTGTCTGCATTTAGAACTATAACTAACGGGGTGACCCAGTCACTCCTATCAGTCCTCACTAAAACTCAATTTTTCTCCAACTTATTAAGCTCTTGCTCAACCTATGATTTTAATACATATGTTACCGGCCTTGGTCTACAAAAAGTAGGTTTGATATCCAACCTAATCCGAATATATGCATTGTAGACCTTGATGTCCTCATATGAGTCCTGAAACATGAAAGCATATTTTTCCAGCAGAGTATCTAGCCGAGACTTAAGCATTTCTGTACTACAGACACTGTACCAATCCAAACAAAGCACTCTTAGCCAATCCTTGCCCATCAGTGTTGGGCAATTTACATATTTCTCTACACTTCATTTGTCCAAGTGTCTGCAGTTTTTCTCTTGAATATGTTTTCAGCTTCACTGAGCTCGCTTTTAGTGGCATCCAGGACAAAGCAGCCCGCTTGATTGGCACCTCATCCACCACCTTAAGCTTTCACTCCTTCCACCACTCATGCACCGTGGCTGCAGTGTGTACCATCTACAAGATGCACTGCAGCAAGTCGCCAAGGCATTTTCAACAGTAGCTCCCAAACTCGTGGGGGCTGAAATTCAGGGCCGCCAGAAAGCTGGTGGACCTACGTTTTTCTTGAAGTTTTTTCCGCCGGGATCGTTGAGGCGGCCTTTCCATTGATTTTTGGGACTTTGTAGTTTTTTTGCCATCGGACCGGAAGTTGGTCATAGTGGGGGCAGAAATGTGGCGGTAAGTGAGGCTGAGAAGTGGAAGTTGGGGTGGGATCGGAGCGGTGGTGATGTCACAGCGCGTAACGAGGTGTATGGATTTGTTAGTTAACCAGATGATTCCTCAACCCATCGACCATTGAATGAGACAAAAGAATTCTTTGCAATGGAAATTCTTCTATTTAACACAGACACCATCTGCAAGTTAACTCAATGAACCGATCTGCTCTTACATGAAATACACCATTTGAAAGTTCAAGTCAAGGAAACAATCAGTATAGACTTTGTTATGACAAGAAACATCACTCTGAGAGAAAACTATGGAGATTGAAAAGGAAAAAGGTAAGTGTCTCCTACTTGACCATCAAAAAGCATAGTTCTGGAGATTCTGCCTGGCAATATATCCATCTTTAGGAACAGTCATTAAGTTGTATGGAGAATAAAATCTTTCCTCGTTCTGTTTCTGGATCTCAATAGAAACCATTAACCTAACGGGACTTGAGATATCTGTGATGTTTTTTTGCACTTTTTCTGTTTCTGCTTCTTTCATTATTCACTTTCTTCGAACTGCTGAGCCTTTTTGGCTTCTTCGCTGGCTTCTTCCAGCTGACTTTGTTCTGCAGTATCTCTATTACCGTTAGGTTATTTGTGTTTCATTAACTTGCATGATACTTTATTGCTTAGATTTGCAGATTTCTGCAGGTCCTTTGCCCGCTTAGCTTTGAATGTCTCAGCACCTCCTACTTCTAGGCTTGACTTTATAAGGTTCTATGACCCTCTCTACTTCGTAGGTTTGTCCACCATCCACCACAGATCCTGAATCAGCTTCACATCTATTACCTCTTGTCTTGGTCTCGTCACTCCTATTATGCTTTTAGATTTTCCATAAATTGCAATATTCCCTTGGTTTTCCGACCTCAGTGCTCCATCAACAGTTTCTGCACTTCAAAGCAGTTTATTGTCTGAAGCATTTTGCAATGTTTCTGAGTCACGTGATAAGGTGTTATATAAATACAAGTTCATTGTTGCTAACTGCATTTGCTTTACAAGTCTTTGTACTAGACATCCTGCTGAGTACTATTGAATTCCTTACCAGAGCATTTATTACTGATCTGTCATCATCATCATAGGCAGTCCCCAAGAATCGAGGAAGACTTGCTTCTGCTCTAAAAATGAGTACTTAGGTGGCTGAACAGTCCAATACGAGAATCACAGTCCCTGTCACAGGTGGGACAGATAGTTGTTCTATGGCTTCTTCCAGCTGACTTTGTTCTGCAGTATCTCTATTACCCATTAGGTTATTTGTGTTTCATTAACTTGCATTATACTTTGTTGCTTACTTTTGCAGATTTCTGCAGGTCCTTTGTCCCTCTTAGCTTTGAATGTCTCAGCACCTCCTACTGCTAGGCCTGACTTTATAAGTTTCTATGACCCTCTCTACTTTGTAGGTTTGTCCACCATCCCCAGCACTGAAGCACTGACCACACTGATCTATAGAACCATGCCAGATAGTGGATTGGGTGAATACTTGTAAATCTCAGATGCATGACATTTGTTAATATCTCAACCCCATCATCTCTGCTTTCCAGTTTAGCTTAAGTAAATATACATATAGACATAGTAGTTGATCTGTCGTGACATTGCACATGGGGAGTAATGACCAAGTATAGCCTTGAAGTGAAGTGGTTCGGACCAGTGTATGCAGATGCAATTCAATTGCCATTTAGAATGTATTCATTCTGACCTTATTTTTTAACTTTCCATTATAAATTTCTATGTCCATATTTAAAATGGAAACTGCTTATATATATTTATCATGCTGTATTTACACCATCCTGCCAGTGATGGACGTAGGGATTGATAATGGAAAAAATGACAGGAAGTGCACGCAAATGTAACCTATTACATTTCTAACTGTATCCAGTTCTGACGAAGGGTCATAGACCTGAAACGTTTACTCTGTTTCTCTCCACAGATGCTGCCTGACCCGATGAGATTTCCAGCATTTTCTGTTTTATTTCAGATTCCAGCATCCGCAGCATTTTGCTTTTGTATTAGTGTTTAATTTGCTGCCACTTCTCTTCTAGTAATAAGTTTATTAGTTTCCTTTGGTTTTGTGGTTAATGTCTTTTGGATGGGACGTTAAACTGAGGCTCCGTATGCCTTCTCAGGTGGATGTAAAAGATCCTGTGGCACTATTTCGAAGAAGAGCACGGGAGTTATCCCCAGAGTCCTGGCCAAAATTTATTCCTTAATCAACAACACTAAAAAAAAACAAATGATCTGGTCATTACCGCATCGCGGTTTGTGGGAGTTTGCTGTGCACAAATTGTCTGATGCTTTTCTAATGTTACAACGATGACTACACTTCAAAAAAGTACTTCATTTGTTGTAAAGCGCTTTGGGACATCTGGTGGTCATGAAAGGCACCATATAAATGAAGGTCTTTCTTTTTATTAGTTGTGTCTCTTTGCATTAGAGGCTTTTCAAAAAAGATTCATGAGGTTGATTCCTGAGATGAAGGGGTTGCTTATGAAGAAAGGTTGAGCAGGTTGAACCTATACTGATTGGAGTTTAGAAGAATGAGTGGTGATTTTATTGAAACATATAAGATTCTGAGGGGGCTTGACAGGGTAGATGCAGAGAGGATGTTTCCCCTCGTGGGGGAATCTAGACAAAGGGGTATAGTTTCAGAATAAGGGGTCGCCCATTTAAAACAGAAATGAGGAGGAATTTCTTCTCTCAGAGGGTCATGAATCTTTGGAATTCTCTGCCCCAGAGAGCTGTGGAGGCTGGGTCATTGAATATATTTAAGGTGGAGATCGACAGATTTTTCAACGATATGGTTGTGGGGAGCGGGCGGGGAAGTGGAGTCGAGGCTAGGATCAGATCAGCCGTGATCTTATTGAATGGCGGAGCAGGCTCGAGGGGGCCAAATGGCCGACTCCCGCTACTATTTCTTACGATCTTTAAAACGGGGGGGTGGGGTGGTACTTTTGTTCGGTTGTGCAGCGGGTGACACTGGGCCAACCCAGTGCCTGCTTCTGGCTTGATTTGAGAACAGAAGTGCAGTGAGCACCCAAAGGTGGGAAGAGTGTAGCTGAATTCTCGCGAGGCTTCACTCCCCGGTCTGGAGGCGGGACATGAAAGAACCGCCCCACGCCCCCCCCCAGCCACTCATTAGCCCCGCCCCTTAGCCCAGTGACGTCGCCGCGCGGTCGCCCCTGGTGCCGCTGTGCGTGTGACGTAGCCGGGCGGAGCGGCGCACGGCGGTTTGCGTGACATTTTAGAGCTGGTGCCACCAACATGGCGGACCCGAGAGAGGAGGGCGATCCGTGCGCCTCCAGATGCCCAGGCTCGCCGCACACGGTAGGTCTGGCAAGCCCGCTGCCTTCGCGTCCCCCAGGCCAGAGCCGCCCCGGTTTTGTTATCTTTGTGGGGGGAGGGGGTAAATAATAAAACAAATATAAAACCGCCGCATTGGAAATAAAGGGGGAAGCGCATTGAGGCGAGCGGTGTGCCGGGGAGGGGGTCACTTGTCAGTCCAGGAGACACAAACACACACACCACACACACATGCAAGGCCTTGGGTGCCGGTGCGAGGGAATGATGCGGGCACCCCCCGCCCCCGCTCATGTACCTTTAAATACGCCCAGTTGCATTATTTACCCGTGAGATGTGCAGAGCCTTTGCTGCCTGCAGCCTCTTGCAGTTCAAAATATTGGCCAAGTGGCGGGAGGTTGCTCCGTCCTTTGTAGTTATGTTTTATGTATCTTCTACATGACACAAGGTGGAACTTTGGCGATTTTAATATCGCGATAGTGGCTCGGTGTGGCCCATGCTAAGTGGTCCTGCTTTTGTGTGTGTGAGCGAGAGGGAGTAAGGTTTCTTTCTCAAGACCCACAGCATTGCTTTCAAATAAAGAAATCTATACAATACAACATTAATTTTACAATTTGCTCATGATCTTTGTTAAGGTGCGCCTACTTTTGGATCAAAACTTCAAAAAGGAGGAAAACTTCTGTATGCATATCATTTAATTTTTTTTTTACTGAAACTTTGGATGTTTTTATAAGATAGTTGGATGCTGCAATGCTTTATTGAGTATGAGTGTGTTAATTGTGGGAAATTAATACTCGGGATTTGTGGTGATAGTTTGGATAAATGCTATTGGTTTTGGGGTTTTTAACAGTTTCACAATGGTTCTTATAACTGGACCTTTTCTCTACAATCCCAAAGCTGTACTCTTCCTTGTTGAATGGTGCAAGTCATGGATTAAGAATTACTCCATGTGTAATAACTTTTACTGGATTAAACGTGGTCTTCTACAAACACAGAATCAAAATACTGTAGATGCTGGAAATCTGAAAGAAAAACAAAATACTGGAAGTACTCAACAGATTAGGCAGCATCTGTGGAGAGAGAACCTTTAAGGTCGGTGACCTTTCATCAGAACTAGAGAAAGTTGGAGATATAATAGGATTTAAGCAAGTGCAGAGGCAGGGAAAAAGGGGAAAGGAAGAGCAAAAGGAAAAGTCTGTGATATGGTGGAAGGGAGGAGAGATTAAATGACAAAAGGTATAATGGTACAAAGCAAAAGGAGATGGTAATGGGACAAGTAAAGAAACAAAAGATGGATCTAGAAGAGGTGTAAATGGGAATGGTAGAATCATCAGCAACAACTGCCATCAGAAAAAATGGGTGCAGAGGTTATGATTTGAAATTGTTGAGTCAAGAAGGCTGCAAAGTGCCTTATCGAAAGTCGTCTTCTATGTTGCTGTACTCACTTCAGAATAGCATGTTAAATTTAAATAGGGTTGTAAAGGTAAATTTAATGTTACATTTATAAATAAAGTTGATAATACAACATATGTAAAATCAAAATATGTTTATCCGAGTGTGAATCTGAATAGATTTATTCCAATATTTATTTGCAAAGATTATTTAATTCACAAGTAGCTAGATAAAAAGGTCTATTAGCCAAAACATAACCAAACATACAATTTAGCTTGTTCAGATGGCAGGAAATTTGAATTGATGTGGTCTTTAGCAATCACAATCGATTTAAACAAGCTTCATCTATGATCAAAAACACCTCTGTATTGTGGTAGAAACCACAGTCTGCTCTTTAAAATTAAATGTGCACATTCAGTAATTGTGATGTATACTTTATTTGCAATTTTTAAATGTTGAATACATATTAGAGTCCCATATAAAAAGTGTAAATAATTTGTTCATGGGCTGCTGGCAAAAGAAAGAGAGAACTCATTTATATAGTGCCTTTCATGTCCCAGGATGTCCCAAAGCGCTTTACAGCCAATGAAGTACTTTTTGAAGTGTAGTCACTGTTATAAGATAGGAAACACAACAGCCAATGTGCAAACGGCATGATTCCATGAACAGCAATGACCAGATGATCTGTTTTAGTAATATTGATTGAGTGATAAATGCTAGTCAGGACATTGGGAGAACTCCCCTGTTCTTCGAATGTTTTAGTTCCACCTGAGAGAGCAAACAGGGCTTAGATTTAATGTCTTGTCTGAAAGATGGCATCTCTGTCCTGAAATATAAGCCTAAATTATGCATTTGAGGCAAGAGATGCTACCACTGAGCCTTGGTTGACACCTGTATACTCGGTGATCAACTGATCAGAAGCATGCTTGTTGTGAGATGAAACAACTTTAAAAGTAACATTCATTCATGAACCAACTCAATGCGAGTTGATTTCTAGCTTTGTTGAGTCTGGAAAGCAAAGCAACTCATTAATTTGCAAAAGGCAGCCATTTGTTTACCGTTTCATTTCAGAACTTTCCTTTCTGCATTCCTGAGGATTTGATTCAATATATTGCAGCTTTTATCCCATAGCACTGATTTTTCTCTTCTAAAACTAGAGATACGGGTTTTTCCTCCTCTAGCTTTTACTTTCCTTCACTACTGAAGGGTGTGCCATGCACCAGAGTATGATTTGAAGGGCAGTGGCATTCATCTGAGGAGTCATTGCTCTGTGAGCATGGATAGAGTGTGCTGCTCATGCACGAGGACATCATGGCCAAGCACAGTTCTGCTCTTTGTTCAGTGTAATGATCAAAAGTGAAAACTTGCTAATTTTTGTTTTGTACTTTCTTTTACTTGATGTTGAGGCCAACTTTAACAGCTGTAATGCTGAGGTTGGCTAAGTCGATGCAGATCTGGGATTGAACTGTCTAGTCGCTCTGGTCCCAAGTCACGTGGTGCATTGGGGAACTATCTAAATGTGATGTATTTTGTTCCTTTATTTGAATTAAAATGAACTGGTTAAAGTTCAAGTTTATTTGTGGCAAGTTTAATACTTTGGGAAATTAAAACAAAATAACCAGTTAATAACTTTCAAAATAATATTTTAGTGCTCGAATATAACTGTGCCAAAGTTGTGTAAATCGTGGGATGGGAGAGGAAATCAGAAACAGTTATTCATGTGAGTTTTGAAGCTGAATACTGACAGGCTATAAAACTGTGGAAATAATCACAACTGACTCTATCTGTTGTATAGTGATTAGGAGTGAGAATCTTGACAAGTTTCCCCTTCCCGAACCCAAGGATGCTGTGGGCTATTGTAACATCCTTATTCCAGTCCCCCTATGATCCCAAATAAAATTACAGGTGAGGAGGCCGTTTGGCCTATCTAGTACATTCTTCTATAGAAACAACAACTTGTATTTATATAGCATCTTTAACGTAGTAAAATGCCCCAAGGTGCTTCACAGGAGTGTTCTAAGACAAAACAAATACTTTTGACACCGAGCCACAAGAAGAAATTATGGCAGATGATCAAAAGCTTGGTCAAAGAGGTAGGTTTTAAGGAGCATCTTAAAGGAGGAAAGAGAGATGGAGAGGTTTTGGCAGGGAGTTCCAGAGCTTGGGGCCTAGGTAGCTGAAGGCACGGCCACCAATGGTTGAGTGATTATAATCAGGGATGCTCAAGAGGGCAGAATTTGAGGAGCGCAGATATCTCGGGGTGGTGGTGGCTGGGGGTGGGGGGTGGGGGGGGGGGGGGGGTGGGGAAGAGTGTTGAGGCTGAAGGTGATTTCAGAGCTAGGGAGGTGCAAAGTCATGGAGGGATTTGTAAACAAAGATGACAATTTTACATGATCCCTCACCCCACCTATATCTTGGCATCTAACTGCCTGTTGAATAACTCCAGAGGTTTTTCCTCTATTACCCTACTTCCCAGATTTGGTCAGTGTTTGTGTGAAGAAGCATTTCTTGACATCAGTCCTGACTTGATATTACCAGTTAGCTATGTAGCCTTGTCCCGCAGTATAAAATAGCACTCGGGGTTAATTATCATATACCACTGTAAGGTCTCTTCTCAAATCACCTTTTTTCAAGGTTGATTTAACCAAGGTTGTACTCTTTCCTCATAACTCAGTATTCTGACACGAAGGATTGGCCTGGATAACTTCCAGGGCTTGGGTGCTTCTCTTGACCAGTTAGCAGAGATAGTATTCAAGGTGGAGCCCGATCACAGCAGTGCACTGTGTCAGCATGATGGTTTCTTATCAGCTTATTTAGTGCAACTTGGGGATCAACTGTGAACCTCTTGGTCTTTGTGGAGGTTTTACTTTTGAACCATTGGGATATCTTGCAAACATTTATATAAGAGTAAGTATCCTAATGGGATGAGTGCATTTCCTGATGCAAAGTTATGATATTAAATACTTAATGAATTGGCACAAAACAAAAGCCCTATCACTGTTTTTTCTTTAAGGTAGGAGACAGGTGCTCACATCTCTTGGAAACATTTGACCCTGACAGCCTATGGTACTGATGCTGATCCAAAATATAATTGTCCTTCAGTGTTCCAACATTCGTCTTTTGAATGCTACTAATATTGTGGCAGAATTTAAACACTGCAACAATAGAGTTGATTTACTCTCCATTGGTCCATCGATCTTTATAGACTTACTGATTTGGGGATGGGGTGCCTATCTTCAAATAGTGGCACTGAAATTTTCTCCATGTGGCGTCTTCAGTTTTGTAATTTAATTGTTCATGTAAAAGTCAAAAAACGAGATCCCTTTATTTGGTTCAAAAATGCAGATTGTTCAATTGTATGCTCAATATTTAAAAGTGTATTCTATTTAAGAGAATACTATACATTCAAATATAATTTGGAATAATCCCATGATATATATGCTTTATGACTTATTTGGTGGGGCAAAAAATTGGGCAGCATTATGAATTAATGCACTAGCAACTGATCTGTGCAGTGTGTATTCAGATTTAGTTTAGACTGATGACTCCAAAGAAGGTGCATAAAATAATTATGGACGATTTCCAAACAGTTCGTAATGTTTGTAGGTTCACATCATTAAACTGACTAGATTTTTACCGAGGCCATAATAACTGGTAGAGTAACTAAATACTCATGCTGACTTGTGTGAGGGGCGTTAAAGTAAGCATTTGGGTCGAATATTGCGAGCTTTACACTGAAGCTGTTGGTGTGCGATGCTGTCATTGAGCACTCATCCCTCACCTTGATAAACACAGCAACATGACAGTGTCAGCCAATTGGCCACTTCATCACTCGATTTCAGCAGCAATCGCCAATCCAACTTCCTCAGTCGGAGCTTGCTTAGTTTTCAATTTTTCCAGATGTCAGAACATTAGAAAACACTTACTGGAAGTTGTGAAGGAAAGTATGAATGGACAATCACTTGTACTGTATTACATAGGAGAATTGATCAACCTGTTCATTCTGACATTCTCAGTATATTGCAGCAGATGCTTTATTTTTACTCAAATTTCAATGCATAACTTAATAATTTGCTTTTAATTTGTCTGTAGTATATGTTCTTTTTACTACTAGTATTTTAACCTAATCTTCACACAACCCAGAGATCTGTCACCATATGGAAATATATAGGTCTGTTGTACTCTCTACAATAATGATCTATTTTAGCAACCAGTGGCTGTCCTGATAGAGATGAGCTAACAGAATATACTGAGAATCAAACATTTGACCCATGGCCTCTGTGTCTTAATGCTACACTGGATGTTCATTTGTGTTTTATTTTAGAACAGAATTCTGTTCTGTCTTCTAAAAGTTCTGACAATTGTGCACCATTAATAATTGCATTTCTGTGGGTTCAGAAGTGCTTCTGTTAAATGCCTTTTTATATGATATTGCAGAATGGTTACATTTGCTTAGCAATTCTATCGAGGTTGGAATAAACTTGGACTGATTATAATAAATATGACTACGATTAAGAGAGAGGGGTGATTGAAGGTGTGATCGCAATGTGTTACAACAAGTAAGAGTGACACTTGGAGGAAGTGTACATAATGTGCAGGACTATTACATAAATATTTAATACACTGGAGTATCATATATATAACTTACTGAAATAAATTAATGATTTTTGAGCTGAATAACGTTCAGGAGGATCATTTCTCCTGGTGAGAAGTGGAACAGAGTGCAGTTGTACTCAATGATTACTTGTCAGTTGTTTCACTCCAACATTTTTGCGACCTTTCTGCTTACAGGATGATGACGAATTTCTCAGCAATGCTGCTTGTCAGTCTCCTGGAACGTGGGAGGAAGATGGCGATGCTAGTAAGTGCCTTATTTTTGAATGTTGAAGAATTCAGAAAATGTTTCTTAACAAAAACATTCCATTGATCCTATGACAGGTTAATTCTCCATCTGTTGAGATTGTACAATAAGATTGGAGAGTCAACAGGTCACTACAAAACTAATCACCATTTTACCATACGAAACATAGGAAAACCATAAGTTAATTGGAAATAAGCATATCAGATATACTCTTGGTGGGATGTATGATTGGGCATCGAGTAAGGAAAAAAATGTTTGTTGGAAATCGATCCCAAATGTAAAATTTTATTGAACACTAATGAATCTCCTATGGCGTTGCTTATGCTGAGTTGGTTCAAGAGGGTAGGGGTGGGAGGCATGTGGCTGCTGAAGGGATTTTGGAAAGTTTGTAAGAATTCTACTCTGTGAGGCAGATGTTTATTGATTGGTGTCTGGAAAATTTGAGCCGGTTGGGACATTTTGTGTGATGGACACTGAGACCAATCGTACTGCCCTACTGTATTACTGGCTGAAATCAGATAACTAAACACAGATTGGGAAGTGAAGCTGGACCTCCTGGTCTGCATAGCTCAGATACTTGCTGAGAAGAAACAGTCCCATTACAGTTTGTACTTCGCAGCAATTTAAAGTTGAAACTGCAACATCACTGATGATGGAGCTTGATTTGCTTTTCTGAAGAAAAAAACATGAGAAGGGGAGGAAGGAGTTGGAGAACCATCAAAAATTTGCAACGTTTATGAAGAACTGGTAAGATTTCTTTCTGAAAAGTCTACATAAAGTTTTGCCAACAGTGCTGAAGGATTTAGTGGACTTCTGAAGGTATTTGTTAGCACTGCTTGGAATTTAATTCAAACTGTTGTGTCTGTGTGGCTGCCAGTAGTTTGTTATTTTTTAAAACAAAATTTATATTGTAAACTGGTATTTCAGAGACAACATTTATTTTTTGTCTCCTGAATTGGAGAGGGTTTGAGAGTGTAATAGATGTGTGCTATATGTTAAGGTTAGCTGCCTCCATATTGTTGTCTGCCGTCACTAGGGCTGTTGCTCCTATGCCAGATTATAGGGCCCATGTTTCCACATGATTTGCGCCTGATTTTTAGGAGCAACTGGTGGAGAACGGACAATCTTAGAAATCCAAAAGGGGGTGTGACCAGCCACTTACGACTGTTTTGGCCATAGAAGAAAATTTGGCCAGCTAAAAGTTACTCCAAACTAACTTAGGCCAGTGTGTGTGGTCACTTTTGTAGGCACAGAAAAACCTTACCTACATTTAAGAAATCAGTGTAGGTAGCCAGGGATAGGGGGGTGGGAAGGTGAGTTAGAGGATTCTAAAGCACGAAACACCTTCACAGCATCAGCACAACATCAAAACAACTTCAGCACAACATCTTCACGACATCATCAAAAATAAATGAAAGATAAATCAGCTACTGAAAATAGAGCAGTCCTGCCTTGCTGACTGCAGAACACACCGGCTAGCCCTTCGGCCAGGGCTAGGGGCGGCAGGCACGCATGACTGTAGGGGCGAGGGATGTATTTTACAGTTCCTAAATGGTGTGTGGTGATAATAGAACATGATTCAGTTTTAATACAAAAAAATCTTTTATTGGAAAGTTTACAATGCACTTCCACAACAGCAAAGAAAAGCTGCACCCATCTCTCACCCACATTTCTGGGAATGTGCACTTCCTCATAGGGGAGGTGATGGTGGTAGGGAGGGGCATCTGGGGGCGCAGCTTGGGTCTCGAGAAGCTGGTATAGGGATTGCAGTGGGAGTGACATTTGATTGTCAGGCCTGTGTGCCCTTATTGCAGCAGCTAGCTCCCTCATGGCCTCTGCCATCGTTTGCACTCCCTCTGACATGCCCGCCCTCAGTTCCCGTCTCAGTGCTGATATTTCTCCTGACAGTGTCGCAACCTCATCACGCACCGCACTGACGGTGGCCACAAGTGATCGGATAAGGGCATTGGTCTCCTCACCCAATGACATAACCTGATGTACATCTGATGAAGGCTGCATCTCAGGAGAGACTGGTCGGCTTCTCCTTCCCCTTGCCGTGGATCTGTCTAGCGGCACCCCTCCAGTGCGAGGCGCAGGCTGGGATGGTGGAACCCTGGGTGTTCCAACCTGCATTCCACCACCGCCACTGGGACCCGCAACCTTGGAAGATGTGAAACCAAGGATTGTCGTGGCAGAGCTCAGGAGGTGTCTGGCAAAGTGATGCCCTGTACCATGGACTGATCCATATCACGATCAGCATTCTCCCATGAACACAGATCCATGGACCCCTCCTCCCCCCACCTTGGTCTGGAACGGACGCATCTGGATCATCTTGTTGATCTTCAGGATGTTAAGGATTATCTTCTTCTGAAAAATACAACAGATCAGTCAAATGGTTAGCAGGAAAGGAGGGGGCAGGATGGGTGGAATGAGAGTAGTCTCACACGTAGCAGGCCAGTCAGCAGGTTGATTTGAAGGGCGACGATGCATTTTCATGATCGACCCTCACCCTCGCGTGTGGGCCCAGCTTGTGCAGAGCTGATTCATTTTCTGCGGGTGCGACTCAGCAAGGCAGTGACCCTCTGTGTTCCAGTGGTGATAGTTGGTGCAGATTTGCGGCCCTCCTTCTGTTCTCTCCCTTTTGTTATTGACCAATTTCTTCTGCAAAGATGAAAATATAATTTTTGCCACATGGTGAGCTTCTGATGGATGGGACATAGACAGATGATCACAGTAACAATTGCAATTCCATTTAAAACTCAAGATAATACTTAGACTCACTACTTGACAAAGATCCTGCCATTTCTTTTTACACTGGCTTCCAGTTCTTGCGGTATTCACCCCTGTGACTAGGTTCCAGCGTCTCCTCATTTCTTTGGGTGGAACTTTTGTGGGACCACTCTTACTGATATCCAGCTCCTGCCATCTGCCCTCAATGACAGTGACTAGTTTCTCCACTTCCTCATGCAAGAAGTTCTTTGTTCTTGTTGCATGCTCTTGCGTCATTGGTGTGTCGGATTCACACTCCGGTAATGTTGAAAGAACATTGTGTTTTCACCTTGCATGCACCTATGCAGCATTCCTTTCCACTCCCTCAGCCACCAAAAAATTCAATTTTAACACCTTACCTTCCAATATGGCCCACTGCCAATGCTGCTGATGCACTGAGGACGCTCTCCCTTTAAATGGCCGATTACCAAGGTTCCTGGCCCATTGTGCATGCGCGTACGCTTCAACGTGCATTGGCAAAAACGGACATGCGTCCCCCTGCCGGCACTCGAAGACACGCTGGGCCCAAGCCCTGACCCCTACTGACTGCGCTGAGCAAGCGCGACCCAAGCTCCGCCCCCCGCAGGTTTCTCAGCGCCACACCAGGGGACCACAGGGATCCAGAAGCAGCCAAATTATCCCGGTAAGTTTTTTGGCGCGTTTTCTCCACCACGAAGTCGGCGCACCACGTCTAACTACGCCGCTCTAAGCGGCTGGGGAAATTTGGGCCCTTAATATCTCCTTTTAAGACTCAGTGTCAGTTTGTTGTCTGATTACACTTCTGTGAAGTGCTATGGGATATTTTTTCTTGTGCTAAAGGCGCTATATAAATGCAAGTTGTTGTAAATTCGAGAAACAGTTTTGTATTTTTTAATGTGCATTTCCCAAGAAGGTACTAGTTGGTATTCCATTTTTTTGCTGCAAGAAACCTTTTTAAAACATGCAGTTTAATGTTTTATTTATACTGATCTTTCCAAACTCAATCTTGAGCTAAGTGTAGTAGTTCTGAATCATTCAGTACAGTTCAATTTTTTGAATATTTGTACAAATATAGAAGGCAAAATTATGATGCTTGATAAAAATAAACTCTGTACTTTTTTTCTTGCTAAAAGCTAAACAAAATCTGACCCATGCATTATTTTGCATAATCATATGTTGCGTAGATGGTCATATTGAATAGAATTGTTATGTATTTACTTTAACAATGTGCTCTAAAAGTACTTACATTTTTTAAAATGGGTGCCAATGTTCCCTCTAATTTTATTTTGGGTACACGACCCCTTTAATGGGTTGGGCACCCCATTTCAATTTCCGCATGTGCATGGTTTTTCCATTTAAAAGCCGGTGAGCCGGCTGTGCGGGACTTTTCAATTGCTATGTGGCCGCGCAGCTTAACGGGAACGTTGGTGCCAAGTCTTGTCACACTGTAGCGCCACTCAAATTAAGTTGCAGGATTAGTTCCATAAATACTGTTTAGGCATTCTAGATCCTTGGGTGAAAATTGTTTCCAAATAAATGTTTCATTGCTCTTCCATAATTCCATAAATAAATAAATCCAGTCTTCAACTTAATACCAGCCAATGTAGAGCTGTGTACTTGGAACAGACTACTTAAACTATTAAAGGTCAATCATAATTGTCTTTTTTAATGAGTTTAAGAGAAAAACTACATTTCTAAAGTGCTTGTAATTGATACATATTGGATATATGGGAATGATTACAAGGCAGTAATCTCATTGAGCGGCTGAGGTGATGTCATAAACTATGCAATGAGACTACAATCTTGAAATAACTCCAGTAATATCCTCCTATAACGTGAAGCTCACAATGTGGTTTTTATTCTGTTTTTTTTGCTGACATTGGCTTTCATGATTGGTCCTAACTGCCTGTGCTCTCCATGTCAATGATGCACGATGACTTCCATACTGAAGTGTCAATGATTTTAATGTAATCAATGCAAGTTACTTTGGATGCATGTATAAATTGAGCCCCATTTCCCACAGTGACAAAATGGCATTTATCATTAGCCCTTTCAGTACCCGACTCACGTTTGTGCGGATATGTTTTTAAATTAAACCATATTCTCTGAATTATGGACAAATATTTGGGATTAAACCATATTAAGTTTGATTCTGGCGTGGAGTTCAATAGAAATGCTTTGTAAAAAGCCAATTTGAGAATTTTGCAGATGTATATAAAATAATGGTAAGAATGTGCTGATTCTGCACAAATGGAGTAGGCAGGCTCATGTATTTGGCAATCTATTGAAAAAAAATAATGCAAGGCGGGAACTTTTTCTACTTTTGAAGTAAGTGTTTTCAGATCATTCTTGCACAATACTTTGAACCTTGTTAACCACAGAGCTTCCAATGTCACAGCAGCCAAAGTTCATGTGAAGGGTCTGCAGATAATTGTACAATATAATGCAGAAGCAGTTGATGAACTACTTTTAAAAAAAAAAACATTTTTATTAGCATAATGCCAATTGAGCATGAGTAGGAACAGAGCTGTTTTGTATCGTCCTTGTAGCACACTTTAAGCTTCTGAAAATTAATATGTAGGCTAACGGAACACTAGTTTTAAAAAAAAAGCCTTATAAACAAAATCCCTTATACATTTTGTAGTTGGTGATGGAGAAAAAATCTTAGGTCGGAAGTCTTTTATTTTTCTGTCCTCATCTGAAGGATTGACTCCCTTTGCTAGAATATGATTCTACTGCTGGTGGTCACCCTCTGGTACTACACCCAAGTAACTATTACTCGTGTGCAATAGTAAGCATCAACAGGCTATCTCTCACTAGAGGACATCTCTGGCTCAGCTTTATTTTGTCCTCACTGGGTGATCACATGCATACACTTCTAGCCAATCTTCATATAGCAGAGAAGCAGGAACTGTGGCTGATACTTTTGCCTTCGCTAACCCAAGGTGCTTCAGCTAATTGGAGCACCTCTGCTGCTGCACTGGCTGTTACCAGTTAACTCAAATGTGGCACCATCTAACTCCATATGCCTCCGAGAATGTGAACTTCCCTCTGGGTGTCAGCCATGCCAGCTGTGGCTCAGTGGATAGAACACTTGCCTCTGAGTCAGAAGGTTGTGGGTTCAAGTCCTACTCCACAAACTTGAGCACATGGATCTAGGCTGGCACTCCATTGCAGTACTGAGGGAGTGCTGCACTGTCGGAGGTGCCGTCCTTCGGACGAGACGTTCAACCGGAGCCCCATCTGCTCTCTTGGGTGGATGTAAAAGATCCCATGGCATTATTTTGAAGAAGAACAGGGGAGTTTTCCACGGTGCCCTGGCCAATATTTATCCCTCAATCAACATAATAAAAACAGATTATCTAGTCATTGTCACATTGCTGTTTATGGGAGGTTGCTGTACCCAAATTGGCTGCCATGTTTCCTACATTACAACAGTGACTACACTCCAAAAGTACTTCATTGGCTGTAAAGCGCTTGGAAATGTCTGGTGGTCGTGAAAGGTGCTATATAAATGCAAATCAGGAGAGCCCAATTTGAAGATCTATGCTGACGTCTTGCTGTCTTCTGGCAATTTCATCTTTGAAACAGATGGTATTTGCAGAAGCTCTTGATTCTTTAAAAAAAATATTCACATCTTCTAGGGAAATCCATTGGTGCTAATCTGGAGGAGTTTTTTTTATCATTGTCTGTTAAAATTGTGCTCAAAAATAAATGTGTTGGCAGCAGAATGTAAAATCCAGTGCTTCTCAAATAAGCCATCTTCTACAGAGCATAATTAAATATCGAACAGTTGAAAGAGAGGAATATTTGAACATGAAAAATCGATAGCAGGAAGTGGTTACAGGGTACGAATTCAATTAAAAGGTTCAAATAGTCTCAAACTGAGAGCATGGCTGTTTTGGTTTATAATCCCAAAATTAGATTAAGATTGAAATCACAATTGGCATGCTAATTTTAGTCTGCTAGGTGATCTATTGCTTACTAACAATTTAAAAATATTAAACAATATTGAAAATGATCTGCGATCCCCGATTATGCACACTTTGGTTGCTTTCTATCAGTTTGCTTTTAAAATTTCTCTTCATAATTGGCTTGCAAACCGCAGTTTACTTTTGTCGTCAGTGTAATTATCTATTGTAATTACTTCTGTTGCTTCAGATTATGTTTACATACACTTATCTTTGTATGTTTCAATCTGTGCATGTTTTCAAATTAAGTACATGCCCCTCAATAGTATATATTGTAAAGCAATAATTATGTCTCAATTTTTTTTAAAGGTAGTGGCAATGGTACTGGAGCAGTGATCAGCACTGGAACATGTGCAGTGGAAGGGCCTGAGCTCAGGCCAGGAGTGGGGCTTATAAGGATAATGAGAGCAGATAGAGTGGTGTTTATAATCCAGGCGAACAGGCTTGGGGGCAGAAGGTAGAGACCAGGAGGGTGTGACATGTTGTGGAGCTTAGGGCTTCTGGGAGTTAGTGTACTTTGCTTTGGCCCAGAATGCCATAAAGTATTGAAGAAAGGATATTTGCAAAGTATGCATTCTACATGAGCTTATTAACAATGTATAAATACAACTGTCTTTCTGCTTTTTTCTCAGGTGAGGATGAGATGGATACTGAGGGTGGTTGGCAACAGGTTCTATCCAGAGAATCTTCTCCCGAGGCACTTGACTTCAGCACAACAAATAGAACTAAAGCTGAGAGAAGACTTGAACTGTCTGTAACTGTGAATGAAGGCAGCTTTGGCCAGAGAGACTCATTTGGAAGGCAAAGTGAAGTTTTTAACAATAAAGAGCAAACTTTGTTACACAGAGGACATCCTCTGTCGGATGAAGATGAAAATGACTATATGAGCTCGAGTGAACTTGTTGCTGTACCTTTAGGGGAAGATAATGACAATGAAGTTGATTTTGATCCAGTGGACAGTCCACAGGTTCAGGACTCTCCAAGTAACCAGACTGCTCTTAGTAATGACTTTGAAGAAGAAAATGGAGTTGAACAGGACATGTTTAAAGAAGCTGAAGAAAAGAGGAGAAAGCCTGAGCTTGATGAGCTAAAGTGTCGAAAGCAGTCTATTGGAAGCAAACCAGATGAATATGAATCAGATTGTGCTAACAACTTTGAGAAGGATTTCCTATTAAAAAATGATTGTGGCAAGAGCTTTGACTGTGAAGATGAGAATCGTCATGCTCACAAAACAACTTTGTCTAATGAAGATGAAGATAGCTCGACCTTGCATGAAACAGAACTATTTAATATTGCTGAAAATGGAGATGATATTGAGAGAGCTGGGGGTAAGCCTGCTCTAGGTGAAGAGGAAAAGACTGCCACATTATCACGCAAAGCAGTTACCCTAAAAGACTCTGTGGGATTTCCCGTGAAACGGCCAGAGAAGAAAGATTTTGTGTCAGAGAGTATGTTAACAATCAAAGATGGTTTGCCAACTATGGTCGATTCTCTCCCGAGAGTGACTGTGGAGAGACAAGGTGAATCTCCAAGAGCTGAAGTCCTGGCTAAGGGAAGAAATGAAAAGAAACAGAAAGTGACTGAGCACGAAGATATATCTGCAGGTTAGTTCCAAAAAGAAGGAATGTGTCGTACAAAGCCAGACAAGCTCTCATCCTATTCTGTGCTAAGTCACCTGGTCTGAGCCAGGAAAAACGCTGTTATTGGCCTTTGCTCCTGTTCTAGGAAAGGAAAGATTAGTCATACTTCCTCTCCTGTTCATTATCCAGTAATTCTTGAAAGGGCCAATAATTTCAGAAAAAGTAGTGTGAAAATTGGAACAAGAATAATTTAAAAGTTGTAAATAGTGTACAAAGTTGAAGGAAATCTCCAGGCTGTAAGGCGTTCTATTGGTGCTTCAATGCTGTGTAGGGATAACACCAGCTGAAGCCACTTTCCCCTTTTACTTTCAATATCATGTGCTAATATTGTTCGGTTACACCATGGAATATGGAGACCCAGCTGTTCTCATCAGTAGAAACGTGGAGGATTGGCGCTTCATGTTTACTTCACCAAAATTGGGTTACTTAAACTGACAGTGGCCGGGAATCTGCAGTCAACGGTGAAGTGATGGCGCTTGCCGCTGACCTCGAAGAAAGCTGCCCACAAAAATCTTGCGATCTCGGCGGCAAACACTTGAGGTTTCTCCATGTTAAATTGATTGTGGTGCTGTCAAAAGGAGATTTCAAGCGTAGAGCAGCAGTGATGTCATCAAGCTGTCTAAGCAGCCAATCACATTGAAGAATTCTCATAGACAGCAAACCAGGAAATAAAAAGCACTAATTCAATTCCCTTTTTAAATATTTTAGAGAGCAAAATAAACATCGTGACATACACATGGGGTTAAGGTAGAAGCTGACGATCATAAACTTTAAAAAGAAATTGACTTTTTTTTGTTTAAAAATCTAGTAATTTTCTATCATGGAGAAATTTGACATTCCACAAATATAAAATTCGTTTTTCAGGGCCAGAATGGTTGTTCAGCAGTCAATACGCTGTTAAAACCCCAGGTGCACATATTCCAACAAGGCTTAACATAACAGAAAAATTAGGAGCAGGAGTAGGCCATTCGATCCCTCGAGCCTGCTCTGCCATTCAAAGATCATGGCTGATCTTCTACTTCAACTCCACTTTCCTGCACTATTTCCATATCCTTTGATTCCCTTAATATCGAAAAATCTATCGATCTCCGTCTTGAATATACTCAAAGACTGAGCTTCCACAGCCCTCTGGGGTAGAGAATTCCAAAGATTCACCACCCTCACACCTCCCCTTCATTATTTTAAATCCCTGTCTACTGCCCTGGTTAATCGATTTGCCAGTGCACTAGTTCCAGCTAGGTTCAGGTGGAGCCTGTCCCAACGGAACAGCTCCCTCGTTCCCCAATACTGGTGCCAGTGCCCCATTAAGCAAAACCCCTGCCTCCCACACCACTCTTTGAGCCACGCATTTAACTTTCTAATCTGTTTATCCCTGTACTAATTAGTGCATGGCTTGGGTAACAATCCAGAGATTATTAACTTTGAGATCCTGCTTTTTAATTTGGACCCCGACTCCTCAAACTCTTTTAGTATAACCTCATTTCTAGTTCTACTTAAGTCGTTGGTTCCTACGTGGACCACGACAACTGGATCCCCCCACCCCCCCCTTCTGACTTCAAGTTCTTCTCCAGCCGTGAGATGTCTTTAAACCTGGCAGGCAACACAACCTTCGGAACGCCAGTCGTGGCTGCAGAGAACTGTATCTATCCCTCTGACTATACTGCCCACTACCACAACTATATTCCCTTTCACTCCCCCCACTTAATGGCCTCCTGCGCCATGGTACCATGGTCAGCCTGCTCATCCATCCTGCAGGCTTTTCCCTCATCCACGCAGGCAGCAAAAACCTCATTCTTGTTGGATAAGGACAAAGGCCTGGGCTCCTCCAGCACTGCATCTGTTCCTGACCACTAACCGGACCTGTACCACTACCTAACCTAAGGGGTGTGACTGCCTCCTTGATGAAAGTGTCCAGGTAACTCTCCCCCTCCCTGATGCATTACAATGTCTGCAGCTCGCACTTCAGCTCAACAACTCTGAGCCGAAGTTCCTCGAGTTGCAGGCACTTGCTGCAGATGTGGTTGCTCGGGATCGCGATGCTCTCCGCCAACTCTCACATGCTGCATTTACGACAAGCCACCTCCCCTGCCATCTCTAACCTTGTTTTATTTATTAATTAGTTAAAGTTTTTATTCAATCGATATTTTTGTTTTATTTAATTATTCTATCTGTTAAGTTATTAGTTTAGTAAGTTATAGTTTCTCAGCTCTTAATTTAAACCCCTTCCTTAACTTAGAGAGCAATAAAAACTGTAACACTCGCCAGTCAATCACCTACCTGCTCTCCTGTGACATCACGCTTTGATTTTTCTTTCGGCATGTTCTTTCTTCAATTTCCCTCCACTCTGGCTCCGGCACTTTTTAAGCTCTCCACTCTGGCTCCAGCTCCCGCGCTTTTTAAACTCTCTGCTCTGGCTCTGGGTCCTGCTCCTTTTAAACTTTCCGTTGGCTCCGCCTTAACTTTTAATGGGGTGTTTAACAGTGTAATTAGATGGGAAAAGCTTAAGTTTTCATCAGTTCAACTGATTTCAGTGATTACACTGATTGTCGACTATGTGGGGGGTGGGGGCGGCAGGGGGTAAAGAGGGGATGGAGTTCCACAGCGCAGTCTGTGTCGGAGCAGCGAATGACTGACCGCAACTTTAGGATTTCCGCGTTTATCTGCACATGCGCTAAATCCTGAAGCTCCGGTCAGTTTCTGAGGGGTAAAGAGGGCAAACGCTGCCCTCTACCTTCACCATCATTATCATTGTAAGATCGGGGCCATTATATTTGTGGGCCCATTTTTGTTGTCTTCTCTTGGGCAGTCCCTTGGAGTCGAGGATGACTTGCTTCCACACTAAAAGTGAGTTTTCCGGTAACTGATGAGTCCGTTGCGGGACCTACAGTCTTTGTCACAGATGGGACAGACGGTGGTTGGAGGGATGGGTGGGTAGGGTACTTGGGTTGCCGTGCGCTCCTTCTTCTGTGTACTCTTGGCTTCAGCTTGCTCCCAATGCAGAGACTCTAGGTATTCGGCGCATTCCCGGATGCTTTTCCTCCACTTTGCGGGGTCTTGGGGCAGGGATTCCAAGGTGTCTGAGGATGTTCCACTTTTTCAAGGGGGCTTTGAGGGTGTCTTTGAAGCATTTCTTCTGCCCACCTGGGCCTTGCTTGCCGTGTCGGAGCTCCGAATAGAGCACTTGTTTTGGGAGTTTCGTATCGGGCATGCGGACGATGTGGCCCATCCAACGGAGCTGATCGAGCGTGGTCAGTACTTCGATGCTGGGGATGTTGGCCAGAGTGAGAACGCTGATGTTGGTGCGCCTATCCTGCCAATGGCGTTTCCCAAGCATGGGGGCCTTTATAATTGTGTAACATAAAAGCACTTTATCTCAAACACAGAACTTTCTAATACTATAACTCATTTCTGGCACATAATCAATTTGTATCAGTAAGCTTATAGAGTGAAAACATCTAATTTACAATACATTTACTGCTTCTAACTCAGGTGAGAGTGTGACCACTGAACCAAAGTGACAGCCTTAGTACTCTTGCCCTGTCCGAAAGCTGCGGGCTCAAACCTCACTTCAAAAACTTGAGCACATAATCTCGCCTGACTCTTCAGTCTAGCACAGCGAGTGCTGCACTGTCGCAGCTGCCGTCTTTTGGATTAGATGTTAAGCCAAAGCCTACAGGTAGATGTAAAGGATTCCCTGTTACTGTTTGAAGATGATCAGGGGAATTCTTCCAGTGTCTTGGCCAAGATTTATCCCTCAACCAGCATCACTAAAACAGAGTATCTGGTCATTGATCTGATTGCTGTTTGTGGGATCTTTGTGTGCATTGGCTGCTGTGTTTCTTTACGTTACAACAGTGACTACACTTCAGAAGTACTTCATGTTCTGTGAAGCACTTTGAGCGGTCCTGAGGTCGTGAAAGATGCTGTATAAATTGCAAGTGCTTTTATTTCATTGTAGAAATTCATTAACCAGTAGATTCCAGCTGCTGCTGCAAAATAAATAGGAAGCTACAGATAAGAACATAAGAAATAGGAGCAGGAGTAGGCCATTAGGCCCCTCGAGCCTGCTCCGCCAGTCAATAAAGATCATGGCTGATCTGATCATGGGCTCAGCTCCACTTCCCTGCCCGCTCCCTATAACCCTTTATTCCCTTATCGCTCAAAAGTATATCTATCACTGCCTTAAATATATTCAATGATCCAGCCACAGCTCTCTGCGGCAGAGAATTCCACAGATTTACAACCCTCTGAGAGAAGAAATTCCTCCTCATCTCAGTTTTAAATGGACAGCACCTTATTCTGAGACTATGTCCCCTAGTTTTAGTTTCCTCTATGAGCGGAAATATCCCCTCTGCATCCACCTTGTCGAGCCCCTCATTATCTTATAAGTTTTAATGAGTTCACCTCTCATTCTTCTGAACTCCAATGAGTATAGGCCCAACCTACTCAACCTATCCTCATAAGTCAACCCCCTCATCCCCAGATTGTTTGTGCAGGAGGCCTTTTTAATGGAAATTGAGTTTTTCTAAAACAAATTTTTAACAGTGATCAGACGGTAGAATTTTGTCTGTGTGTGCGATTGCTGTGTACATTGAAAGAGTGCAGTTAAAAGTACTCTTTAATATAAAGGACCAAACCTACAGTGACTCAGCCAGATTATCATGGGTCCAGCCAACTGCGGTCGGCCACCCTTTACAACTAAACAGGAGGATCCAGACTCTCCTTTTTAGCAGTGAGAATTGTGGATGTGCAGCCCTAATTGAAGTGGCAGAAGGAAGTAAGATAATTAGGGGAGAGCATGGTATTTAGGTTTTGGGTCCCTATTTGAGCAATTCTGTCCCAGAACTCTATATGGCCATGTAATTTCAGTCAGCAGCAAAGAGTGAGCTCGGGATGTACCAGGAAGTTGCTGCCAGTGAACTGCCCACTGCAATTGGTGGTTAATCGCAAAATGGAAAGCATCAACTTTGAGGCTGGTCTTTACTGCGTAAGTAAAGTGAATAAGAAGGGAAAGGAATGTGTGAGGTACTAAATAGAAATTGAAGCCCTTTTATAATTGGTGCATTAGGAAATGGATTTTGAAAAATGATTAGTCTGCAGGTTTATAAGAACATAAGAAATAGGAGCAGGAGTAGGCCACCTGGCCCCTCGAGCCTGCTCCGCTATTCAGTAAGATCATGGCTGATCTGATCATGGATTCAGCTCCATCATATCATCATCATTATCATAGGCAGTCCTTTGGAATCAAGGAAGACTTGCTTCCACTCTTAGAATGAGTCCCTAGGTGGCTGAACAGTCCAATGCAAGAGCCACAGTCCCTGCCACAGGTGGGACAGACAGTCGTTGAGGGTAAGCGAGGGTGGGACAGGTTTGCCGTGCGTTCTTTCCGCTGCTTGCGCTTGTTTTCTGCATGCACTCGGCAATGAAACTCGAGGTGCTCAGTGCCCTCCCAGATGCATTTCCTCCACTTGGGGCGGTCCTTGGCCAGTGACTCCCAGGTGTCAGTGGGATACCGCACTTTATCAGGGAGGCTTTATGAGGGTGTCCTTGTAACGTTTCCTCTGTCCACCTTTGGCTTGTTTGCCATGAAGGAGTTCCTAGTAGAGCACTTGCTTTGGGAGTCTCGTGTCTGGCATGTGGACAATGTGGCCTGCCCAGCGGAGCTGATCAAGTATGGTCAGTGCTTCAATGCTGGGGATGTTGGCCTGGTCGAGGACGCTTATGTTCGTGTGTCTGTCCTCCCAGGGGATTTGTAGGATTTTGCGAAGGCATCTCCCTGCCCGCTCCCCATAACCCTTTATTCCCTTATTGCTCCAAAATCTGTCTATCTCCGC